>NC_142040.1:1829453-2129453 GCF_982192425.1 Myodes glareolus
AGTGAAGCAACACTCCATTCACTTCGCACAGTGAATTGAAGTGTTGGAACAGACTGCTTCTCTTTCAGAGAAACGGATGTGAGTTTTTTGTGAAAGCTTGTAAGTAGCTTAAGGCACTTTCAAAGGAAAGTGAGTTTCTCTGAAAGGACAGCATGTAGAAAGTGAAGCAACACTCCATTCACTTCGCACAGTGAATTGAAGTGTTGGAACAGACTGCTTCTCTTTCAGAGAAACGCATGTGAGTTTTTTGTGAAAGCTTGTAAGTAGCTTAAGGCACTTTCAAAGGAAAGAGATTTTCTCTGAAAGGACAGCATTTAGAAAGTGAAGCAACACTCCATTCACTTCGCACAGTGAATTGAAGTGTTGGAACAGACTGCTTCTCTTTCAGAGAAACGCATGTGAATTTCTGTTGAATGCTTGTAAGTAGCTTAAGGCGCTTTCAAAGGAAAGTGATTTTCTCTGAAAGGACAGCATTTAGAAAGTGAAGCAACACTCCATTCACTTCGCACAGTGAATTGAAGTGTTGGAACAGACTGCTTCTCTGTCAGAGAAACGCATATGAATTTCTGTTGAATGTTTGTAAGTAGCTTAAGGCACTTTCAAAGGAAAGTGATTTTCTCTGACAGGACAGCATTTAGAAAGTGAAGCAACACTCCATTCACTTCGCACAGTGAATTGAAGTGTTGGAACAGACTGCTTCTCTTTCAGAGAAACGCATGTGAGTTTTTTGTAAAAGCTTGTAAGTAGCTTAAGGCACTTTCAAAGGAAAGTGATTTTCTCTGACATGACAGCATTTAGAAAGTGAAGCAATTCTCCATTCACTTCGCACAGTGAATTGAAATGTTGGAACAGACTGCTTCTCTTACAGAGAAACGCATGTGAATTTCTGTTGAATGCTTGTAAGTAGCTTAAGACGCTTTCAAAGGAAAGTGATTTTCTTTGAAAGGACAGCATTTAGAAAGTGAAGGAACACTCCATTCACTTCGCACAGTGAATTGAAGTGTTGGAACAGAATGCTTCTCTCTCAGAGAAACGCATGTGAATTTCTGTTGAATGCTTGTAAGTAGCTTAAGACGCTTTCAAAGGAAAGTGATTTTCTTTGAAAGGACAGCATGTAGAAAGTGAAGCAACACTCCATTCACTTCGCACAGTGAATTGAAGTGTTGGAACAGACTGCTTCTCTTTCAGAGAAACGGATGTGAGTTTTTTGTGAAAGCTTGTAAGTAGCTTAAGGCACTTTCAAAGGAAAGTGATTTTCTCTGACAGGACAGCATTTAGAAAGTGAAGCAACACTCCATTCACTTCGCACAGTGAATTGAAGTGTTGGAACAGACTGCTTCTCTTTCAGAGAAACTGATGTGAGTTTTTTGTGAAAGCTTGTAAGTAGCTTAAGGCACTTTCAAAGGAAAGTGATTTTCTCTGACAGGACAGCATGTAGAAAGTGAAGCAACACTCCATTCACTTCGCAGAGTGAATTGAAGTGTTGGAATAGACTGCTTCTCTTTCAGAGAAACGCATGTGAGTTTTTTGTGAAAGCTTGTAAGTAGCTTAAGGCACTTTCAAAGGAAAGTGATTTTCTCTGAAAGGACAGCATTTAGAAAGTGAAGCAACACTCCATTCACTTCGCACAGTGAATTGAAGTGTTGGAACAGACTGCTTCTCTTTCAGAGAAACGCATGTGAATTTCTGTTGAATGCTTGTAAGTAGCTTAAGGCACTTTCAAAGGAAAGTGATTTTCTCTGAAAGGACAGCATTTAGAAAGTGAAGCAACACTCCATTCACTTCACACAGTGAATTGAAGTGTTGGAACAGACTGCTTCTCTTTCAGAGAAACGGATGTGAGTTTTTTGTGAAAGCTTGTAAGTACCTTAAGGCACTTTCAAGGAAAGTGATTTTCTCTGAAAGAACAGCATTTAGAAAGTGAAGCTACACTCCATTCACTTCGCACAGTGAATTGAAGTGTTGGAACAGACTGCTTCTCTTTCAGAGAAACGCATGTGAATTTCTGTTCAATGCTTGTAAGTAGCTTAAGGCACTTTCAAAGGAAAGTGATTTTCTCTGAAAGGACAGCATTTAGAAAGTGAAGCAACACTCCATTCACTTCGCACAGTGAATTGAAGTGTTGGAACAGACTGCTTCTCTTTCAGAGAAACGCATGTGAGTTTTTTGTGAAAGCTTCTAAGTAGCTTAAGGCACTTTCAAAGGAAAGTGATTTTCTGTGAAAGGACAGCATTTAGAAAGTGAAGCAACACTCCATTCACTTCGCAGAGTGAATTGAAGTGTTGGAACAGACTGCTTCTCTTTCAGAGAAACGCATGTGAATTTCTGTTCAATGCTTGTAAGTAGCTTAAGGCACTTTCAAAGGAAAGTGATTTTCTCTGAAAGGACAGCATTTAGAAAGTGAAGCAACACTCCATTCACTTCGCACAGTGAATTGAAGTGTTGGAACAGACTGCTTCTCTTTCCGAGAAACGCATGTGAATTTCTGTTGAATGCTTGTAATTAGCTTAAGGCACTTTCAAAGGAAAGTGTTTTTCTCTGAAAGGACAGCATTTAGAAAGTGAAGCAACACTCCATTCACTTCGCACAGTGAATTGAAGTGTTGGAACAGACTGCTTCTCTTTCAGAGAAACGGATGTGAGTTTTTTGTGAAAGCTTGTAAGTAGCTTAAGGCACTTTCAAAGGAAAGTGATTTTCTCTGAAAGGACAGCATTTAGAAAGTGAAGCAACACTCCATTCACTTCGCACAGTGAATTGAAGTGTTGGAACAGACTGCTTCTCTTTCAGAGAAACGCATGTGAGATTTTTGTGAAAGCTTGTAAGTAGCTTATGGCACTTTTAAAGGAAAGTGATTTTCTGTGAAAGGACAGCATTTAGAAAGTGAAGCAACACTCCATTCACTTCGCACAGTGAATTGAAGTGTTGGAACAGACTGCTTTTCTTTCAGAGAAACGCATGTGAATTTCTGTTGAATGCTTGTAAGTAGCTTAAGACGCTTTCAAAGGAAAGTGATTTTCTCTGAAAGGACAGCATTTAGAAAGTGAAGCAACACTCCATTCACTTCGCACAGTGAATTGAAGTGTTGGAACAGACTGCTTCTCTTTCAGGGAAATGCATGTGAATTTCTGTTGAATGCTTGTAAGTAGCTTAAGGCACTTTCAAAGGAAGGTGATTTTCTCTGAAAGGACAGCATTTAGAAAGTGAAGCAACACTCCATTCACTTCGCACAGTGAATTGAAGTGTTGGAACAGACTGCTTCTCTTTCTGAGAAACGGATGTGAGTTTTTGTGAAAGCTTGTAAGTAGCTTAAGGCACTTTCAAAGTAAAGTGATTTTCTTTGAAAGGACAGCATTTAGAAAGTGAAGCAACACTCCATTCACTTCGCACAGTGAATTGAAGTGTTGGAACAGACTGCTTCTCTTTCAGAGAAACGCATGTGAATTTCTGTTGAATGCTTGTAAGTAGCTTAAGGCACTTTCAAATGAAAGTGATTTTCTCTGAAAGGACAGCATTTAGAAAGTGAAGCAACACTCCATTCACTTCGCACAGTGAATTGAAGTGTTGGAACAGACTGCTTCTCTTTCAGAGAAACGCATGTGAATTTCTGTTGAATGCTTGTAAGTAGCTTAAGGCACTTTCAAAGGAAAGTGATTTTCTCTGAAAGGACAGCATTTAGAAAGTGAAGCAACACTCCATTTACTTCGCAGAGTGAATTGAAGTGTTGGAACAGACTGCTTCTATTTCAGAGAAACGGATGTGAGTTTTTTGTGAAAGCTTCTAAGTAGCTTAAGGCAATTTCATAGAAAGTGATTTTCTCTGACAGGACAGCATTTAGAAAGTGAAGCAACACTCCATTCACTTCGCACAGTGAATTGAAGTGTTGGAACAGACGGCTTCTATTTCAGAGAAATGGATGTGAGTTTTTTGTGAGTGCTTGTAAGTAGCTTAAGGTACTTTCAAAGGAAAGTGATTTTCTTTGAAAGGACAGCATTTAGAAAGTGAAGCAACACTCCATTCACTTCGCACAGTGAATTGAAGTGTTGGAACAGAATGCTTCTCTTTCAGAGAAACACATGTGAATTTCTGTTGAATGCTTGTAAGTAGCTTAAGGCACTTTCAAAGGAAAGTGATTTTCTCTGAAAGGACAGCATTTAGAAAGTGAAGCAACACTCCATTCACTTCGCACAGTGAATTGAAGTGTTGGAACAGACTGCTTCTCTTTCAGAGAAACGGATGTGAGTTTTTTGTGAAAGCTTGTAAGTAGCTTAAGGCACTTTCAAAGGAAAGTGAGTTTCTCTGAAAGGACAGCATGTAGAAAGTGAAGCAACACTCCATTCACTTCGCACAGTGAATTGAAGTGTTGGAACAGACTGCTTCTCTTTCAGAGAAATGCATGTGAGTTTTTTGTGAAAGCTTGTAAGTAGCTTAAGGCACTTTCAAAGGAAAGAGATTTTCTCTGAAAGGACAGCATTTAGAAAGTGAAGCAACACTCCATTCACTTCGCACAGTGAATTGAAGTGTTGGTACAGACTGCTTCTCTTTCAGAGAAACGGATGTGAGTTTTTTGTGAAAGCTTGTAAGTAGCTTAAGGCACTTTCAAAGGAAAGTGATTTTCTCTGACAGGACAGCATGTAGAAAGTGAAGCAACACTCCATTCACTTCGCACAGTGAATTGAAGTGTTGGAACAGACTGCTTCTCTTTCAGAGATACGCATGTGAATTTCTGTTGAATGCTTGTAAGTAGCTTAAGGCACTTTCAAAGGAAAGTGATTTTCTCTGAAAGGACAGCATTTAGAAAGTGAAGCAACACTCCATTCACTTCGCACAGTGAATTGAAGTGTTGGAACAGACTGCTTCTCTTTCCGAGAAACGCATGTGAATTTCTGTTGAATGCTTGTAATTAGCTTAAGGCACTTTCAAAGGAAAGTGTTTTTCTCTGAAAGGACAGCATTTAGAAAGTGAAGCAACACTCCATTCACTTCGCACAGTGAATTGAAGTGTTGGAACAGACTGCTTCTCTTTCAGAGAAACGGATGTGAGTTTTTTGTGAAAGCTTGTAAGTAGCTTAAGGCACTTTCAAAGGAAAGTGATTTTCTCTGAAAGGACAGCATTTAGAAAGTGAAGCAACACTCCATTCACTTCGCACAGTGAATTGAAGTGTTGGAACAGACTGCTTCTCTTTCAGAGAAACGCATGTGAGATTTTTGTGAAAGCTTGTAAGTAGCTTATGGCACTTTTAAAGGAAAGTGATTTTCTGTGAAAGGACAGCATTTAGAAAGTGAAGCAACACTCCATTCACTTCGCACAGTGAATTGAAGTGTTGGAACAGACTGCTTTTCTTTCAGAGAAACGCATGTGAATTTCTGTTGAATGCTTGTAAGTAGCTTAAGGCACTTTCAAAGGAAAGTGATTTTCTCTGAAAGGACAGCATTTAGAAAGTGAAGCAACACTCCATTCACTTCGCACAGTGAATTGAAGTGTTGGAACAGACTGCTTCTCTTTCAGGGAAATGCATGTGAATTTCTGTTGAATGCTTGTAAGTAGCTTAAGGCACTTTCAAAGGAAGGTGATTTTCTCTGAAAGGACAGCATTTAGAAAGTGAAGCAACACTCCATTCACTTCGCACAGTGAATTGAAGTGTTGGAACAGACTGCTTCTCTTTCTGAGAAACGGATGTGAGTTTTTGTGAAAGCTTGTAAGTAGCTTAAGGCACTTTCAAAGTAAAGTGATTTTCTTTGAAAGGACAGCATTTAGAAAGTGAAGCAACACTCCATTCACTTCGCACAGTGAATTGAAGTGTTGGAACAGACTGCTTCTCTTTCAGAGAAACGCATGTGAATTTCTGTTGAATGCTTGTAAGTAGCTTAAGGCACTTTCAAATGAAAGTGATTTTCTCTGAAAGGACAGCATTTAGAAAGTGAAGCAACACTCCATTCACTTCGCACAGTGAATTGAAGTGTTGGAACAGACTGCTTCTCTTTCAGAGAAACGCATGTGAATTTCTGTTGAATGCTTGTAAGTAGCTTAAGGCACTTTCAAAGGAAAGTGATTTTCTCTGAAAGGACAGCATTTAGAAAGTGAAGCAACACTCCATTTACTTCGCAGAGTGAATTGAAGTGTTGGAACAGACTGCTTCTATTTCAGAGAAACGGATGTGAGTTTTTTGTGAAAGCTTCTAAGTAGCTTAAGGCAATTTCATAGAAAGTGATTTTCTCTGACAAGACAGCATTTAGAAAGTGAAGCAACACTCCATTCACTTCGCACAGTGAATTGAAGTGTTGGAACAGACGGCTTCTATTTCAGAGAAATGGATGTGAGTTTTTTGTGAGTGCTTGTAAGTAGCTTAAGGTACTTTCAAAGGAAAGTGATTTTCTTTGAAAGGACAGCATTTAGAAAGTGAAGCAACACTCCATTCACTTCGCACAGTGAATTGAAGTGTTGGAACAGAATGCTTCTCTTTCAGAGAAACACATGTGAATTTCTGTTGAATGCTTGTAAGTAGCTTAAGGCACTTTCAAAGGAAAGTGATTTTCTCTGAAAGGACAGCATTTAGAAAGTGAAGCAACACTCCATTCACTTCGCACAGTGAATTGAAGTGTTGGAACAGACTGCTTCTCTTTCAGAGAAACGGATGTGAGTTTTTTGTGAAAGCTTGTAAGTAGCTTAAGGCACTTTCAAAGGAAAGTGAGTTTCTCTGAAAGGACAGCATGTAGAAAGTGAAGCAACACTCCATTCACTTCGCACAGTGAATTGAAGTGTTGGAACAGACTGCTTCTCTTTCAGAGAAATGCATGTGAGTTTTTTGTGAAAGCTTGTAAGTAGCTTAAGGCACTTTCAAAGGAAAGAGATTTTCTCTGAAAGGACAGCATTTAGAAAGTGAAGCAACACTCCATTCACTTCGCACAGTGAATTGAAGTGTTGGTACAGACTGCTTCTCTTTCAGAGAAACGGATGTGAGTTTTTTGTGAAAGCTTGTAAGTAGCTTAAGGCACTTTCAAAGGAAAGTGATTTTCTCTGACAGGACAGCATTTAGAAAGTGAAGCAACACTCCATTCACTTCGCACAGTGAATTGAAGTGTTGGAACAGACTGCTTCTCTTTCAGAGATACGCATGTGAATTTCTGTTGAATGCTTGTAAGTAGCTTAAGGCACTTTCAAAGGAAAGTGATTTTCTCTGAAAGGACAGCATTTAGAAAGTGAAGCAACACTCAATTCACTTCGCACAGTGAATTGAAGTGTTGGAACAGACTGCTTCTCTTTCAGAGAAACGCATGTGAATTTCTGTTGAATGCTTGTAAGTAGCTTAAGGCACTTTCAAAGGAAAGTGATTTTCTCTGAAAGGACAGGATTTAGAAAGTAAAGCAACACTCCATTCACTTCGCACAGTGAATTGAAGTGTTGGAACAGACTGCTTCTCTTTCAGAGAAACGCATGTGAGTTTTTTGTAAAAGCTTGTAAGTAGCTTAAGGCACTTTCAAAGGAAAGAGATTTTCTCTGACAGGACAGCATTTAGAAAGTGAAGCAACACTCCATTCACTTCGCACATTGAATTGAAGTGTTGGAACAGACTGCTTCTCTTACAGAGAATCGCATGTGAATTTCTGTTGAATGCTTGTAAGTAGCTTAAGGCGCTTTCAAAGGAAAGTGATTTTCTCTGAAAGGACAGCATTTAGAAAGTGAAGCAACACTCCATTCACTTCGCACAGTGAATTGAAGTGTTGGAACAGACTGCTTCTCTTACAGAGAAACGCATGTGAATTTCTGTTGAATGCTTGTAAGTAGCTTAAGGCACTTTCAAAGGAAAGTGATTTTCTCTGACAGGACAGCATGTAGAAAGTGAAGCAACACTCCATTCACTTCGCACAGTGAATTGAAGTGTTGGAACAGACTGCTTCTCTTTCAGAGAAACGCATGTGAGTTTTTTGTGAAAGCTTGTAAGTAGCTTAAGGCACTTTCAAAGGAAAGTGATTTTCTCTGAAAGAACAGCATTTAGAAAGTGAAGCAACACTCCATTCACTTCGCACAGTGAATTGAAGTGTTGGAACAGACTGCTTCTCTTTCAGAGAAACGCATGTGAATTTCTGTTGAATGCTTGTAAGTAGCTTAAGGCACTTTCAAAGGAAAGTGATTTTCTCTGAAAGGACAGCATTTAGAAAGTGAGGCAACACTCCATTCACTTCGCACAGTGAATTGAAGTGTTGGAACAGACTGCTTCTCTTTCAGAGAAACGGATGTGAGTTTTTTGTGAAAGCTTGTGAGTAGCTTAAGGCACTTTCAGAGGAAAGTGATTTTCTCTGAAAGGACAGCATTTAGAAAGTGAAGCAACACTCCATTCACTTCGCACAGTGAATTGAAGTGTTGGAACAGACTGCTTCTCTTTCAGAGAAACGGATGTGAGTTTTTTGTGAAAGCTTGTAAGTAGCTTAAGGCACTTTCAAAGGAAAGTGATTTTCTCTGACAGGACAGCATTTAGAAAGTGAAGCAACACTCCATTCACTTCGCACAGTGAATTGAAGTGTTGGAACAGACTGCTTCTCTTTCAGAGAAACGCATGTGAATTTCTGTTCAATGCTTGTAAGTAGCTTAAGGCACTTTCAAAGGAAAGTGATTTTCTCTGAAAGGACAGCATTTAGAAAGTGAAGCAACACTCCATTCACTTCGCACAGTGAATTGAAGTGTTGGAACAGACTGCTTCTCTTTCAGAGGAGCGCATGTGAGTTTTTTGTGAAAGCTTGTAAGTAGCTTAAGGCACTTCCAAAGAAAGTGATTTTCTCTGACAGGACAGCATTTAGAAAGTGAAGCAACACTCCATTCACTTCGCACAGTGAATTGAAGTGTTGGAACAGACTGCTTCTCTTACAGAGAAACGCATGTGAATTTCTGTTCAATGCTTGTAAGTAGCTTAAGGCACTTTCAAAGGAAAGTGATTTTCTCTGAAAGGACAGCATTTAGAAAGTGAAGCAACACTCCATTCACTTCGCACAGTGAATTGAAGTGTTGGAACAGACTGCTTCTCTTTCAGAGAAACGCATGTGAATTTCTGTTCAATGCTTGTAAGTAGCTTAAGGCACTTTCAAAGGAAAGTGATTTTCTCTGAAAGGACAGCATTTAGAAAGTGAAGCAACACTCCATTCACTTCGCACAGTGAATTGAAGTGTTGGAACAGACTGCTTCTCTTTCCGAGAAACGCATGTGAATTTCTGTTGAATGCTTGTAATTAGCTTAAGGCACTTTCAAAGGAAAGTGTTTTTCTCTGAAAGGACAGCATTTAGAAAGTGAAGCAACACTCCATTCACTTCGCACAGTGAATTGAAGTGTTGGAACAGACTGCTTCTCTTTCAGAGAAACGGATGTGAGTTTTTTGTGAAAGCTTGTAAGTAGCTTAAGGCACTTTCAAAGGAAAGTGATTTTCTCTGAAAGGACAGCATTTAGAAAGTGAAGCAACACTCCATTCACTTCGCACAGTGAATTGAAGTGTTGGAACAGACTGCTTCTCTTTCAGAGAAACGCATGTGAGTTTTTTGTGAAAGCTTGTAAGTAGCTTATGGCACTTTTAAAGGAAAGTGATTTTCTGTGAAAGGACAGCATTTAGAAAGTGAAGCAACACTCCATTCACTTCGCACAGTGAATTGAAGTGTTGGAACAGACTGCTTTTCTTTCAGAGAAACGCATGTGAATTTCTGTTGAATGCTTGTAAGTAGCTTAAGGCACTTTCAAAGGAAAGTGATTTTCTCTGAAAGGACAGCATTTAGAAAGTGAAGCAACACTCCATTCACTTCGCACAGTGAATTGATGTGTTGGAACAGACTGCTTCTCTTTCAGGGAAATGCATGTGAATTTCTGTTGAATGCTTGTAAGTAGCTGAAGGCACTTTCAAAGGAAGGTGATTTTCTCTGAAAGGACAGCATTTAGAAAGTGAAGCAACACTCCATTCACTTCGCACAGTGAATTGAAGTGTTGGAACAGACTGCTTCTCTTTCAGAGAAACGGATGTGAGTTTTTGTGAAAGCTTGTAAGTAGCTTAAGGCACTTTCAAAGTAAAGTGATTTTCTCTGAAAGGACAGCATTTAGAAAGTGAAGCAACACTCCATTCACTTCGCACAGTGAATTGAAGTGTTGGAACAGACTGCTTCTCTGTCAGAGAAACGCATATGAATTTCTGTTGAATGTTTGTAAGTAGCTTAAGGCACTTTCAAAGGAAAGTGATTTTCTCTGACAGGACAGCATTTAGAAAGTGAAGCAACACTCCATTCACTTCGCACAGTGAATTGAAATGTTGGAACAGACTGCTTCTCTTACAGAGAAACGCATGTGAATTTCTGTTGAATGCTTGTAAGTAGCTTAAGACGCTTTCAAAGGAAAGTGATTTTCTTTGAAAGGACAGCATTTAGAAAGTGAAGGAACACTCCATTCACTTCGCACAGTGAATTGAAGTGTTGGAACAGACTGCTTCTCTTTCAGAGAAACGGATGTGAGTTTTTTGTGAAAGCTTGTAAGTAGCTTAAGGTACTTTCAAAGGAAAGTGATTTTCTTTGAAAGGACAGCATTTAGAAAGTGAAGCAACACTCCATTCACTTCGCACAGTGAATTGAAGTGTTGGAACAGAATGCTTCTCTTTCAGAGAAACACATGTGAATTTCTGTTGAATGCTTGTAAGTAGCTTAAGGCACTTTCAAAGGAAAGTGATTTTCTCTGAAAGGACAGCATTTAGAAAGTGAAGCAACACTCCATTCACTTCGCACAGTGAATTGAAGTGTTGGAACAGACTGCTTCTCTTTCAGAGAAACGGATGTGAGTTTTTTGTGAAAGCTTGTAAGTAGCTTAAGGCACTTTCAAAGGAAAGTGAGTTTCTCTGAAAGGACAGCATGTAGAAAGTGAAGCAACACTCCATTCACTTCGCACAGTGAATTGAAGTTTTGGATCAGACTGCTTCTCTTTCAGAGAAACGCATGTGAGTTTTTTGTGAAAGCTTGTAAGTAGCTTAAGGCACTTTCAAAGGAAAGAGATTTTCTCTGAAAGGACAGCATTTAGAAAGTGAAGCAACACTCCATTCACTTCGCACAGTGAATTGAAGTGTTGGAACAGACTGCTTCTCTTTCAGAGAAACGCATGTGAATTTCTGTTGAATGCTTGTAAGTAGCTTAAGGCGCTTTCAAAGGAAAGTGATTTTCTCTGAAAGGACAGCATTTAGAAAGTGAAGCAACACTCCATTCACTTCGCACAGTGAATTGAAGTGTTGGAACAGACTGCTTCTCTGTCAGAGAAACGCATATGAATTTCTGTTGAATGTTTGTAAGTAGCTTAAGGCACTTTCAAAGGAAAGTGATTTTCTCTGACAGGACAGCATTTAGAAAGTGAAGCAACACTCCATTCACTTCGCACAGTGAATTGAAGTGTTGGAACAGACTGCTTCTCTTTCAGAGAAACGCATGTGAGTTTTTTGTAAAAGCTTGTAAGTAGCTTAAGGCACTTTCAAAGGAAAGTGATTTTCTCTGACATGACAGCATTTAGAAAGTGAAGCAACACTCCATTCACTTCGCACAGTGAATTGAAATGTTGGAACAGACTGCTTCTCTTACAGAGAAACGCATGTGAATTTCTGTTGAATGCTTGTAAGTAGCTTAAGACGCTTTCAAAGGAAAGTGATTTTCTTTGAAAGGACAGCATTTAGAAAGTGAAGGAACACTCCATTCACTTCGCACAGTGAATTGAAGTGTTGGAACAGAATGCTTCTCTCTCAGAGAAACGCATGTGAATTTCTGTTGAATGCTTGTAAGTAGCTTAAGACGCTTTCAAAGGAAAGTGATTTTCTTTGAAAGGACAGCATTTAGAAAGTGAAGCAACACTCCATTCACTTCGCACAGTGAATTGAAGTGTTGGAACAGACTGCTTCTCTTTCAGAGAAACGCATGTGAATTTCTGTTCAATGCTTGTAAGTAGCTTAAGGCACTTTCAAAGGAAAGTGATTTTCTCTGAAAGGACAGCATTTAGAAAGTGAAGCAACACTCCATTCACTTCGCAGAGTGAATTGAAGTGTTGGAACAGACTGCTTCTCTTTCAGAGAAACGCATGTGAATTTCTGTTCAATGCTTGTAAGTACCTTAAGGCACTTTCAAAGGAAAGTGATTTTCTCTGAAAGGACAGCATTTAGAAAGTGAAGCAACACTCCATTCACTTCGCACAGTGAATTGAAGTGTTGGAACAGACTGCTTCTCTTTCCGAGAAACGCATGTGAATTTCTGTTGAATGCTTGTAATTAGCTTAAGGCACTTTCAAAGGAAAGTGTTTTTCTCTGAAAGGACAGCATTTAGAAAGTGAAGCAACACTCCATTCACTTCGCACAGTGAATTGAAGTGTTGGAACAGACTGCTTCTCTTTCAGAGAAACGGATGTGAGTTTTTTGTGAAAGCTTGTAAGTAGCTTAAGGCACTTTCAAAGGAAAGTGATTTTCTCTGAAAGGACAGCATTTAGAAAGTGAAGCAACACTCCATTCACTTCGCACAGTGAATTGAAGTGTTGGAACAGACTGCTTCTCTTTCAGAGATACACATGTGAGTTTTTTGTGAAAGCTTGTAAGTAGCTTATGGCACTTTTAAAGGAAAGTGATTTTCTGTGAAAGGACAGCATTTAGAAAGTGAAGCAACACTCCATTCACTTCGCACAGTGAATTGAAGTGTTGGAACAGACTGCTTTTCTTTCAGAGAAACGCATGTGAATTTCTGTTGAATGCTTGTAAGTAGCTTAAGGCACTTTCAAAGGAAAGTGATTTTCTCTGAAAGGACAGCATTTAGAAAGTGAAGCAACACTCCATTCACTTCGCACAGTGAATTGAAGTGTTGGAACAGACTGCTTCTCTTTCAGGGAAATGCATGTGAATTTCTGTTGAATGCTTGTAAGTAGCTTAAGGCAGTTTCAAAGGAAGGTGATTTTCTCTGAAAGGACAGCATTTAGAAAGTGAAGCAACACTCCATTCACTTCGCACAGTGAATTGAAGTGTTGGAACAGACTGCTTCTCTTTCTGAGAAACGGATGTGAGTTTTTGTGAAAGCTTGTAAGTAGCTTAAGGCACTTTCAAAGTAAAGTGATTTTCTCTGAAAGGACAGCATTTAGAAAGTGAAGCAACACTCCATTCACTTCGCACAGTGAATTGAAGTGTTGGAACAGACTGCTTCTCTTTCAGAGAAACGCATGTGAATTTCTGTTGAATGCTTGTAAGTAGCTTAAGGCACTTTCAAATGAAAGTGATTTTCTCTGAAAGGACAGCATTTAGAAAGTGAAGCAACACTCCATTCACTTCGCACAGTGAATTGAAGTGTTGGAACAGACTGCTTTTCTTTCAGAGAAACGCATGTGAATTTCTGTTGAATGCTTGTAAGTAGCTTAAGGCACTTTCAAAGGAAAGTGATTTTCTCTGAAAGGACAGCATTTAGAAAGTGAAACAACACTCCATTCACTTCGCAGAGTGAATTGAAGTGTTGGAACAGACTGCTTCTATTTCAGAGAAACGGATGTGAGTTTTTTGTGAAAGCTTGTAAGTAGCTTAAGGCAATTTCATAGAAAGTGATTTTCTCTGACAGGACAGCATTTAGAAAGTGAAGCAACACTCCATTCACTTCGCACAGTGAATTGAAGTGTTGGAACAGACGGCTTCTATTTCAGAGAAATGGATGTGAGTTTTTTGTGAGTGCTTGT
This sequence comes from Myodes glareolus, assembly GCF_982192425.1. Classification (NCBI taxonomy): domain Eukaryota; kingdom Metazoa; phylum Chordata; class Mammalia; order Rodentia; family Cricetidae; genus Myodes; species Myodes glareolus. The sequence continues at coordinate 1,843,146 of NC_142040.1, forward strand.
AAGTAGCTTAAGGTACTTTCAAAGGAAAGTGATTTTCTTTGAAAGGACAGCATTTAGAAAGTGAAGCAACACTCCATTCACTTCGCACAGTGAATTGAAGTGTTGGAACAGAATGCTTCTCTTTCAGAGAAACACATGTGAATTTCTGTTGAATGCTTGTAAGTAGCTTAAGGCACTTTCAAAGGAAAGTGATTTTCTCTGAAAGGACAGCATTTAGAAAGTGAAGCAACACTCCATTCACTTCGCACAGTGAATTGAAGTGTTGGAACAGACTGCTTCTCTTTCAGAGAAACGGATGTGAGTTTTTTGTGAAAGCTTGTAAGTAGCTTAAGGCACTTTCAAAGGAAAGTGAGTTTCTCTGAAAGGACAGCATGTAGAAAGTGAAGCAACACTCCATTCACTTCGCACAGTGAATTGAAGTGTTGGAACAGACTGCTTCTCTTTCAGAGAAACGGATGTGAGTTTTTTGTGAAAGCTTGTTAGTAGCTTAAGGCACTTTCAAAGGAAAGTGATTTTCTCTGACAGGACAGCATTTAGAAAGTGAAGCAACACTCCATTCACTTCGCACAGTGAATTGAAGTGTTGGAACAGACTGCTTCTCTTTCAGAGATACGCATGTGAATTTCTGTTGAATGCTTGTAAGTAGCTTAAGGCACTTTCAAAGTAAAGTGATTTTCTCTGAAAGGACAGCATTTAGAAAGTGAAGCAACACTCCATTCACTTCGCACAGTGAATTGAAGTGTTGGAACAGACTGCTTCTCTTTCAGAGAAACGCATGTGAATTTCTGTTGAATGCTTGTAAGTAGCTTAAGGCACTTTCAAATGAAAGTGATTTTCTCTGAAAGGACAGCATTTAGAAAGTGAAGCAACACTCCATTCACTTCGCACAGTGAATTGAAGTGTTGGAACAGACTGCTTTTCTTTCAGAGAAACGCATGTGAATTTCTGTTGAATGCTTGTAAGTAGCTTAAGGCACTTTCAAAGGAAAGTGATTTTCTCTGAAAGGACAGCATTTAGAAAGTGAAGCAACACTCCATTCACTTCGCAGAGTGAATTGAAGTTTTGGAACAGACTGCTTCTATTTCAGAGAAACGGATGTGAGTTTTTTGTGAAAGCTTGTAAGTAGCTTAAGGCAATTTCATAGAAAGTGATTTTCTCTGACAGGACAGCATTTAGAAAGTGAAGCAACACTCCATTCACTTCGCACAGTGAATTGAAGTGTTGGAACAGACGGCTTCTATTTCAGAGAAATGGATGTGAGTTTTTTGTGAGTGCTTGTAAGTAGCTTAAGGTACTTTCAAAGGAAAGTGATTTTCTTTGAAAGGACAGCATTTAGAAAGTGAAGCAACACTCCATTCACTTCGCACAGTGAATTGAAGTGTTGGAACAGACTGCTTCTCTGTCAGAGAAACGCATATGAATTTCTGTTGAATGTTTGTAAGTAGCTTAAGGCACTTTCAAAGGAAAGTGATTTTCTCTGACAGGACAGCATTTAGAAAGTGAAGCAACACTCCATTCACTTCGCACAGTGAATTGAAGTGTTGGAACAGACTGCTTCTCTTTCAGAGAAACGCATGTGAGTTTTTTGTAAAAGCTTGTAAGTAGCTTAAGGCACTTTCAAAGGAAAGTGATTTTCTCTGACATGACAGCATTTAGAAAGTGAAGCAACACTCCATTCACTTCGCAGAGTGAATTGAAGTGTTGGAACAGACTGCTTCTCTTTCAGAGAAACGCATGTGAATTTCTGTTCAATGCTTGTAAGTACCTTAAGGCACTTTGAAAGGAAAGTGATTTTCTCTGAAAGGACAGCATTTAGAAAGTGAAGCAACACTCCATTCACTTCGCACAGTGAATTGAAGTGTTGGAACAGACTGCTTCTCTTTCCGAGAAACGCATGTGAATTTCTGTTGAATGCTTGTAATTAGCTTAAGGCACTTTCAAAGGAAAGTGTTTTTCTCTGAAAGGACAGCATTTAGAAAGTGAAGCAACACTCCATTCACTTCGCACAGTGAATTGAAGTGTTGGAACAGACTGCTTCTCTTTCAGAGAAACGGATGTGAGTTTTTTGTGAAAGCTTGTAAGTAGCTTAAGGCACTTTCAAAGGAAAGTGATTTTCTCTGAAAGGACAGCATTTAGAAAGTGAAGCAACACTCCATTCACTTCGCACAGTGAATTGAAGTGTTGGAACAGACTGCTTCTCTTTCAGAGAAACACATGTGAGTTTTTTGTGAAAGCTTGTAAGTAGCTTATGGCACTTTTAAAGGAAAGTGATTTTCTGTGAAAGGACAGCATTTAGAAAGTGAAGCAACACTCCATTCACTTCGCACAGTGAATTGAAGTGTTGGAACAGACTGCTTTTCTTTCAGAGAAACGCATGTGAATTTCTGTTGAATGCTTGTAAGTAGCTTAAGGCACTTTCAAAGGAAAGTGATTTTCTCTGAAAGGACAGCATTTAGAAAGTGAAGCAACACTCCATTCACTTCGCACAGTGAATTGAAGTGTTGGAACAGACTGCTTCTCTTTCAGGGAAATGCATGTGAATTTCTGTTGAATGCTTGTAAGTAGCTTAAGGCAGTTTCAAAGGAAGGTGATTTTCTCTGAAAGGACAGCATTTAGAAAGTGAAGCAACACTCCATTCACTTCGCACAGTGAATTGAAGTGTTGGAACAGACTGCTTCTCTTTCTGAGAAACGGATGTGAGTTTTTGTGAAAGCTTGTAAGTAGCTTAAGGCACTTTCAAAGTAAAGTGATTTTTTCTGAAAGGACAGCATTTAGAAAGTGAAGCAACACTCCATTCACTTCGCACAGTGAATTGAAGTGTTGGAACAGACTGCTTCTCTTTCAGAGAAACGCATGTGAATTTCTGTTGAATGCTTGTAAGTAGCTTAAGGCACTTTCAAATGAAAGTGATTTTCTCTGAAAGGACAGCATTTAGAAAGTGAAGCAACACTCCATTCACTTCGCACAGTGAATTGAAGTGTTGGAACAGACTGCTTTTCTTTCAGAGAAACGCATGTGAATTTCTGTTGAATGCTTGTAAGTAGCTTAAGGCACTTTCAAAGGAAAGTGATTTTCTCTGAAAGGACAGCATTTAGAAAGTGAAACAACACTCCATTCACTTCGCAGAGTGAATTGAAGTGTTGGAACAGACTGCTTCTATTTCAGAGAAACGGATGTGAGTTTTTTGTGAAAGCTTGTAAGTAGCTTAAGGCAATTTCATAGAAAGTGATTTTCTCTGACAGGACAGCATTTAGAAAGTGAAGCAACACTCCATTCACTTCGCACAGTGAATTGAAGTGTTGGAACAGACGGCTTCTATTTCAGAGAAATGGATGTGAGTTTTTTGTGAGTGCTTGTAAGTAGCTTAAGGTACTTTCAAAGGAAAGTGATTTTCTTTGAAAGGACAGCATTTAGAAAGTGAAGCAACACTCCATTCACTTCGCACAGTGAATTGAAGTGTTGGAACAGAATGCTTCTCTTTCAGAGAAACACATGTGAATTTCTGTTGAATGCTTGTAAGTAGCTTAAGGCACTTTCAAAGGAAAGTGAGTTTCTCTGAAAGGACAGCATGTAGAAAGTGAAGCAACACTCCATTCACTTCGCACAGTGAATTGAAGTGTTGGAACAGACTGCTTCTCTTTCAGAGAAACGGATGTGAGTTTTTTGTGAAAGCTTGTTAGTAGCTTAAGGCACTTTCAAAGGAAAGTGATTTTCTCTGACAGGACAGCATTTAGAAAGTGAAGCAACACTCCATTCACTTCGCACAGTGAATTGAAGTGTTGGAACAGACTGCTTCTCTTTCAGAGATACGCATGTGAATTTCTGTTGAATGCTTGTAAGTAGCTTAAGGCACTTTCAAAGGAAAGTGATTTTCTCTGAAAGGACAGCATTTAGAAAGTGAAGCAACACTCCATTCACTTCGCACAGTGAATTGAAGTGTTGGAACAGACTGCTTCTCTTTCAGAGAAACGCATGTGAATTTCTGTTGAATGCTTGTAAGTAGCTTAAGGCACTTTCAAAGGAAAGTGATTTTCTCTGAAAGGACAGGATTTAGAAAGTAAAGCAACACTCCATTCACTTCGCACAGTGAATTGAAGTGTTGGAACAGACTGCTTCTCTTTCAGAGAAACGCATGTGAGTTTTTTGTAAAAGCTTGTAAGTAGCTTAAGGCACTTTCAAAGGAAAGAGATTTTCTCTGACAGGACAGCATTTAGAAAGTGAAGCAACACTCCATTCACTTCGCACATTGAATTGAAGTGTTGGAACAGACTGCTTCTCTTACAGAGAATCGCATGTGAATTTCTGTTGAATGCTTGTAAGTAGCTTAAGGCGCTTTCAAAGGAAAGTGATTTTCTCTGAAAGGACAGCATTTAGAAAGTGAAGCAACACTCCATTCACTTCGCACAGTGAATTGAAGTGTTGGAACAGACTGCTTCTCTTACAGAGAAACGCATGTGAATTTCTGTTGAATGCTTGTAAGTAGCTTAAGGCACTTTCAAAGGAAAGTGATTTTCTCTGACAGGACAGCATGTAGAAAGTGAAGCAACACTCCATTCACTTCGCACAGTGAATTGAAGTGTTGGAACAGACTGCTTCTCTTTCAGAGAAACGCATGTGAGTTTTTTGTGAAAGCTTGTAAGTAGCTTAAGGCACTTTCAAAGGAAAGTGATTTTCTCTGAAAGGACAGCATTTAGAAAGTGAAGCAACACTCCATTCACTTCGCACAGTGAATTGAAGTGTTGGAACAGACAGCTTCCCTTTCAGAGAAACGCATGTGAATTTCTGTTGAATGCTTGTAAGTAGCTTAAGGCACTTTCAAAGGAAAGTGATTTTCTCTGAAAGGACAGCATTTAGAAAGTGAAGCAACCCTCCATTCACTTCGCACAGTGAATTGAAGTGTTGGAACAGACTGCTTCTCTTTCAGAGAAACGGATGTGAGTTTTTTGTGAAAGCTTGTAAGTTGCTTAAGGCACTTTCAAAGGAAAGTGATTTTCTCTGACAGGACAGCATTTAGAAAGTGAAGCAACACTCCATTCACTTCGCACAGTGAATTGAAGTGTTGGAACAGACTGCTTCTCTTTCAGAGATACGCATGTGAATTTCTGTTGAATGCTTGTAAGTAGCTTAAGGCACTATCAAAGGAAAGTGATTTTCTCTGAAAGGACAGCATTTATAAAGTGAAGCAACACTCCATTCACTTCGCACAGTGAATTGAAGTGTTGGAACAGACTGCTTCACTTTCAGAGAAACGCATGTGAATTTCTTTTGAATGCTTGTAAGTAGCTTAAGGCACTTTCAAAGGAAAGTGATTTTCTCTGAAAGGACAGCATTTAGAAAGTGAAGCAACACTCCATTCACTTCGCACAGTGAATTGAAGTGTTGGAACAGACTGCTTCTCTTTCAGAGAAACGCATGTGAGTTTTTTGTAAAAGCTTGTAAGTAGCTTAAGGCACTTTCAAAGGAAAGTGATTTTCTCTGACATGACAGCATTTAGAAAGTGAAGCAACACTCATTTCACTTCGCACAGTGAATTGAAGTGTTGGAACAGACTGCTTCTCTTACAGAGAAACGCATGTGAATTTCTGTTGAATGCTTGTAAGTAGCTTAAGGCGCTTTCAAAGGAAAGTGATTTTCTCTGAAAGGACAGCATTTAGAAAGTGAAGCAACACTCCATTCACTTCGCACAGTGAATTGAAGTGTTGGAACAGACTGCTTCTCTTTCAGAGAAACGCATATGAATTTCTGTTGAATGCTTGTAAGTAGCTTAAGGCACATTCAAAGGAAAGTGATTTTCTCTGACAGGACAGCATTTAGAAAGTGAAGCAACACTCCATTCACTTCGCACAGTGAATTGAAGTGTTGGAACAGACTGCTTCTCTTTCAGAGAAACGCATGTGAGTTTTTTGTAAAAGCTTGTAAGTAGCTTAAGGCACTTTCAAAGGAAAGTGATTTTCTCTGACATGACAGCATTTAGAAAGTGAAGCAACACTCCATTCACTTCGCACAGTGAATTGAAGTGTTGGAACAGACTGCTTCTCTTACAGAGAAACGCATGTGAATTTCTGTTGAATGCTTGCAAGTAGCTTAAGGCGCTTTCAAAGGAAAGTGATTTTCTTTGAAAGGACAGCATTTAGAAAGTGAAGGAAAACTCCATTCACTTCGCACAGTGAATTGAAGTGTTGGAACAGAATGCTTCTCTTTCAGAGAAACGCATGTGAATTTCTGTTGAATGCTTGTAAGTAGCTTAAGGCACTTTCAAAGGAAAGTGATTTTCTCTGAAAGGACCGCATTTAGAAAGTGAAGTAACACTCCATTCACTTCGCACAGTGAATTGAAGTGTTGGAACAGAATGCTTCTCTTTCAGAGAAACACATGTGAATTTCTGTTGAATGCTTGTAAGTAGCTTAAGGCACTTTCAAAGGAAAGTGATTTTCTCTGAAAGGACAGCATTTAGAAACTGAAGCAACACTCCATTCACTTCGCACAGTGAATTGAAGTGTTGGAACAGACTGCTTCTCTTTCAGAGAAACGGATGTGAGTTTTTTGTGAAAGCTTGTAAGTAGCTTAAGGCACTTTCAAAGGAAAGTGAGTTTCTCTGAAAGGACAGCATGTAGAAAGTGAAGCAACACTCCATTCACTTCGCACAGTGAATTGAAGTGTTGGAACAGACTGCTTCTCTTTCAGAGAAACGCATATGAATTTCTGTTGAATGCTTGTAAGTAGCTTAAGGCACTTTCAAAGGAAAGAGATTTTCTCTGAAAGGACAGCATTTAGAAAGTGAAGCAACACTCCATTCACTTCGCACAGTGAATTGAAGTGTTGGAACAGCCTGCTATTCTTTCAGAGAAACGGATGTGAGTTTTTTGTGAAAGCTTGTAAGTAGCTTAAGGCACTTTCAAAGGAAAGTGATTTTCTCTGACATGACAGCATTTAGAAAGTGAAGCAACACTCCATTCACTTCGCACAGTGAATTGAAGTGTTGGAACAGACTGCTTCTCTTTCAGAGATACGCATGTGAATTTCTGTTGAATGCTTGTAAGTAGCTTAAGGCACTTTCAAAGGAAAGTGATTTTCTCTGACATGACAGCATTTAGAAAGTGAAGCAACACTCCATTCACTTCGCACAGTCAATTGAAGTGTTGGAACAGACTGCTTCTGTTTCAGAGAAACGCATGTGAATTTCTGTTGAATGCTTGTAAGTAGCTTAAGGCACTTTCAAAGGAAAGTGATTTTCTCTGAAAGGACAGCATTTAGAAAGTGAAGCAACACTCCATTCACTTCGCACAGTGAATTGAAGTGTTGGAACAGACTGCTTCTCTTTCAGAGAAACGCATGTGAGTTTTTTGTAAAAGCTTGTAAGTAGCTTAAGGCACTTTCAAAGGAAAGTGATTTTCTCTGACATGACAGCATTTAGAAAGTGAAGCAACACTCCATTCACTTCGCACAGTGAATTGAAGTGTTGGAACAGACTGCTTCTCTTACAGAGAAACGCCTGTGAATTTCTGTTGAATGCTTGTAAGTAGCTTAAGGCGCTTTCAAAGGAAAGTGATTTTCTTTGAAAGGACAGCATTTAGAAAGTGAAGCAACACTCCATTCACTTCGCACAGTGAATTGAAGTGTTGGAACAGAATGCTTCTCTTTCAGAGAAACACATGTGAATTTCTGTTGAATGCTTGTAAGTAGCTTAAGACACTTTCAAAGGAAAGTGATTTTCTCTGAAAGGACAGCATTTAGAAAGTGAAGCAACACTCCATTCACTTCGCACAGTGAATTGAAGTGTTGGAACAGACTGCTTCTCTTTCAGAGAAACGGATGTGAGTTTTTTGTGAAAGCTTGTAAGTAGCTTAAGGCACTTTCAAAGGAAAGTGAGTTTCTCTGAAAGGACAGCATGTAGAAAGTGAAGCAACACTCCATTCACTTCGCAGGGTGAATTGAAGTGTTGGAACAGACTGCTTCTCTTTCAGAGAAACGCATGTGAGTTTTTTGTGAAAGCTTGTAAGTAGCTTAATGCACTTTCAAAGGAAAGAGATTTTCTCTGAAAGGACAGCATTTAGAAAGTGAAGCAACACTCCATTCACTTCGCACAGTGAATTGAAGTGTTGGTACAGACTGCTTCTCTTTCAGAGATACGCATGTGAATTTCTGTTGAATGCTTGTAAGTAGCTTAAGGCACTTTCAAAGGAAAGTGATTTTCTCTGAAAGGACAGCATTTAGAAAGTGAAGCAACACTCCATTCACTTCGCACAGTGAATTGAAGTGTTGGAACAGACTGCTTCTCTTTCAGAGAAATGCATGTGAATTTCTGTTGAATGCTTGTAAGTAGCTTAAGGCACTTTCAAAGGAAAGTGATTTTCTCTGAAAGGACAGCATTTAGAAAGTGAGGCAACACTCCATTCACTTCGCACAGTGAATTGAAGTGTTGGAACAGACTGCTTCTCTTTCAGAGAAACGCATGTGAGTTTTTTATAAAAGCTTGTAAGTAGCTTAAGGCACTTTCAAAGGAAAGAGATTTTCTCTGACAGGACAGCATGTAGAAAGTGAAGCAACACTCCATTCACTTCGCACAGTGAATTGAAGTGTTGGAACAGACTGCTTCTCTTACAGAGAAACGCATGTGAATTTCTGTTGAATGCTTGTAAGTAGCTTAAGGCGCTTTCAAAGGAAAGTGATTTTCTCTGACAGGACAGCATGTAGAAAGTGAAGCAACACTCCATTCACTTCGCACAGTGAATTGAAGTGTTGGAACAGACTGCTTCTCTTACAGAGAAACGCATGTGAATTTCTGTTGAATGCTTGTAAGTAGCTTAAGGCACTTTCAAAGGAAAGTGATTTTCTCTGACAGGACAGCATGTAGAAAGTGAAGCAACACTCCATTCACTTCGCACAGTGAATTGAAGTGTTGGAACAGACTGCTTCTCTTTCAGAGAAACGCATGTGAGTTTTTTGTGAAAGCTTGTAAGTAGCTTAAGGCACTTTCAAAGGAAAGTGATTTTCTCTGAAAGGACAGCATTTAGAAAGTGAAGCAACACTCCATTCACTTCGCACAGTGAATTGAAGTGTTGGAACAGACAGCTTCTCTTTCAGAGAAACCCATGTGAATTTCTGTTGAATGCTTGTAAGTAGCTTAAGGCACTTTCAAAGGAAAGTGATTTTCTCTGAAAGGACAGCATTTAGAAAGTAAAGCAACCCTCCATTCACTTCGCACAGTGAATTGAAGTGTTGGAACAGACTGCTTCTCTTTCAGAGAAACGGATGTGAGTTTTTTGTGAAAGCTTGTAAGTAGCTTAAGGCACTTTCAAAGGAAAGTGATTTTCTCTGACAGGACAGCATTTAGAAAGTGAAGCAACACTCCATTCACTTCGAACAGTGAATTGAAGTGTTGGAACAGACTGCTTCTCTTTCAGAGAAACGCAGGTGAATTTCTGTTGAATGCTTGTAAGTAGCTTAAGGCACTATCAAAGGAAAGTGATTTTCTCTGAAAGGACAGCATTTAGAAAGTGAAGCAACACTCCATTCACTTCGCGCAGTGAATTGAAGTGTTGGAACAGACTGCTTCTCTTTCAGAGAAACGCATGTGAATTTCTGTTGAATGCTTGTAAGTAGCTTAAGGCACTTTCAAAGGAAAGTGATTTTCTCTGACAGGACAGCATTTAGAAAGTGAAGCAACACTCCATTCACTTCGCACAGTGAATTGAAGTGTTGGAACAGACTGCTTCTCTTTCAGAGAAACGCATGTGAGTTTTTTGTAAAAGCTTGTAAGTAGCTTAAGGCACTTTCAAAGGAAAGTGATTTTCTCTGACATTACAGCATTTAGAAAGTGAAGCAACACTCATTTCACTTCGCACAGTGAATTGAAGTGTTGGAACAGACTGCTTCTCTTACAGAGAAACGCATGTGAATTTCTGTTGAATGCTTGTAAGTAGCTTAAGGCGCTTTCAAAGGAAAGTGATTTTCTCTGAAAGGACAGCATTTAGAAAGTGAAGCAACACTCCATTCACTTCGCACAGTGAATTGAAGTGTTGGAACAGACTGCTTCTCTGTCAGAGAAACGCATATGAATTTCTGTTGAATGTTTGTAAGTAGCTTAAGGCACTTTCAAAGGAAAGTGATTTTCTCTGACAGGACAGCATTTAGAAAGAGAAGCAACACTCCATTCACTTCGCACAGTGAATTGAAGTGTTGGAACAGACTGCTTCTCTTTCAGAGAAACGCATGTGAGTTTTTTGTAAAAGCTTGTAAGTAGCTTAAGGCACTTTCAAAGGAAAGTGATTTTCTCTGACATGACAGCATTTAGAAAGTGAAGCAACACTCCATTCACTTCGCACAGTGAATTGAAATGTTGGAACAGACTGCTTCTCTTACAGAGAAACGCATGTGAATTTCTGTTGAATGCTTGTAAGTAGCTTAAGACGCTTTCAAAGGAAAGTGATTTTCTTTGAAAGGACAGCATTTAGAAAGTGAAGGAACACTCCATTCACTTCGCACAGTGAATTGAAGTGTTGGAACAGAATGCTTCTCTCTCAGAGAAACGCATGTGAATTTCTGTTGAATGCTTGTAAGTAGCTTAAGACGCTTTCAAAGGAAAGTGATTTTCTTTGAAAGGACAGCATGTAGAAAGTGAAGCAACACTCCATTCACTTCGCACAGTGAATTGAAGTGTTGGAACAGACTGCTTCTCTTTCAGAGAAACGGATGTGAGTTTTTTGTGAAAGCTTGTAAGTAGCTTAAGGCACTTTCAAAGGAAAGTGATTTTCTCTGAAAGGACAGAATTTAGAAAGTGAAGCAACACTCCATTCACTTCGCACAGTGAATTGAAGTGTTGGAACAGACTGCTTCTCTTTCAGAGAAACGCATGTGAATTTCTGTTCAATGCTTGTAAGTAGCTTAAGGCACTTTCAAAGGAAAGTGATTTTCTCTGAAAGGACAGCATTTAGAAAGTGAGGCAACACTCCATTCACTTCGCACAGTGAATTGAAGTGTTGGAACAGACTGCTTCTCTTTCAGAGAAACGGATGTGAGTTTTTTGTGAAAGCTTGTGAGTAGCTTAAGGCACTTTCAGAGGAAAGTGATTTTCTCTGAAAGGACAGCATTTAGAAAGTGAAGCAACACTCCATTCACTTCGCACAGTGAATTGAAGTGTTGGAACAGACTGCTTCTCTTTCAGAGAAACGGATGTGAGTTTTTTGTGAAAGCTTGTAAGTAGCTTAAGGCACTTTCAAAGGAAAGTGATTTTCTCTGACAGGACAGCATGTAGAAAGTGAAGCAACACTCCATTCACTTCGTAGAGTGAATTGAAGTGTTGGAATAGACTGCTTCTCTTTCAGAGAAACGCATGTGAGTTTTTTGTGAAAGCTTGTAAGTAGCTTAAGGCACTTTCAAAGGAAAGTGATTTTCTCTGAAAGGACAGCATTTAGAAAGTGAAGCAACACTCCATTCACTTTGCACAGTGAATTGAAGTGTTGGAACAGACTGCTTCTCTTTCAGAGAAACGCATGTGAATTTCTGTTGAATGCTTGTAAGTAGCTTAAGGCACTTTCAAAGGAAAGTGATTTTCTCTGAAAGGACAGCATTTAGAAAGTGAAGCAACACTCCATTCACTTCACACAGTGAATTGAAGTGTTGGAACAGACTGCTTCTCTTTCAGAGAAACGGATGTGAGTTTTTTGTGAAAGCTTGTAAGTACCTTAAGGCACTTTCAAGGAAAGTGATTTTCTCTGAAAGAACAGCATTTAGAAAGTGAAGCAACACTCCATTCACTTCTCACAGTGAATTGAAGTGTTGGAACAGACTGCTTCTCTTTCAGGGAAACGCATGGGAATTTCTGTTGAATGCTTGTAAGTAGCTTAAGGCACTTTCAAAGGAAAGTGATTTTCTCTCAAAGGACAGGATTTAGAAAGTGAAGCAACACTCCATTCACTTCGCACAGTGAATTGAAGTGTTTGAACAGACTGCTTCTCTTTCAGTGAAACGCTTGTGAATTTCTGTTCAATGCTTGTAAGTAGCTTAAGGCACTTTCAAAGGAAAGTGATTTTCTCTGAAAGGACAGCATTTAGAAAGTGAAGCAACACTCCATTCAATTCGCACAGTGAATTGAAGTGTTGGAACAGACTGCTTCTCTTTCAGGGAAACGCATGTGAGTTTTTTGTGAAAGCTTGTAAGTAGCTTAAGGCACTTTCAAAGGAAAGTGATTTTCTCTGAAAGGACAGCATTTAGAAAGTGAAGCAACACTCCATTCACTTCGCACAGTGAATTGAAGTGTTGGAACAGACTGCTTCTCTTTCAGAGAAACGGATGTGAGTTTTTTGTGAAAGCTTGTAAGTAGCTTAAGGCACTTTCAAAGGAAAGTGATTTTCTCTGAAAGGACAGCATTTAGAAAGTGAAGCAACACTCCATTCACTTCGCACAGAGAATTGAAGTGTTGGAACAGACTGCTTCTCTTTCAGAGAAACGGATGTGTGTTTTTTGTGAGAGCTTGTAAGTAGCTTAAGGCACTTTCAAAGGAAAGTGATTTTCTCTGAAAGAACAGCATTTAGAAAGTGAAGCAACACTCCATTCACTTCGCACAGTGAATTGAAGTGTTGGAACAGACTGCTTCTCTTTCAGAGAAACGGATGTGTGTTTTTTGTGAAAGCTTGTCAGTAGCTTAAAGCACTTTCAAGGAAAGTGATTTTCTCTGAGAGAACAGCATTTAGAAAGTGAAGCAACACTCCATTCACTTCACACAGTGAATTGAAGTGTTGGAACAGACTGCTTCTCTTTCAGAGAAACGCATGTGAGTTTTTTGTGAGTGCTTGTAAGTAGCTTAAGGCACTTTCAAAGGAAAGTGATTTTCTCTGAAAGGACAGCATTTAGAAAGTGAAGCAACACTCCATTCACTTCGCACAGTGAATTGAAGTGTTGGAACAGACTGCTCCTCTTTCAGAGAAACGGATGTGTGTTTTTTGTGAAAGCTTGTAAGTACCTTAAGGCACTTTCAAGGAAAGTGATTTTCTCTGAAAGAACAGCATTTAGAAAGTGAAGCAACACTCCATTCACTCGCACAGTAAATTGAAGTGTTGAAACAGACTGCTTCTCTTACAGAGAAACGCATATGAATTTCTGTTGAATGCTTGTAAGTAGCTTAAGGCGCTTTCAAAGGAAAGTGATTTTCTCTGAAAGGACAGCATTTAGAAATTGAAGCAACACTCCATTCACTTCGCACAGTGAATTGAAGTGTTGGAACAGACTGCTTCTCTTTCAGAGAAACGGATGTGAGTTTTTTGTGAAAGCTTGTAAGTAGCTTAAGGCACTTTCAAAGGAAAGTGATTTTCTCTGACAGGACAGCAATTAGAAAGTGAAGCAACACTCCATTCACTTCTCACAGTGAATTGAAGTGTTGGAACAGACTGCTTCTCTTTCAGGGAAACGCATGGGAATTTCTGTTGAATGCTTGTAAGTAGCTTAAGGCACTTTCAAAGGAAAGTGATTTTCTCTCAATGGACAGGATTTAGAAAGTGAAGCAACACTCCATTCACTTCGCACAGTGAATTGAAGTGTTTGAACAGACTGCTTCTCTTTCAGTGAAACGCTTGTGAATTTCTGTTCAATGCTTGTAAGTAGCTTAAGGCACTTTCAAAGGAAAGTGATTTTCTCTGAAAGGACAGCATTTAGAAAGTGAAGCAACACTCCATTCAATTCGCACAGTGAATTGAAGTGTTGGAACAGACTGCTTCTCTTTCAGGGAAACGCATGTGAGTTTTTTGTGAAAGCTTGTAAGTAGCTTAAGGCACTTTCAAAGGAAAGTGATTTTCTCTGAAAGGACAGCATTTAGAAAGTGAAGCAACACTCCCTTCACTTCGCACAGTGAATTGAAGTGTTGGAACAGACTGCTTCTCTTTCAGAGAAACGCATGTGAATTTCTGTTCAATATTTGTAAGTAGCTTAAGGCACTTTCAAAGGAAAGTGATTTTCTCTGAAAGGACAGCATTTAGAAAGTGAAGCAACACTCCATTCACTTCGCACAGTGAATTGAAGTGTTGGAACAGACTGCTTCTCTTTCAGAGAAACGCATGTGAGTTTTTTGTGAAAGCTTGTAAGTAGCTTAAGGCACTTTCAAAGGAAAGTGATTTTCTCTGAAAGGACAGCATTTAGAAAGTGAAGCAACACTCCATTCACTTCGCACAGTGAATTGAAGTGTTGGAACAGACTGCTTCTCTTTCAGAGAAACGGATGTGTGTTTTTTGTGAGAGCTTGTAAGTAGCTTAAGGCACTTTCAAAGGAAAGTGATTTTCTCTGAAAGAACAGCATTTAGAAAGTGAAGCAACACTCCATTCACTTCGCACAGTGAATTGAAGTGTTGGAACAGACTGCTTCTCTTTCAGAGAAACGGATGTGTGTTTTTTGTGAAAGCTTGTCAGTAGCTTAAGGCACTTTCAAAGGAAAGTGATTTTCTCTGACAGGACAGCATTTAGAAAGTGAAGCAACACTCCATTCACTTCGCACAGTGAATTGAAGTGTTGGAACAGACTACTTCTCTTTCAGAGAAACGCATGTGAATTTCTGTTGAATGCTTGTAAGTAGCTTAAGGCACTTTCAAAGGAAAGTGATTTTCTCTGAAAGGACAGCATTTAGAAAGTGAAGCAACACTCCATTCACTTCGCACAGTGAATTGAAGTGTTGGAACAGACTGCTTCTCTTTCAGAGAAACGCATGTGAGTTTTTTGTGAGTGCTTGTAAGTAGCTTAAGGCACTTTCAAAGGAAAGTGATTTTCTCTGAAAGGACAGCATTTAGAAAGTGAAGCAACACTCCATTCACTTCGCACAGTGAATTGAAGTGTTGGAACAGACTGCATCTCTTTCAGGGAAACGCATGTGAGTTTTTTGTGAAAGCTTGTAAGTAGCTTAAGGCACTTTCAAAGGAAAGTGATTTTCTCTGACAGGACAGCATTTAGAAAGTGAAGCAACACTCCATTCACTTCGCACAGTGAATTGAAGTGTTGGAACAGACTGCTTCTCTTTCAGAGAAACGCATGTGAATTTCTGTTGAATGCTTGTAAGTAGCTTAAGGCACTTTCAAAGGAAAGTGATTTTCTCTGAAAGGACAGCATTTAGAAAGTGAAGCAACACTCCATTCACTTCGCACAGTGAATTGAAGTGTTGGAACAGACTGCTTCTCTTTCAGAGAAACGCATGTGAGTTTTTTGTGAGTGCTTGTAAGTAGCTTAAGGCACTTTCAAAGGAAAGTGATTTTCTCTGAAAGGACAGCATTTAGAAAGTGAAGCAACACTCCATTCACTTCGCACAGTGAATTGAAGTGTTGGAACAGACTGCTTCTCATTCAGAGTAACGGATGTGAGTTTTTTGTGAATGCTTGTAAGTAGCTTAAGGCCCTTTCAAAGGAAAGTGATTTTCTCTGAAAGGACAGCATTTAGAAAGGGAAGCAACACTCCATTCACTTCGCACAGTGAATTGAAGTGTTGGAACAGACTGCTTCTCTTTCAGCGAAACGCATATGAATTTCTGTTGAATGCTTGTAAGTAGCTTAAGGCACTTTCAAAGGAAAGTGATTTTCTCTGAAAGGACAGCATTTAGAAAGTGAAGCAACACTCCATTCACTTCGCACAGTGAATTGAAGTGTTGGAACAGACTGCTTCTCTTTCAGAGAAACGCATGTGAGTTTTTTGTGAGTGCTTGTAAGTAGCTTAAGGCACTTTCAAAGGAAAGTGATTTTCTCTGAAAGGACAGCATTTAGAAAGTGAAGCAACACTCCATTCACTTCGCACAGTGAATTGAAGTGTTGGAACAGACTGCTTCTCTTTCAGAGTAACGGATGTGAGTTTTTTGTGAATGCTTGTAAGTAGCTTAAGGCCCTTTCAAAGGAAAGTGATTTTCTCTGAAAGGACAGCATTAAGAAAGTGAAGCAACACTCCATTCACTTCGCACAGTGAATTGAAGTGTTGGAACAGACTGCTTCTTTTTCAGAGAAACGGATGTGTGTTTTTTGTGAAAGCTTGTAAGTAGCTTAAGGCACTTCCAAAGGAAAGTGATTTTCTCTGAAAGGACAGCATTTAGAAAGTGAAGCAACACTCCATTCACTTCGCACAGTGAATTGAAGTGTTGGAACAGACTGCTCCTCTTTCAGAGAAACGGATGTGTGTTTTTTGTGAAAGCTTGTAAGTACCTTAAGGCACTTTCAAGAAAAGTGATTTTCTCTGAAAGAACAGCATTTAGAAAGTGAAGCAACACTCCATTCACTCGCACAGTAAATTGAAGTGTTGAAACAGACTGCTTCTCTTACAGAGAAACGCATATGAATTTCTGTTGAATGCTTGTAAGTAGCTTAAGGCGCTTTCAAAGGAAAGTGATTTTCTCTGAAAGGACAGCATTTAGAAATTGAAGCAACACTCCATTCACTTCGCACAGTGAATTGAAGTGTTGGAACAGACTGCTTCTCTTTCAGAGAAACGGATGTGAGTTTTTTGTGAAAGCTTGTAAGTAGCTTAAGGCACTTTCAAAGGAAAGTGATTTTCTCTGACAGGACAGCATTTAGAAAGTGAAGCAACACTCCATTCACTTCGCACAGTGAATTGAAGTGTTGGAACAGACTGCTTCTCTTTCAGAGAAACGGATGTGTGTTTTTTGTGAAAGCTTGTCAGTAGCTTAAGGCACTTTCAAAGGAAAGTGATTTTCTCTGACAGGACAGCATTTAGAAAGTGAAGCAACACTCCATTCACTTCGCACAGTGAATTGAAGTGTTGGAACAGACTACTTCTCTTTCAGAGAAACGCATGTGAATTTCTGTTGAATGCTTGTAAGTAGCTTAAGGCACTTTCAAAGGAAAGTGATTTTCTCTGAAAGGACAGCATTTAGAAAGTGAAGCAACACTCCATTCACTTCGCACAGTGAATTGAAGTGTTGGAACAGACTGCTTCTCTTTCAGAGAAACGCATGTGAGTTTTTTGTGAGTGCTTGTAAGTAGCTTAAGGCACTTTCAAAGGAAAGTGATTTTCTCTGAAAGGACAGCATTTAGAAAGTGAAGCAACACTCCATTCACTTCGCACAGTGAATTGAAGTGTTGGAACAGACTGCTTCTCTTTCAGGGAAACGCATGTGAGTTTTTTGTGAAAGCTTGTAAGTAGCTTAAGGCACTTTCAAAGGAAAGTGATTTTCTCTGAAAGGACAGCATTTAGAAAGTGAAGCAACACTCCATTCACTTCGCACAGTGAATTGAAGTGTTGGAACAGACTGCTTCTCTTTCAGAGTAACGGATGTGAGTTTTTTGTGAATGCTTGTAAGTAGCTTAAGGCCCTTTCAAAGGAAAGTGATTTTCTCTGAAAGGACAGCATTTAGAAAGGGAAGCAACACTCCATTCACTTCGCACAGTGAATTGAAGTGTTGGAACAGACTGCTTCTCTTTCAGCGAAACGCATATGAATTTCTGTTGAATGCTTGTAAGTAGCTTAAGGCACTTTCAAAGGAAAGTGATTTTCTCTGAAAGGACAGCATTTAGAAAGTGAAGCAACACTCCATTCACTTCGCACAGTGAATTGAAGTGTTGGAACAGACTGCTTCTCTTTCAGAGAAACGCATGTGAGTTTTTTGTGAGTGCTTGTAAGTAGCTTAAGGCACTTTCAAAGGAAAGTGATTTTTTCTGAAAGGACAGCATTTAGAAAGTGAAGCAACACTCCATTCACTTCGCACAGTGAATTGAAGTGTTGGAACAGACTGCTTCTCTTTCAGAGTAACGGATGTGAGTTTTTTGTGAATGCTTGTAAGTAGCTTAAGGCCCTTTCAAAGGAAAGTGATTTTCTCTGAAAGGACAGCATTTAGAAAGTGAAGCAACACTCCATTCACTTCGCACAGTGAATTGAAGTGTTGGAACAGACTGCTTCTTTTTCAGAGAAACGGATGTGTGTTTTTTGTGAAAGCTTGTAAGTAGCTTAAGGCACTTCCAAAGGAAAGTGATTTTCTCTGAAAGGACAGCATTTAGAAAGTGAAGCAACACTCCATTCACTTCGCACAGTGAATTGAAGTGTTGGAACAGACTGCTTCTCTTTCAGAGAAACGGATGTGTGTTTTTTGTGAAAGCTTGTAAGTACCTTAAGGCACTTTCAAGGAAAGTGATTTTCTCTGAAAGAACAGCATTTAGAAAGTGAAGCAACACTCCATTCACTCGCACAGTAAATTGAAGTGTTGGAACAGACTGCTTCTCTTTCAGAGAAACGCATGTGAGTTTTTTGTGAGTGCTTGTAAGTAGCTTAAGGCGCTTTCAAAGGAAAGTGATTTTCTCTGAAAGGACAGCATTTAGAAATTGAAGCAACACTCCATTCACTTCGCACAGTGAATTGAAGTGTTGGAACAGACTGCTTCTCTTTCAGAGAAACGGATGTGAGTTTTTTGTGAAAGCTTGTAAGTAGCTTAAGGCACTTTCAAAGGAAAGTGATTTTCTCTGACAGGACAGCATTTAGAAAGTGAAGCAACACTCCATTCACTTCTCACAGTGAATTGAAGTGTTGGAACAGACTGCTTCTCTTTCAGGGAAACGCATGGGAATTTCTGTTGAATGCTTGTAAGTAGCTTAAGGCACTTTCAAAGGAAAGTGATTTTCTCTCAAAGGACAGGATTTAGAAAGTGAAGCAACACTCCATTCACTTCGCACAGTGAATTGAAGTGTTTGAACAGACTGCTTCTCTTTCAGTGAAACGCTTGTGAATTTCTGTTCAATGCTTGTAAGTAGCTTAAGGCACTTTCAAAGGAAAGTGATTTTCTCTGAAAGGACAGCATTTAGAAAGTGAAGCAACACTCCATTCACTTCGCACAGTGAATTGAAGTGTTGGAACAGACTGCTTCTCTTTCAGGGAAACGCATGTGAGTTTTTTGTGAAAGCTTGTAAGTAGATTAAGGCACTTTCAAAGGAAAGTGATTTTCTCTGAAAGGACAGCATTTAGAACGTGAAGCAACACTCCCTTCACTTCGCACAGTGAATTGAAGTGTTGGAACAGACTGCTTCTCTTTCAGAGAAACGGATGTGTGTTTTTTGTGAAAGCTTGTCAGTAGCTTAAGGCACTTTCAAAGGAAAGTGATTTTCTCTGACAGGACAGCATTTAGAAAGTGAAGCAACACTCCATTCACTTCGCACAGTGAATTGAAGTGTTGGAACAGACTACTTCTCTTTCAGAGAAACGCATGTGAATTTCTGTTGAATGCTTGTAAGTAGCTTAAGGCCCTTTCAAAGGAAAGTGATTTTCTCTGAAAGGACAGCATTTAGAAAGTGAAGCAACACTCCATTCACTTCGCACAGTGAATTGAAGTGTTGGAACAGACTGCTTCTCTTTCAGAGAAACGCATGTGAGTTTTTTGTGAGTGCTTGTAAGTAGCTTAAGGCACTTTCAAAGGAAAGTGAGTTTCTCTGAAAGGACAGCATTTAGAAAGTGAAGCAACACTCCATTCACTTCGCACAGTGAATTGAAGTGTTGGAACAGACTGCTTCTCTTTCAGAGAAACGCATGTGAATTTCTGTTGAATGCTTGTAAGTAGCTTAAGGCACTTTCAAAGGAAAGTGATTTTCTCTGAAAGGACAGCATTTAGAAAGTGAAGCAACACTCCATTCACTTCGCACAGTGAATTGAAGTGTTGGAACAGACTGCTTCTCTTTCAGAGAAACGGATGTGAGTTTTTTGTGAAAGCTTGTAAGTAGCTTAAGGCACTTTCAAAGGAAAGTGATTTTCTCTGACAGGACAGCATTTAGAAAGTGAAGCAACACTCCATTCACTTCGCACAGTGAATTGAAGTGTTGTAACAGACTGCTTCTCTTTCAGAGAAACACATGTGAATTTCTGTTCAATGCTTGTAAGTAGCTTAAGGCACTTTCAAAGGAAAGTGATTTTCTCTGAAAGGACAGCATTTAGAAAGTGAAGCAACACTCCATTCACTTCGCACAGTGAATTGAAGTGTTGGAACAGACCGCTTCTCTTTCAGGGAAACGCATGTGAATTTCTGTTGAATGCTTGTAAGTAGCTTAAGGCACTTTCAAAGGAAAGTGATTTTCTCTGAAAGGACAGGATTTAGAAAGTGAAGCAACACTCCATTCACTTCGCACAGTGAATTGAAGTGTTGGAACAGACTGCTTCTCTTTCAGTGAAACGCTTGTGAATTTCTGTTCAATGCTTGTAAGTAGCTTAAGGCACTTTCAAAGGAAAGTGATTTTCTCTGAAAGGACAGCATTTAGAAAGTGAACCAACACTCCATTCACTTCGCATTGTGAATTGAAGTGTTGGAACAGACTGCTTCTCTTTCAGAGAAACGCATGTGAGTTTTTTGTGAGTGCTTGTAAGTAGCTTAAGGCCCTTTCAAAGGAAAGTGATTTTCTCTGAAAGGACAGCATTAGAAAGTGAAGCAACACTCCATTCACTTCGCACAGTGAATTGAAGTGTTGGAACAGACTGCTTCTTTTTCAGAGAAACGGATGTGTGTTTTTTGTGAAAGCTTGTAAGTAGCTTAAGGCACTTTCAAAGGAAAGTGATTTTCTCTGAAAGGACAGCATTTAGAAAGTGAAGCAACACTCCATTCACTTCGCACAGTGAATTGAAGTGTTGGAACAGACTGCTTCTCTTTCAGAGAAACGGATGTGTGTTTTTTGTGAAAGCTTGTAAGTACCTTAAGGCACTTTCAAGGAAAGTGATTTTCTCTGAAAGAACAGCATTTAGAAAGTGAAGCAACACTCCATTCACTCGCATAGTGAATTGAAGTGTTGAAACAGACTGCTTCTCTTACAGAGAAACGCATATGAATTTCTGTTGAATGCTTGTAAGTAGCTTAAGGCGCTTTCAAAGGAGAGTGATTTTCTCTGAAAGGACAGCATTTAGAAAGTGAAGCAACACTCCATTCACTTCGCACAGTGAATTGAAGTGTTGGAACAGACTGCTTCTCTTTCAGAGAAACGGATGTGAGTTTTTTGTGAAAGCTTATAAGTAGCTTAAGGCACTTTCAAAGGAAAGTGATTTTCTCTGACAGGACAGCATTTAGAAAGTGAAGCAACACTCCATTCACTTCGCACAGTGAATTGAAGTGTTGGAACAGACTGCTTCTCTTTCAGGGAAACGCATGTGAATTTCTGTTGAATGCTTGTAAGTAGCTTAAGGCACTTTCAAAGGAAAGTGATTTTCTCTGAAAGGACAGGATTTAGAAAGTGAAGCAACACTCCATTCACTTCGCACAGTGAATTGAAGTGTTTGAACAGACTGCTTCTCTTTCAGTGAAACGCTTGTGAATTTCTGTTCAATGCTTGTAAGTAGCTTAAGGCACTTTCAAAGGAAAGTGATTTTCTCTGAAAGGACAGCATTTAGAAAGTGAAGCAACACTCCATTCACTTCGCACAGTGAATTGAAGTGTTGGAACAGACTGCTTCTCTTTCAGGGAAACGCATGTGAGTTTTTTGTGAAAGCTTGTAAGTAGCTTAAGGCACTTTCAAAGGAAAGTGATTTTCTCTGAAAGGACAGCATTTAGAAAGTGAAGCAACACTCCATTCACTTCGCACAGTGAATTGAAGTGTTGGAACAGACTGCTTCTCTTTCAGAGAAACGCATGTGAATTTCTGTTCAATATTTGTAAGTAGCTTAAGGCACTTTGAAAGGAAAGTGATTTTCTCTGAAAGGACAGCATTTAGAAAGTGAAGCAACACTCCATTCACTTCGCACAGTGAATTGAAGTGTTGGAACAGACTGCTTCTCTTTCAGAGAAACGCATGTGAGTTTTTTGTGAGTGCTTGTAAGTAGCTTAAGGCACTTTCAAAGGAAAGTGATTTTCTCTGACAGGACAGCATTTAGAAAGTGAAGCAACACTCCATTCACTTCGCACAGTGAATTGAAGTGTTGGAACAGACTGCTTCTCTTTCAGAGAAACGGATGTGTGTTTTTTGTGAGAGCTTGTAAGTAGCTTAAGGCACTTTCAAAGGAAAGTGATTTTCTATGAAAGAACAGCATTTAGAAAGTGAAGCAACACTCCATTCACTTCGCACAGTGAATTGAAGTGTTGGAACAGACTGCTTCTCTTTCAGAGAAACGCATGTGTGTTTTTTGTGGAAGCTTGTCAGTAGCTTAAGGCACTTTCAAAGGAGAGTGATTTTATCTGACAGGACAGCATTTAGAAAGTGAAGCAACACTCCATTCACTTCGGACAGTGAATTGAAGTGTTGGAACAGACTGCTTCTCTTTCAGAGAAACGCATGTGAATTTCTGTTGAATGCTTGTAAGTAGCTTAAGGCCCTTTCAAAGGAAAGTGATTTTCTCTGAAAGGACAGCATTTAGAAAGTGAAGCAACACTCCATTCACTTCGCACAGTGAATTGAAGTGTTGGAACAGACTGCTTCTCTTTCAGAGAAACGCATGTGAGTTTTTTGTGAGTGCTTGTAAGTAGCTTAAGGCACTTTCAAAGGAAAGTGATTTTCTCTGAAAGGACAGCATTTAGAAAGTGAAGCAACACTCCATTCACTTCGCACAGTGAATTGAAGTGTTGGAACAGACTGCTTCTCTTTCAGGGAAACGCATGTGAGTTATTTGTGAAAGCTTGTAAGAAGCTTAAGGCCCTTTCAAAGGAAAGTGATTTTCTCTGAAAGGACAGCATTTAGAAAGTGAAGCAACACTCCATTCACTTCGCACAGTGAATTGATGTGTTGGAACAGACTGCTTCTCTTTCAGAGAAACGGATGTGTGTTTTTTGTGTAAGCTTGTAAGTACCTTAAGGCACTTTCAAAGGAAAGTGATTTTCTCTGACAGGAAAGCATTTAGAAAGTGAAGCAACACTCCATTCACTTCGCACAGTGAATTGAAGTATTGGAACAGACTGCTTCTCTTTCAGGGAAACGCATGTGAATTTCTCTTGAATGCTTGTAAGTAGCTTAAGGCACTTTCAAAGGAAAGTGATTTTCTCTGAAAGGACAGCATTTAGAAAGTGAAGCAACACTCCATTCACTTCGCACAGTGAATTGAAGTGTTGGAACAGACTGCTTCTCTTTCAGAGGAACGCATGTGAGTTTTTTGTGAGTGCTTGTAAGTAGCTTAAGGCACTTTCAAAGGAAAGTGATTTTCTCTGAAAGGACAGCATTTCGAAAGTGAAGCAACACACCATTCGCTTCGCACAGTGAATTGAAGTGTTGGAACAGACTGCTTCTCTTTCAGTGAAACGCTTGTGAATTTCTGTTCAATGCTTGTAAGTAGCTTAAGGCCCTTTCAAAGGAAAGTGATTTTCTCTGAAAGGACAGCATTTAGAAAGTGAAGCAACACTCCATTCACTTCGCACAGTGAATTGAAGTGTTGGAACAGACTGCTTCTCTTTCAGAGAAACGGATGTGAGTTTTTTGTGAAAGCTTGTAAGTAGCTTAAGGCACTTTCGAAGAATGTGATTTTCTCTGAAAGGACAGCATTTAGAAAGTGAAGCAACACTCCATTCACTTCGCACAGTGTATTGAAGTGTTGGAACAGACTGCTTCTCTTTCAGAGAAACGCATGTGAATTTCTGTTCAATGCTTGTAAATAGCTTAAGGCACTTTCAAAGGAAAGTGATTTTCTCTGACAGGACAGCATTTAGAAAGGGAAGCAACACTCCATTCACTTCGCACAGTGAATTGAAGTGTTGGAACAGACTGCTTCTCTTTCAGGGAAACGCATGTGAATTTCTGTTGAATGCTTGTAAGTAGCTTAAGGCACTTTCAAAGGAAAGTGATTTTCTCTGAAAGGACAGCATTTAGAAAGTGAAGCAACACTCCATTCACTTCGCACAGTGAATTGAAGTGTTGGAACAGACTGCTTCTCTTTCAGAGAAACGCATGTGAGTTTTTTGTGAGTGCTTGTAAGTAGCTTAAGGCACTTTCAAAGGAAAGTGATTTTCTCTGAAAGGACAGCATTTAGAAAGTGAAGCAACACTCCATTCACTTCGCACAGTGAATTGAAGTGTTGGAACAGACTGCTTCTCTTTCAGAGAAACGCATGTGAATTTCGTTGAATGCTTGTAAGTAGCTTAAGGCACTTTCAAAGGAAAGTGATTTTCTCTGAAAGGACAGCATTTAGAAAGTGAAGCAACACTCCATTCACTTCGCACAGTGAATTGAAGTGTTGGAACAGACTGCGTCTCTTTCAGAGAAACGCATGTGAATTTCTGTTGAATGGTTCTAAGTAGCTTAAGGCACTTTCAAAGGAAAGTGATTTACTCTGAAAGGACTGCATTTAGAAAGTGAAGCAACACTCCATTCACTTCGCACAGTGAATTGAAGTGTTGGAACAGACTGCTTCTCTTTCAGAGAAACGCATGTGAGTTTTTTGTAAAAGCTTGTAAGTAGCTTAAGGCACTTTCAAAGGAAAGTGATTTTCTCTGACAGGACAGCATTTAGAAAGTGAAGCAACACTCCATTCACTTCGAACAGTGAATTGAAGTGTTGAAACAGACTGCTTCTCTTTCAGCGAAACGCATGTGAATTTCTGTTGAATGCTTGTAAGTAGCTTAAGGCGCTATCAAAGGAAAGTGATTTTCTCTGAAAGGACAGCATTTAGAAAGTGAAGCAACACTCCATTCACTTCGCACAGTGAATTGAAGTGTTGGAACAGACTGCTACTCTTTCAGAGAAACGCATGTGAATTTCTGTTGAATGCTTGTAAGTAGCTTAAGGCACTTTCAAAGGAAAGTGATTTTCTCTGAAAGGACAGCCTTTAGAAAGTGAAGCAACACTCCATTCACTTCGCACAGTGAATTGAAGTGTTGGAACAGACTGCTTCTCTTTCAGAGAAACGCATGTGAATTTCTGTTCAATGCTTGTAAGTAGCTTAAGGCACTTTCAAAGGAAAGTGATTTTCTCTGACAGGACAGCATTTAGAAAGGGAAGCAACACTCCATTCACTTCGCACAGTGAATTGAAGTGTTGGAACAGACTGCTTCTCTTTCAGTGAAACGCATGTGAATTTCTGTTGAATGCTTGTAAGTAGCTTAAGGCACTTTCAAAGCAAAGTGATTTTCTCTGACAGGAAAGCATTTAGAAAGTGAAGCAACACTCCATTCACTTCGCACAGTGAATTGAAGTGTTGGAACAGACTGCTTCTCTTTCAGAGAAACGCATGTGAATTTCTGTTGAATGCTTGTAAGTAGCTTAAGGCACTTTCAAAGGAAAGTGATTTTCTCTGAAAGGACAGCATTTAGAAAGTGAAGCAACACTCCATTCACTTCGCACAGTGAATTGAAGTGTTGGAACAGACTGCTTCTCTTTCAGAGAAACGCATGTGAATTTCTGTTGAATGCTTGTAAGTAGCTTAAGGCACTTTCAAAGGAAAGTGATTTACTCTGAAAGGACTGCATTTAGAAAGTGAAGCAACACTCCATTCACTTCGCACAGTGAATTGAAGTGTTGGAACAGACTGCTTCTCTTTCAGAGAAACGCATGTGAGTTTTTTGTAAAAGCTTGTAAGTAGCTTAAGGCACTTTCAAAGGAAAGTGATTTTCTCTGACAGGACAGCATTTAGAAAGTGAAGCAACACTCCATTCACTTCGCACAGTGAATTGAAGTGTTGAAACAGACTGCTTCTCTTACAGAGAAACGCATGTGAATTTCTGTTGAATGCTTGTAAGTAGCTTAAGGCGCTTTCAAAGGAAAGTGATTTTCTCTGAAAGGACAGCATTTAGAAAGTGAAGCAACACTCCATTCACTTCGCACAGTGAATTGAAGTGTTGGAACAGACTGCTTCTCTTTCAGAGAAACGCATGTGAGTTTTTTGTGAGTGCTTGTAAGTAGCTTAAGGCACTTTCAAAGGAAAGTGATTTTCTCTGAAAGGACAGCATTTAGAAAGTGAAGCAACACTCCATTCACTTCGCACAGTGAATTGAAGTGTTGGAACAGACTGCTTCTCTTTCAGAGTAACGGATGTGAGTTTTTTGAGAATGCTTGTAAGTAGCTTAAGGCCCTTTCAAAGGAAAGTGATTTTCTCTGAAAGGACAGCATTTAGAAAGTGAAGCAACACTCCATTCACTTCGCACAGTGAATTGAAGTGTTGGAACAGACGGCTTCTCTTTCAGAGAAACAGATGTGTGTTTTTTGTGAAAGCTTGTAAGTAGCTTAAGGCACTTTCAAAGGAAAGTGATTTTCTCTGACAGGACAGCATTTAGAAAGTAAAGTAACACTCCATTCACTTCGCAGAGTGAATTGAAGTGTTGGAAGAGACTGCATCTCTTTCAGAGAAATAGATGTGTGTTTTTTGTGAAAGCTTTTAAGTAGCTTAAGGCGCTTTCAAAGGAAAGTGATTTTCTCTGAAAGAACAGCATTTAGAAAGTGAAGCAACACTCCATTCACTTCACACAGTGAATTGAAGTGTTGAAACAGACTGCTTCTCTTACAGAAAAACGCATGTGAATTTCTGTTGAATGCTTGTAAGTAGCTTAATGCGCTTTCAAAGGAGAGTGATTTTCTCTGAAAGGACAGCATTTAGAAAGTGAAGCAACACTCCATTCACTTCACACAGTGAATTGAAGTGTTGGAACAGACTGCTTCTCTTTCAGAGAAACGCATGTGAATTTCTGTTGAATGCTTGTAAGTAGCTTAAGGCACTTTCAAAGGAAAGTGATTTACTCTGAAAGGACTGCATTTAGAAAGTGAAGCAACACTCCATTCACTTCGCACAGTGAATTGAAGTGCTGGAACAGACTGCTTCTCTTTCAGAGAAACGCATGTGAGTTTTTTGAAAAAGCTTGTAAGTAGCTTAAGGCACTTTCAAAGGAAAGTGATTTTCTCTGACAGGACAGCATTTAGAAAGGGAAGCAACACTCCATTCACTTCGCACAGTGAATTGAAGTGTTGAAACAGACTGCTTCTCTTACAGAGAAACGCATGTGAATTTCTGTTGAATGCTTGTAAGTAGCTTAGGGCGCTTTCAAAGGAAAGTGATTTTCTCTGAAAGGGCAGCATTTAGAAAGTGAAGCAACACTCCATTCACTTCGCACAGTGAATTGAAGTGTTGGAACAGACTGCTTCTCTTTCAGAGTAACGGATGTGAGTTTTTTGTGAATGCTTGTAAGTAGCTTAAGGCCCTTTCAAAGGAAAGTGATTTTCTCTGAAAGGACAGCATTTAGAAAGTGAAGCAACACTCCATTCACTTCGCACAGTGAATTGAAGTGTTGGAACAGACTGCTTCTCTTTCAGAGAAACGGATGTGTGTTTTTTGTGAAAGCTTGTAAGTAGCTTAAGGCACTTTCAAAGGAAAGTGATTTTCTCTGAAAGGACAGCATTTAGAAAGTGAAGCAACACTCCATTCACTTCGCACAGTGAATTGAAGTGTTGGAACAGACTGCTTCTCTTTCAGAGAAACGGATGTGTGTTTTTTGTGAAAGCTTGTAAGTACCTTAAGGCACTTTCAAGGAAAGTGATTTTCTCTGAAAGAACAGCATTTAGAAAGTGAAGCAACACTCCATTCACTTCGCACAGTGAATTGAAGTGTTGAAACAGACTGCTTCTCTTTCAGAGAAACGCATGTGAATTTCTGTTGAATGCTTGTAAGTAGCTTAAGGCGCTTTCAAAGGAAAGTGATTTTCTCTGAAAGGACAGCATTTAGAAAGTGAAGCAACACTCCATTCACTTCGCACAGTGAATTGAAGTGTTGGAACAGACTGCTTCTCTTTCAGAGAAACGCATGTGAGTTTTTTGTGAGTGCTTGTAAGTAGCTTAAGGCACTTTCAAAGGAAAGTGATTTTCTCTGAAAGGACAGCATTTAGAAAGTGAAGCAACACTCCATTCACTTCGCACAGTGAATTGAAGTGTTGGAACAGACTGCTTCTCTTTCAGAGTAACGGATGTGAGTTTTTTGAGAATGCTTGTAAGTAGCTTAAGGCCCTTTCAAAGGAAAGTGATTTTCTCTGAAAGGACAGCATTTAGAAAGTGAAGCAACACTCCATTCACTTCGCACAGTGAATTGAAGTGTTGGAACAGACGGCTTCTCTTTCAGAGAAACAGATGTGTGTTTTTTGTGAAAGCTTGTAAGTAGCTTAAGGCACTTTCAAAGGAAAGTGATTTTCTCTGACAGGACAGCATTTAGAAAGTAAAGTAACACTCCATTCACTTCGCAGAGTGAATTGAAGTGTTGGAAGAGACTGCATCTCTTTCAGAGAAATAGATGTGTGTTTTTTGTGAAAGCTTTTAAGTAGCTTAAGGCGCTTTCAAAGGAAAGTGATTTTCTCTGAAAGAACAGCATTTAGAAAGTGAAGCAACACTCCATTCACTTCACACAGTGAATTGAAGTGTTGAAACAGACTGCTTCTCTTACAGAGAAACGCATGTGAATTTCTGTTGAATGCTTGTAAGTAGCTTAATGCGCTTTCAAAGGAGAGTGATTTTCTCTGAAAGGACAGCATTTAGAAAGTGAAGCAACACTCCATTCACTTCACACAGTGAATTGAAGTGTTGGAACAGACTGCTTCTCTTTCAGAGAAACGCATGTGAATTTCTGTTGAATGCTTGTAAGTAGCTTAAGGCACTTTCAAAGGAAAGTGATTTACTCTGAAAGGACTGCATTTAGAAAGTGAAGCAACACTCCATTCACTTCGCACAGTGAATTGAAGTGCTGGAACAGACTGCTTCTCTTTCAGAGAAACGCATGTGAGTTTTTTGAAAAAGCTTGTAAGTAGCTTAAGGCACTTTCAAAGGAAAGTGATTTTCTCTGACAGGACAGCATTTAGAAAGGGAAGCAACACTCCATTCACTTCGCACAGTGAATTGAAGTGTTGAAACAGACTGCTTCTCTTACAGAGAAACGCATGTGAATTTCTGTTGAATGCTTGTAAGTAGCTTAGGGCGCTTTCAAAGGAAAGTGATTTTCTCTGAAAGGGCAGCATTTAGAAAGTGAAGCAACACTCCATTCACTTCGCACAGTGAATTGAAGTGTTGGAACAGACTGCTTCTCTTTCAGAGTAACGGATGTGAGTTTTTTGTGAATGCTTGTAAGTAGCTTAAGGCCCTTTCAAAGGAAAGTGATTTTCTCTGAAAGGACAGCATTTAGAAAGTGAAGCAACACTCCATTCACTTCGCACAGTGAATTGAAGTGTTGGAACAGACTGCTTCTCTTTCAGAGAAACGGATGTGTGTTTTTTGTGAAAGCTTGTAAGTAGCTTAAGGCACTTTCAAAGGAAAGTGATTTTCTCTGAAAGGACAGCATTTAGAAAGTGAAGCAACACTCCATTCACTTCGCACAGTGAATTGAAGTGTTGGAACAGACTGCTTCTCTTTCAGAGAAACGGATGTGTGTTTTTTGTGAAAGCTTGTAAGTACCTTAAGGCACTTTCAAGGAAAGTGATTTTCTCTGAAAGAACAGCATTTAGAAAGTGAAGCAACACTCCATTCACTTCGCACAGTGAATTGATGTGTTGAAACAGACTGCTTCTCTTTCAGAGAAACGCATGTGAATTTCTGTTGAATGCTTGTAAGTAGCTTAAGGCGCTTTCAAAGGAAAGTGATTTTCTCTGAAAGGACAGCATTTAGAAAGTGAAGCAACACTCCATTCACTTCGCACAGTGAATTGAAGTGTTGGAACAGACTGCTTCTCTTTCAGAGAAACGGATGTGATTTTTTTGTGAAAGCTTGTAAGTAGCTTAAGGCACTTTCAAAGGAAAGTGATTTTCTCTGACAGGACAGCATTTAGAAAGTGAAGCAACACTCCATTCACTTCGCACAGTGAATTGAAGTGTTGGAACAGACTGTTTCTCTTTCAGGGAAACGCATGTGAGTTTTTTGTGAAAGCTTGTAAGTAGCTTAAGGCCCTTTCAAAGGAAAGTGATTTTCTCTGAAAGGACAGCATTTAGAAAGTGAAGCAACACTCCATTCACTTCGCACAGTGTATTGAAGTGTTGGAACAGACTGCTTCTCTTTCAGAGAAACGCATGTGAATTTCTGTTCAATGCTTGTAAGTAGCTTAAGGCACTTTCAAAGGAAAGTGATTTTCTCTGACAGGACAGCATTTAGAAAGGGAAGCAACACTCCATTCACTTCGCACAGTGAATTGAAGTGTTGGAACAGACTGCTTCTCTTTCAGCGAAACGCATGTGAATTTCTGTTGAATGCTTGTAAGTAGCTTAAGGCACTTTCAAAGGAAAGTGATTTTCTCTGAAAGGACAGCATTTAGAAAGTGAAGCAACACTCCATTCACTTCGCACAGTGAAATGAAGTGTTGGAACAGACTGCTTCTCTTTCAGAGAAACGCATGTGAGTTTTTTGTGAGTGCTTGTAAGTAGCTTAAGGCCCTTTCAAAGGAAAGTGATTTTCTCTGAAAGGACAGCATTTAGAAAGTGAAGCAACACTCCATTCACTTCGCACAGTGAATTGAAGTGTTGGAACAGACTGCGTCTCTTTCAGAGAAACGCATGTGAATTTCTGTTGAATGGTTCTAAGTAGCTTAAGGCACTTTCAAAGGAAAGTGATTTACTCTGAAAGGACTGCATTTAGAAAGTGAAGCAACACTCCATTCACTTCGCACAGTGAATTGAAGTGTTGGAACAGACTGCTTCTCTTTCAGAGAAACGCATGTGAGTTTTTTGTAAAAGCTTGTAAGTAGCTTAAGGCACTTTCAAAGGAAAGTGATTTTCTCTGACAGGACAGCATTTAGAAAGTGAAGCAACACTCCATTCACTTCGAACAGTGAATTGAAGTGTTGAAACAGACTGCTTCTCTTTCAGCGAAACGCATGTGAATTTCTGTTGAATGCTTGTAAGTAGCTTAAGGCGCTTTCAAAGGAAAGTGATTTTCTCTGAAAGGACAGCATTTAGAAAGTGAAGCAACACTCCATTCACTTCGCACAGTGAATTGAAGTGTTGGAACAGACTGCTTCTCTTTCAGAGAAACGCATGTGAGTTTTTTGTGAGTGCTTGTAAGTAGCTTAAGGCACTTTCAAAGGAAAGTGATTTTCTCTGAAAGGACAGCATTTAGAAAGTGAAGCAACACTCCCTTCACTTCGCACAGTGAATTGAAGTGTTGGAACAGACTGCTTCTCTTTCAGAGAAACGCATGTGAATTTCTGTTGAATGCTTGTAAGTAGCTTAAGGCACTTTCAAAGGAAAGTGATTTTCTCTGAAAGGACAGCATTTAGAAAGTGAAGCAACACTACATTCACTTCGCACAGTGTATTGAAGTGTTGGAACAGACTGCTTCTCTTTCAGAGAAACGCATGTGAATTTCTGTTCAATGCTGGTAAGTAGCTTAAGGCACTTTCAAAGGAAAGTGATTTTCTCTGACAGGACAGCATTTAGAAAGGGAAGCAACACTCCATTCACTTCGCACAGTGAATTGAAGTGTTGGAACAGACTGCTTCTCTTTCAGAGAAACGCATGTGAATTTCTGTTGAATGCTTGTAAGTAGCTTAAGGCACTTTCAAAGGAAAGTGATTTTCTCTGACAGGACAGCATTTAGAAAGTGAAGCAACACTCCATTCACTTCGCACAGTGAATTGAAGTGTTTAAACAGACTGCTTCTCTTACAGAGAAACGCATGTGAATTTCTGTTGAACGCTTGTAAGTAGCTTAAGGCGCTTTCAAAGGAGAGTGATTTTCTCTGAAAGGACAGCATTTAGAAAGTGAAGCAACACTCCATTCACTTCTCACAGTAAATTGAAGTGTTGGAAGAAACTGCTTCTCTTTCAGAGAAACGCATGTGAATTTCTGTTGAATGCTTGTAAGTAGCTTAAGGCACTTTCAAAGGAAAGTGATTTTCTCTGAAAGGACAGCATTTAGAAAGTGAAGCAACACTCCATTCACTTCGCACAGTGAATTGAAGTGTTGGAACAGACTGCTTCTCTTTCAGAGAAACGCATGTGAATTTCTGTTGAATGCTTGTAAGTAGCTTAAGGCACTTTCAAAGGAAAGTGATTTACTCTGAAAGGACTGCATTTAGAAAGTGAAGCAACACTCCATTCACTTCGCACAGTGAATTGAAGTGCTGGAAAGACTGCTTCTCTTTCAGAGAAACGCATGTGAGTTTTTTGTAAAAGCTTGTAAGTAGCTTAAGGCACTTTCAAAGGAAAGTGATTTTCTCTGACAGGACAGCATTTAGAAAGTGAAGCAACACTCCATTCACTTCGCACAGTGAATTGAAGTGTTGAAACAGACTGCTTCTCTTACAGAGAAACGCATGTGAATTTCTGTTGAATGCTTGTAAGTAGCTTAAGGTGCTTTCAAAGGAAAGTGATTTTCTCTGAAAGGACAGCATTTAGAAAGTGAAGCAACACTCCATTCACTTCGCACAGTGAATTGAAGTGTTGGAACAGACTGCTTCTCTTTCAGAGAAACGCATGTGAATTTCTGTTGAATGCTTGTAAGTAGCTTAAGGCACTTTCAAAGGAAAGTGATTTACTCTGAAAGGACTGCATTTAGAAAGTGAAGCAACACTCCATTCACTTCGCACAGTGAATTGAAGTGCTGGAAAGACTGCTTCTCTTTCAGAGAAACGCATGTGAGTTTTTTGTAAAAGCTTGTAAGTAGCTTAAGGCACTTTCAAAGGAAAGTGATTTTCTCTGACAGGACAGCATTTAGAAAGTGAAGCAACACTCCATTCACTTCGAACAGTGAATTGAAGTGTTGAAACAGACTGCTTCTCTTACAGAGAAACGCATGTGAATTTCTGTTGAATGCTTGTAAGTAGCTTAAGGTGCTTTCAAAGGAAAGTGATTTTCTCTGAAAGGACAGCATTTAGAAAGTGAAGCAACACTCCATTCACTTCGCACAAGGAATTGAAGTGTTGGAACAGACTGCTTCTCTTTCAGATAAACGCATGTGAATTTCTGTTGAATGCTTGTAAGTAGCTTAAGGCACTTTCAAAGGAAAGTGATTTTCTCTGAAAGGACAGCATTTAGAAAGTGAAGCAACACTCCATTCACTTCGCACAGTGTATTGAAGTGTTGGAACAGACTGCTTCTCTTTCAGAGAAACGCATGTGAATTTCTGTTCAATGCTTGTAAGTAGCTTAAGGCACTTTCAAAGGAAAGTGATTTTCTCTGACAGGACAGCATTTAGAAAGGGAAGCAACACTCCATTCACTTCGCACAGTGAATTGAAATGTTGGAACAGACTGCTTCTCTTTCAGCGAAACGCATGTGAATTTCTGTTGAATGCTTGTAAGTAGCTTAAGGCACTTTCAAAGGAAAGTGATTTTCTCTGAAAGGACAGCATTTAGAAAGTGAAGCAACACTCCATTCACTTCGCACAGTGAATTGAAGTGTTGGAACAGACTGCTTCTCTTTCAGAGAAATAGATGTGTGTTTTTTGTGAAAGCTTGTAAGTACCTTAAGGCACTTTCAATTAAAGTGATTTACTCTGAAAGAACAGCATTTAGAAAGTGAAGCAACACTCCATTCACTTCGCACAGTGAATTGAAGTGTTGAAACAGACTGCTTCTCTTACAGAGAAACGCATGTGAATTTCTGTTGAATGCTTGTAAGTAGCTTCAGGCGCTTTCAAAGGAAAGTGATTTTCTCTGACAGGACAGCATTTAGAAAGTGAAGCAACACTCCATTCACTTCGCACAGTGAATTGAAGTGTTGAAACAGACTGCTTCTCTTACAGAGAAACGCATGTGAATTTCTGTTGAATGCTTGTAAGTAGCTTAAGGCGCTTTCAAAGGAAAGTGATTTTCTCTGAAAGGACAGCATTTAGAAAGTGAAGCAACACTCCATTCACTTCGCACAGTGAATTGAAGTGTTGGAACAGACTGCTTCTCTTTCAGAGAAATGCATGTGAATTTCTGTTGAATGCTTGTAAGTAGCTTAAGGCACTTTCAAAGGAAAGTGATTTTCTCTGAAAGGACAGCATTTAGAAAGTGAGGCAACACTCCATTCACTTCGCACAGTGAATTGAAGTGTTGGAACAGACTGCTTCTCTTTCAGAGAAACGGATGTGAGTTTTTTGTGAAAGCTTGTGAGTAGCTTAAGGCACTTTCAGAGGAAAGTGATTTTCTCTGACAGGACAGCATTTAGAAAGTGAAGCAACACTCCATTCACTTCGCACAGTGAATTGAAGTGTTGGAACAGACTGCTTCTCTTTCAGAGAAATGGATGTGAGTTTTTTGTGAAAGCTTGTAAGTAGCTTAAGGCACTTTCAAAGGAAAGTGATTTTCTCTGACAGGACAGCATGTAGAAAGTGAAGCAACACTCCATTCACTTCGTAGAGTGAATTGAAGTGTTGGAATAGACTGCTTCTCTTTCAGAGAAACGCATGTGAGTTTTTTGTGAAAGCTTGTAAGTAGCTTAAGGCACTTTCAAAGGAAAGTGATTTTCTCTGAAAGGACAGCATTTAGAAAGTGAAGCAACACTCCATTCACTTTGCACAGTGAATTGAAGTGTTGGAACAGACTGCTTCTCTTTCAGAGAAACGCATGTGAATTTCTGTTGAATGCTTGTAAGTAGCTTAAGGCACTTTCAAAGGAAAGTGATTTTCTCTGAAAGGACAGCATTTAGAAAGTGAAGCAACACTCCATTCACTTCACACAGTGAATTGAAGTGTTGGAACAGACTGCTTCTCTTTCAGAGAAACGGATGTGAGTTTTTTGTGAAAGCTTGTAAGTACCTTAAGGCACTTTCAAGGAAAGTGATTTTCTCTGAAAGAACAGCATTTAGAAAGTGAAGCAACACTCCATTCACTTCTCACAGTGAATTGAAGTGTTGGAACAGACTGCTTCTCTTTCAGGGAAACACATGGGAATTTCTGTTGAATGCTTGTAAGTAGCTTAAGGCACTTTCAAAGGAAAGTGATTTTCTCTCAAAGGACAGGATTTAGAAAGTGAAGCAACACTCCATTCACTTCGCACAGTGAATTGAAGTGTTTGAACAGACTGCTTCTCTTTCAGTGAAACGCTTGTGAATTTCTGTTCAATGCTTGTAAGTAGCTTAAGGCACTTTCAAAGGAAAGTGATTTTCTCTGAAAGGACAGCATTTAGAAAGTGAAGCAACACTCCATTCAATTCGCACAGTGAATTGAAGTGTTGGAACAGACTGCTTCTCTTTCAGGGAAACGCATGTGAGTTTTTTGTGAAAGCTTGTAAGTAGCTTAAGGCACTTTCAAAGGAAAGTGATTTTCTCTGAAAGGACAGCATTTAGAAAGTGAAGCAACACTCCATTCACTTCGCACAGTGAATTGAAGTGTTGGAACAGACTGCTTCTCTTTCAGAGAAACGGATGTGAGTTTTTTGTGAAAGCTTGTAAGTAGCTTAAGGCACTTTCAAAGGAAAGTGATTTTCTCTGAAAGGACAGCATTTAGAAAGTGAAGCAACACTCCATTCACTTCGCACAGAGAATTGAAGTGTTGGAACAGACTGCTTCTCTTTCAGAGAAACGGATGTGTGTTTTTTGTGAGAGCTTGTAAGTAGCTTAAGGCACTTTCAAAGGAAAGTGATTTTCTCTGAAAGAACAGCATTTAGAAAGTGAAGCAACACTCCATTCACTTCGCACAGTGAATTGAAGTGTTGTAACAGACTGCTTCTCTTTCAGAGAAACGGATGTGTGTTTTTTGTGAAAGCTTGTCAGTAGCTTAAAGCACTTTCAAGGAAAGTGATTTTCTCTGAGAGAACAGCATTTAGAAAGTGAAGCAACACTCCATTCACTTCGCACAGTGAATTGAAGTGTTGAAACAGACTGCTTCTCTTACAGAGAAACGCATGTGAATTTCTGTTGAATGCTTGTAAGTAGCTTAAGGCACTTTCAAAGGAAAGTGATTTTCTCTGAAAGGACAGCATTTAGAAAGTGAAGCAACACTCCATTCACTTCGCACAGTGAATTGAAGTGTTGGAACAGACTGCTTCTCTTTCAGAGAAACGCATGTGAATTTCTGTTGAATGCTTGTAAGTAGCTTAAGGCACTTTCAAAGGAAAGTGATTTTCTCTGAAAGGACAGCATTTAGAAAGTGAAGCAACACTCCATTCACTTCGCAAAATGTATTGAAGTGTTGGAACAGACTGCTTCTCTTTCAGAGAAACGCATGTGAATTTCTGTTCAATGCTTGTAAGTAGCTTAAGGCAATTTCAAAGGAAAGTGATTTTCTCTGACAGGACAGCATTTAGAAAGGGAAGCAACACTCCATTCACTTCGCACAGTGAATTGAAGTGTTGGGACAGACTGCTTCTCTTTCAGCGAAACGCATGTGAATTTCTGTTGAATGCTTGTAAGTAGCTTAAGGCACTTTCAAAGGAAAGTGATTTTCTCTGAAAGGACAGCATTTAGAAAGTGAAGCAACACTCCATTCACTTCGCACAGTGAATTGAAGTGTTGGAACAGACTGCTTCTCTTTCAGAGAAACGCATGTGAGTTTTTTGTGAGTGCTTGTAAGTAGCTTAAGGCACTTTCAAAGGAAAGTGATTTTCTCTGAAAGGACAGCATTTAGAAAGTGAAGCAACACTCCATTCACTTCGCACAGTGAATTGAAGTGTTGGAACAGACTGCTCCTCTTTCAGAGAAACGGATGTGTGTTTTTTGTGAAAGCTTGTAAGTACCTTAAGGCACTTTCAAGGAAAGTGATTTTCTCTGAAAGAACAGCATTTAGAAAGTGAAGCAACACTCCATTCACTCGCACAGTAAATTGAAGTGTTGAAACAGACTGCTTCTCTTACAGAGAAACGCATATGAATTTCTGTTGAATGCTTGTAAGTAGCTTAAGGCGCTTTCAAAGGAAAGTGATTTTCTCTGAAAGGACAGCATTTAGAAATTGAAGCAACACTCCATTCACTTCGCACAGTGAATTGAAGTGTTGGAACAGACTGCTTCTCTTTCAGAGAAACGGATGTGAGTTTTTTGTGAAAGCTTGTAAGTAGCTTAAGGCACTTTCAAAGGAAAGTGATTTTCTCTGACAGGACAGCATTTAGAAAGTGAAGCAACACTCCATTCACTTCTCACAGTGAATTGAAGTGTTGGAACAGACTGCTTCTCTTTCAGGGAAACGCATGGGAATTTCTGTTGAATGCTTGTAAGTAGCTTAAGGCACTTTCAAAGGAAAGTGATTTTCTCTCAATGGACAGGATTTAGAAAGTGAAGCAACACTCCATTCACTTCGCACAGTGAATTGAAGTGTTTGAACAGACTGCTTCTCTTTCAGTGAAACGCTTGTGAATTTCTGTTCAATGCTTGTAAGTAGCTTAAGGCACTTTCAAAGGAAAGTGATTTTCTCTGAAAGGACAGCATTTAGAAAGTGAAGCAACACTCCATTCAATTCGCACAGTGAATTGAAGTGTTGGAACAGACTGCTTCTCTTTCAGGGAAACGCATGTGAGTTTTTTGTGAAAGCTTGTAAGTAGCTTAAGGCACTTTCAAAGGAAAGTGATTTTCTCTGAAAGGACAGCATTTAGAACGTGAAGCAACACTCCCTTCACTTCGCACAGTGAATTGAAGTGTTGGAACAGACTGCTTCTCTTTCAGAGAAACGCATGTGAATTTCTGTTCAATATTTGTAAGTAGCTTAAGGCACTTTCAAAGGAAAGTGATTTTCTCTGAAAGGACAGCATTTAGAAAGTGAAGCAACACTCCATTCACTTCGCACAGTGAATTGAAGTGTTGGAACAGACTGCTTCTCTTTCAGAGAAACGGATGTGAGTTTTTTGTGAAAGCTTGTAAGTAGCTTAAGGCACTTTCAAAGGAAAGTGATTTTCTCTGAAAGGACAGCATTTTGAAAGTGAAGCAACACTCCATTCACTTCGCACAGTGAATTGAAGTGTTGGAACAGACTGCTTCTCTTTCAGAGAAACGGATGTGTGTTTTTTGTGAGAGCTTGTAAGTAGCTTAAGGCACTTTCAAAGGAAAGTGATTTTCTCTGAAAGAACAGCATTTAGAAAGTGAAGCAACACTCCATTCACTTCGCACAGTGAATTGAAGTGTTGGAACAGACTGCTTCTCTTTCAGAGAAACGGATGTGTGTTTTTTGTGAAAGCTTGTCAGTAGCTTAAGGCACTTTCAAAGGAAAGTGATTTTCTCTGACAGGACAGCATTTAGAAAGTGAAGCAACACTCCATTCACTTCGCACAGTGAATTGAAGTGTTGGAACAGACTACTTCTCTTTCAGAGAAACGCATGTGAATTTCTGTTGAATGCTTGTAAGTAGCTTAAGGCACTTTCAAAGGAAAGTGATTTTCTCTGAAAGGACAGCATTTAGAAAGTGAAGCAACACTCCATTCACTTCGCACAGTGAATTGAAGTGTTGGAACAGACTGCTTCTCTTTCAGAGAAACGCATGTGAGTTTTTTGTGAGTGCTTGTAAGTAGCTTAAGGCACTTTCAAAGGAAAGTGATTTTCTCTGAAAGGACAGCATTTAGAAAGTGAAGCAACACTCCATTCACTTCGCACAGTGAATTGAAGTGTTGGAACAGACTGCATCTCTTTCAGGGAAACGCATGTGAGTTTTTTGTGAAAGCTTGTAAGTAGCTTAAGGCACTTTCAAAGGAAAGTGATTTTCTCTGACAGGACAGCATTTAGAAAGTGAAGCAACACTCCATTCACTTCGCACAGTGAATTGAAGTGTTGGAACAGACTGCTTCTCTTTCAGAGAAACGCATGTGAATTTCTGTTGAATGCTTGTAAGTAGCTTAAGGCACTTTCAAAGGAAAGTGATTTTCTCTGAAAGGACAGCATTTAGAAAGTGAAGCAACACTCCATTCACTTCGCACAGTGAATTGAAGTGTTGGAACAGACTGCTTCTCCTTCAGAGAAACGCATGTGAGTTTTTTGTGAGTGCTTGTAAGTAGCTTAAGGCACTTTCAAAGGAAAGTGATTTTCTCTGAAAGGACAGCATTTAGAAAGTGAAGCAACACTCCATTCACTTCGCACAGTGAATTGAAGTGTTGGAACAGACTGCTTCTCATTCAGAGTAACGGATGTGAGTTTTTTGTGAATGCTTGTAAGTAGCTTAAGGCCCTTTCAAAGGAAAGTGATTTTCTCTGAAAGGACAGCATTTAGAAAGGGAAGCAACACTCCATTCACTTCGCACAGTGAATTGAAGTGTTGGAACAGACTGCTTCTCTTTCAGCGAAACGCATATGAATTTCTGTTGAATGCTTGTAAGTAGCTTAAGGCACTTTCAAAGGAAAGTGATTTTCTCTGAAAGGACAGCATTTAGAAAGTGAAGCAACACTCCATTCACTTCGCACAGTGAATTGAAGTGTTGGAACAGACTGCTTCTCTTTCAGAGAAACGCATGTGAGTTTTTTGTGAGTGCTTGTAAGTAGCTTAAGGCACTTTCAAAGGAAAGTGATTTTCTCTGAAAGGACAGCATTTAGAAAGTGAAGCAACACTCCATTCACTCGCACAGTAAATTGAAGTGTTGGAACAGACTGCTTCTCTTTCAGAGAAACGCATGTGAGTTTTTTGTGAGTGCTTGTAAGTAGCTTAAGGCGCTTTCAAAGGAAAGTGATTTTCTCTGAAAGGACAGCATTTAGAAATTGAAGCAACACTCCATTCACTTCGCACAGTGAATTGAAGTGTTGGAACAGACTGCTTCTCTTTCAGAGAAACGGATGTGAGTTTTTTGTGAAAGCTTGTAAGTAGCTTAAGGCACTTTCAAAGGAAAGTGATTTTCTCTGACAGGACAGCATTTAGAAAGTGAAGCAACACTCCATTCACTTCTCACAGTGAATTGAAGTGTTGGAACAGACTGCTTCTCTTTCAGGTCAACGCATGGGAATTTCTGTTGAATGCTTGTAAGTAGCTTAAGGCACTTTCAAAGGAAAGTGATTTTCTCTCAAAGGACAGGATTTAGAAAGTGAAGCAACACTCCATTCACTTCGCACAGTGAATTGAAGTGTTTGAACAGACTGCTTCTCTTTCAGTGAAACGCTTGTGAATTTCTGTTCAATGCTTGTAAGTAGCTTAAGGCACTTTCAAAGGAAAGTGATTTTCTCTGAAAGGACAGCATTTAGAAAGTGAAGCAACACTCCATTCACTTCGCACAGTGAATTGAAGTGTTGGAACAGACTGCTTCTCTTTCAGGGAAACGCATGTGAGTTTTTTGTGAAAGCTTGTAAGTAGATTAAGGCACTTTCAAAGGAAAGTGATTTTCTCTGAAAGGACAGCATTTAGAACGTGAAGCAACACTCCCTTCACTTCGCACAGTGAATTGAAGTGTTGGAACAGACTGCTTCTCTTTCAGAGAAATGCATGTGAATTTCTGTTCAATATTTGTAAGTAGCTTAAGGCACTTTCAAAGGAACGTGATTTTCTCTGAAAGGACAGCATTTAGAAAGTGAAGCAACACTCCATTCACTTCGCACAGTGAATTGAAATGTTGGAACAGACTGCTTCTCTTTCAGAGAAACGGATGTGAGTTTTTTGTGAAAGCTTGTAAGTAGCTTAAGGCACTTTCAAAGGAAAGTGATTTTCTCTGATAGGACAGCATTTAGAAAGTGAAGCAACACTCCATTCACTTCGCACAGTGAATTGAAGTGTTGGAACAGACTGCTTCTCTTTCAGAGAAACGGATGTGTGTTTTTTGTGAGAGCTTGTAAGTAGCTTAAGGCACTTTCAAAGGAAAGTGATTTTCTCTGAAAGAACAGCATTTAGAAAGTGAAGCAACACTCCATTCACTTCGCACAGTGAATTGAAGTGTTGGAACAGACTGCTTCTCTTTCAGAGAAACGGATGTGTGTTTTTTGTGAAAGCTTGTCAGTAGCTTAAGGCACTTTCAAAGGAAAGTGATTTTCTCTGACAGGACAGCATTTAGAAAGTGAAGCAACACTCCATTCACTTCGCACAGTGAATTGAAGTGTTGGAACAGACTGCTTCTCTTTCAGAGAAACGCATGTGAATTTCTGTTGAATGCTTGTAAGTAGCTTAAGGCCCTTTCAAAGGAAAGTGATTTTCTCTGAAAGGACAGCATTTAGAAAGTGAAGCAACACTCCATTCACTTCGCACAGTGAATTGAAGTGTTGGAACAGACTGCTTCTCTTTCAGAGAAACGCATGTGAGTTTTTTGTGAGTGCTTGTAAGTAGCTTAAGGCACTTTCAAAGGAAAGTGATTTTCTCTGAAAGGACAGCATTTAGAAAGTGAAGCAACACTCCATTCACTTCGCACAGTGAATTGAAGTGTTGGAACAGACTGCTTCTCTTTCAGAGAAACGCATGTGAATTTCTGTTGAATGCTTGTAAGTAGCTTAAGGCACTTTCAAAGGAAAGTGATTTTCTCTGAAAGGACAGCATTTAGAAAGTGAAGCAACACTCCATTCACTTCGCACAGTGAATTGAAGTGTTGGAACAGACTGCTTCTCTTTCAGAGAAACGGATGTGAGTTTTTTGTGAAAGCTTGTAAGTAGCTTAAGGCACTTTCAAAGGAAAGTGATTTTCTCTGACAGGACAGCATTTAGAAAGTGAAGCAACACTCCATTCACTTCGCACAGTGAATTGAAGTGTTGTAACAGACTGCTTCTCTTTCAGAGAAACACATGTGAATTTCTGTTCAATGCTTGTAAGTAGCTTAAGGCACTTTCAAAGGAAAGTGATTTTCTCTGAAAGGACAGCATTTAGAAAGTGAAGCAACACTCCATTCACTTCGCACAGTGAATTGAAGTGTTGGAACAGACCGCTTCTCTTTCAGGGAAACGCATGTGAATTTCTGTTGAATGCTTGTAAGTAGCTTAAGGCACTTTCAAAGGAAAGTGATTTTCTCTGAAAGGACAGGATTTAGAAAGTGAAGCAACACTCCATTCACTTCGCACAGTGAATTGAAGTGTTGGAACAGACTGCTTCTCTTTCAGTGAAACGCTTGTGAATTTCTGTTCAATGCTTGTAAGTAGCTTAAGGCACTTTCAAAGGAAAGTGATTTTCTCTGAAAGGACAGCATTTAGAAAGTGAACCAACACTCCATTCACTTCGCATTGTGAATTGAAGTGTTGGAACAGACTGCTTCTCTTTCAGAGAAACGCATGTGAGTTTTTTGTGAGTGCTTGTAAGTAGCTTAAGGCCCTTTCAAAGGAAAGTGATTTTCTCTGAAAGGACAGCATTAGAAAGTGAAGCAACACTCCATTCACTTCGCACAGTGAATTGAAGTGTTGGAACAGACTGCTTCTTTTTCAGAGAAACGGATGTGTGTTTTTTGTGAAAGCTTGTAAGTAGCTTAAGGCACTTTCAAAGGAAAGTGATTTTCTCTGAAAGGACAGCATTTAGAAAGTGAAGCAACACTCCATTCACTTCGCACAGTGAATTGAAGTGTTGGAACAGACTGCTTCTCTTTCAGAGAAACGGATGTGTGTTTTTTGTGAAAGCTTGTAAGTACCTTAAGGCACTTTCAAGGAAAGTGATTTTCTCTGAAAGAACAGCATTTAGAAAGTGAAGCAACACTCCATTCACTCGCATAGTGAATTGAAGTGTTGAAACAGACTGCTTCTCTTACAGAGAAACGCATATGAATTTCTGTTGAATGCTTGTAAGTAGCTTAAGGCGCTTTCAAAGGAGAGTGATTTTCTCTGAAAGGACAGCATTTAGAAAGTGAAGCAACACTCCATTCACTTCGCACAGTGAATTGAAGTGTTGGAACAGACTGCTTCTCTTTCAGAGAAACGGATGTGAGTTTTTTGTGAAAGCTTATAAGTAGCTTAAGGCACTTTCAAAGGAAAGTGATTTTCTCTGACAGGACAGCATTTAGAAAGTGAAGCAACACTCCATTCACTTCGCACAGTGAATTGAAGTGTTGGAACAGACTGCTTCTCTTTCAGGGAAACGCATGTGAATTTCTGTTGAATGCTTGTAAGTAGCTTAAGGCACTTTCAAAGGAAA
This sequence comes from Myodes glareolus, assembly GCF_982192425.1. Lineage (NCBI taxonomy): Eukaryota > Metazoa > Chordata > Mammalia > Rodentia > Cricetidae > Myodes > Myodes glareolus. Next base: position 1,885,865 of record NC_142040.1, read on the forward strand.
GTGATTTTCTCTGAAAGGACAGGATTTAGAAAGTGAAGCAACACTCCATTCACTTCGCACAGTGAATTGAAGTGTTTGAACAGACTGCTTCTCTTTCAGTGAAACGCTTGTGAATTTCTGTTCAATGCTTGTAAGTAGCTTAAGGCACTTTCAAAGGAAAGTGATTTTCTCTGAAAGGACAGCATTTAGAAAGTGAAGCAACACTCCATTCACTTCGCACAGTGAATTGAAGTGTTGGAACAGACTGCTTCTCTTTCAGGGAAACGCATGTGAGTTTTTTGTGAAAGCTTGTAAGTAGCTTAAGGCACTTTCAAAGGAAAGTGATTTTCTCTGAAAGGACAGCATTTAGAAAGTGAAGCAACACTCCATTCACTTCGCACAGTGAATTGAAGTGTTGGAACAGACTGCTTCTCTTTCAGAGAAACGCATGTGAATTTCTGTTCAATATTTGTAAGTAGCTTAAGGCACTTTGAAAGGAAAGTGATTTTCTCTGAAAGGACAGCATTTAGAAAGTGAAGCAACACTCCATTCACTTCGCACAGTGAATTGAAGTGTTGGAACAGACTGCTTCTCTTTCAGAGAAACGCATGTGAGTTTTTTGTGAGTGCTTGTAAGTAGCTTAAGGCACTTTCAAAGGAAAGTGATTTTCTCTGACAGGACAGCATTTAGAAAGTGAAGCAACACTCCATTCACTTCGCACAGTGAATTGAAGTGTTGGAACAGACTGCTTCTCTTTCAGAGAAACGGATGTGTGTTTTTTGTGAGAGCTTGTAAGTAGCTTAAGGCACTTTCAAAGGAAAGTGATTTTCTATGAAAGAACAGCATTTAGAAAGTGAAGCAACACTCCATTCACTTCGCACAGTGAATTGAAGTGTTGGAACAGACTGCTTCTCTTTCAGAGAAACGCATGTGTGTTTTTTGTGGAAGCTTGTCAGTAGCTTAAGGCACTTTCAAAGGAGAGTGATTTTATCTGACAGGACAGCATTTAGAAAGTGAAGCAACACTCCATTCACTTCGGACAGTGAATTGAAGTGTTGGAACAGACTGCTTCTCTTTCAGAGAAACGCATGTGAATTTCTGTTGAATGCTTGTAAGTAGCTTAAGGCCCTTTCAAAGGAAAGTGATTTTCTCTGAAAGGACAGCATTTAGAAAGTGAAGCAACACTCCATTCACTTCGCACAGTGAATTGAAGTGTTGGAACAGACTGCTTCTCTTTCAGAGAAACGCATGTGAGTTTTTTGTGAGTGCTTGTAAGTAGCTTAAGGCACTTTCAAAGGAAAGTGATTTTCTCTGAAAGGACAGCATTTAGAAAGTGAAGCAACACTCCATTCACTTCGCACAGTGAATTGAAGTGTTGGAACAGACTGCTTCTCTTTCAGGGAAACGCATGTGAGTTATTTGTGAAAGCTTGTAAGAAGCTTAAGGCCCTTTCAAAGGAAAGTGATTTTCTCTGAAAGGACAGCATTTAGAAAGTGAAGCAACACTCCATTCACTTCGCACAGTGAATTGATGTGTTGGAACAGACTGCTTCTCTTTCAGAGAAACGGATGTGTGTTTTTTGTGTAAGCTTGTAAGTACCTTAAGGCACTTTCAAAGGAAAGTGATTTTCTCTGACAGGAAAGCATTTAGAAAGTGAAGCAACACTCCATTCACTTCGCACAGTGAATTGAAGTATTGGAACAGACTGCTTCTCTTTCAGGGAAACGCATGTGAATTTCTCTTGAATGCTTGTAAGTAGCTTAAGGCACTTTCAAAGGAAAGTGATTTTCTCTGAAAGGACAGCATTTAGAAAGTGAAGCAACACTCCATTCACTTCGCACAGTGAATTGAAGTGTTGGAACAGACTGCTTCTCTTTCAGAGGAACGCATGTGAGTTTTTTGTGAGTGCTTGTAAGTAGCTTAAGGCACTTTCAAAGGAAAGTGATTTTCTCTGAAAGGACAGCATTTCGAAAGTGAAGCAACACACCATTCGCTTCGCACAGTGAATTGAAGTGTTGGAACAGACTGCTTCTCTTTCAGTGAAACGCTTGTGAATTTCTGTTCAATGCTTGTAAGTAGCTTAAGGCCCTTTCAAAGGAAAGTGATTTTCTCTGAAAGGACAGCATTTAGAAAGTGAAGCAACACTCCATTCACTTCGCACAGTGAATTGAAGTGTTGGAACAGACTGCTTCTCTTTCAGATAAACGGATGTGAGTTTTTTGTGAAAGCTTGTAAGTAGCTTAAGGCACTTTCGAAGAATGTGATTTTCTCTGAAAGGACAGCATTTAGAAAGTGAAGCAACACTCCATTCACTTCGCACAGTGTATTGAAGTGTTGGAACAGACTGCTTCTCTTTCAGAGAAACGCATGTGAATTTCTGTTCAATGCTTGTAAATAGCTTAAGGCACTTTCAAAGGAAAGTGATTTTCTCTGACAGGACAGCATTTAGAAAGGGAAGCAACACTCCATTCACTTCGCACAGTGAATTGAAGTGTTGGAACAGACTGCTTCTCTTTCAGGGAAACGCATGTGAATTTCTGTTGAATGCTTGTAAGTAGCTTAAGGCACTTTCAAAGGAAAGTGATTTTCTCTGAAAGGACAGCATTTAGAAAGTGAAGCAACACTCCATTCACTTCGCACAGTGAATTGAAGTGTTGGAACAGACTGCTTCTCTTTCAGAGAAACGCATGTGAGTTTTTTGTGAGTGCTTGTAAGTAGCTTAAGGCACTTTCAAAGGAAAGTGATTTTCTCTGAAAGGACAGCATTTAGAAAGTGAAGCAACACTCCATTCACTTCGCACAGTGAATTGAAGTGTTGGAACAGACTGCTTCTCTTTCAGAGTAACGGATGTGAGTTTTTTGTGAATGCTTGTAAGTAGCTTAAGGCCCTTTCAAAGGAAAGTGATTTTCTCTGAAAGGACAGCATTTAGAAAGTGAAGCAACACTCCATTCACTTCGCACAGTGAATTGAAGTGTTGGAACAGACTGCTTCTCTTTCAGAGAAACGCATGTGAATTTCTGTTCAATGCTTGTAAGTAGCTTAAGGCACTTTCAAAGGAAAGTGATTTTCTCTGACAGGACAGCATTTAGAAAGGGAAGCAACACTCCATTCACTTCGCACAGTGAATTGAAGTGTTGGAACAGACTGCTTCTCTTTCAGGGAAACGCATGTGAATTTCTGTTGAATGCTTGTAAGTTGCTTAAGGCACTTTCAAAGGAAAGTGATTTTCTCTGAAAGGACAGCATTTAGAAAGTGAAGCAACACTCCATTCACTTCGCAAAGTGAATTGAAGTGTTGGAACAGACTGCTTCTCTTTCAGAGAAACGCATGTGAGTTTTTTGTGAGTGCTTGTAAGTAGCTTAAGGCACTTTCAAAGGAAAGTGATTTTCTCTGAAAGGACAGCATTTAGAAAGTGAAGCAACACTCCATTCACTTCGCACAGTGAATTGAAGTGTTGGAACAGACTGCTTCTCTTTCAGAGTAACGGATGTGAGTTTTTTGTGAATGCTTGTAAGTAGCTTAAGGCCCTTTCAAAGGAAAGTGATTTTCTCTGAAAGGACAGCATTTAGAAAGTGAAGCAACACTCCATTCACTTCGCACAGTGAATTGAAGTGTTGGAACAGACTGCTTCTCTTTCAGAGAAACGGATGTGTGTTTTTTGTGAAAGCTTGTAAGTAGCTTAAGGCACTTTCAAAGGAGAGTGATTTTCTCTGACAGGACAGCATTTATAAAGTGAAGCAACACTCCATTCACTTCGCACAGTGAATTGAAGTGTTGGAACAGACTGCTTCACTTTCAGAGAAACGCATGTGAATTTCTGTTGAATGCTTGTAAGTAGCTTAAGGCACTTTCAAAGGAAAGTGATTTACTCTCAAAGGACAGCATTTAGAAAGTGAAGCAACACTCCATTCACTTCGCACAGTGAATTGAAGTGTTGGAACAGACTGCTTCTCTTTCAGAGAAACGCATGTGAGTTTTTTGTGAAAGCTTGTAAGTAGCTTAAGGCACTTTCAAAGGAAAGTGATTTTCTCTGACAGGACAGCATTTAGAAAGTGAAGCAACACTCCATTCACTTCGCACAGTGAATTGAAGTGTTGGAACAGACTGCTTCTCTTTCAGAGAAACGCATGTGAGTTTTTTGTGAGTGCTTGTAAGTAGCTTAAGGCACTTTCAAAGGAAAGTGATTTTCTCTGAAAGGACAGCATTTAGAAAGTGAAGCAACACACCATTCACTTCGCACAGTGAATTGAAGTGTTTGAACAGACTGCTTCTCTTTCAGTGAAACGCTTGTGAATTTCTGTTCAATGCTTGTAAGTAGCTTAAGGCCCTTTCAAAGGAAAGTGATTTTCTCTGACAGGACAGCATTTAGAAAGGGAAGCAACACTCCATTCACTTCGCACAGTGAATTGAAGTGTTGGAACAGACTGCTTCTCTTTCAGAGAAACGCATGTGAGTTTTTTGTGAGTGCTTGTAAGTAGCTTAAGGCACTTTCAAAGGAAAGTGATTTTCTCTGAAAGGACAGCATTTAGAAAGTGAAGCAACACACCATTCACTTCGCACAGTGAATTGAAGTGTTTGAACAGACTGCTTCTCTTTCAGTGAAACGCTTGTGAATTTCTGTTCAATGCTTGTAAGTAGCTTAAGGCCCTTTCAAAGGAAAGTGATTTTCTCTGAAAGGACAGCATTTAGAAAGTGAAGCAACACTCCATTCACTTCGCACAGTGAATTGAAGTGTTGGAACAGACTGCTTCTCTTTCAGAGAAACGCATGTGAATTTCTGTTGAATGCTTGTAAGTAGCTTAAGGCACTTTCAAAGGAAAGTGATTTTCTCTGAAAGGACAGCATTTAGAAAGTGAAGCAACACTCCATTCACTTCGCACAGTGAATTGAAGTGTTGGAACAGACTGCTTCTCTTTCAGAGAAACGGATGTGAGTTTTTTGTGAAAGCTTGTAAGTAGCTTAAGGCACTTTCAAAGGAAAGAGATTTTCTCTGAAAGGACAGCATGTAGAAAGTGAAGCAACACTCCATTCACTTCGCACAGTGAATTGAAGTGTTGGAACAGACTGCTTCTCTTTCAGAGAAACGGATGTGAGTTTTTTGTGAAAGCTTGTAAGTAGCTTAAGGCACTTTCAAAGGAAAGTGATTTTCTCTGACAGGACAGCATTTAGAAAGTGAAGGAACACTCCATTCACTTCGCACAGTGAACTGAAGTGTTGGAACAGACTGCTTTTCTTTCAGAGAAACGCATGTGAATTTCTGTTGAATTCTTGTAAGTAGCTTAAGGCACTTTCAAAGGAAAGTGATTTTCTCTGAAAGAACAGCATTTAGAAAGTGAAGCAACACTCCATTCACTTCGCACAGTGAATTGAAGTGTTGGAACAGACTGCTTCTCTTTCAGAGAAACGGATGTGAGTTTTTTGTGAAAGCTTGTAAGTAGCTTAAGGCACTTTCAAAGGAAAGTGATTTTCTCTGACAGGACAGCATTTAGAAAGTGAAGCAACACTCCATTCACTTCGCACAGTGAATTGAAGTGTTGGAACAGACTGATTCTCTTTCAGAGAAACGGATGTGAGTTTTTTGTGAAAGCTTGTAAGTAGCTTTAGGCACTTTCAAAGAATGTGATTTTCTCGGAAAGGACAGCATTTAGAAAGTGAAGCAACACTCCATTCACTTCGCACAGTGAATTGAAGTGTTGGAACAGACTGCTTCTCTTTCAGAGAAACGCATGTGAGTTTTTTGTGAAAGCTTGTAAGTAGCTTAAGGCACTTTCAAAGGAAAGTGATTTTCTCTGAAAGGACAGCATTTAGAAAGTGAAGCAACACTCCATTCACTTCGCACAGTGAATTGAATTGTTGGAACAGAATGCTTCACTTTCAGAGAAACGCATGTGAATTTCTGTTGAATGCTTGTAAGTAGCTTAAGGCACTTTCAAAGGAAAGTGATTTACTCTGAAAGGACAGCATTTAGAAAGTGAAGCAACACTCCATTCACTTCGCACAGTGAATTGAAGTGTTGGAACAGACTGCTTCTCTTTCAGAGAAACGCATGTGAGTTTTTTGTAAAAGCTTGTAAGTAGCTTAAGGCACTTTCAAAGGAAAGTGATTTTCTCTGACAGGACAGCATTTAGAAAGTGAAGCAACACTCCATTCACTTCGCACAGTGAATTGAAGTGTTGAAACAGACTGCTTCTCTTTCATAGAAACGCATGTGAATTTCTGTTCAATGCTTGTAAGTAGCTTAAGGCCCTTTCAAAGGAAAGTGATTTTCTCTGAAAGGACAGCATTTAGAAAGTGAAGCAACACTCCATTCACTTCGCACAGTGAATTGAAGTGTTGGAACAGACTGCTTCTCTTTCAGAGAAACGCATGTGTGTTTTTTGTGAGTGCTTGTAAGTAGCTTAAGGCACTTTCAAAGGAAAGTGATTTTCTCTGAAAGGACAGCATTTAGAAAGTGAAGCAACACTCCATTCACTTCGCACAGTGAATTGAAGTGTTGGAACAGACTGCTTCTCTTTCAGAGTAACGGATGTGAGTTTTTTGTGAATGCTTGTAAGTAGCTTAAGGCCCTTACAAAGGAAAGTGATTTTCTCTGAAAGGACAGCATTTAGAAAGTGAAGCAACACTCCATTCACTTCGCACAGTGAATTGAAGTGTTGGAACAGACTACTTCTCTTTCAGAGAAACGGATGTGTGTTTTTTGTGAAAGCTTGTAAGTAGCTTAAGGCACTTTCAAAGGAAAGTGATTTTCTCTGAAAGGACAGCATTTAGAAAGTGAAGCAACACTCCATTCACTTCGCACAGTGAATTGAAGTGTTGGAACAGACTGCTTCTCTTTCAGAGAAACGGATGTGTGTTTTTTGTGAAAGCTTGTAAGTACCTTAAGGCACTTTCAAGGAAAGTGATTTTCTCTGAAAGAAAAGCATTTAGAAAGTGAAGCAACACTCCATTCACTTCGCACAGTGAATTGAAGTGTTGAAACAGACTGCTTCTCTTACAGAGAAACGCATGTGAATTTCTGTTGAATGCTTGTAAGTAGCTTAAGGCGCTTTCAAAGGAAAGTAATTTTCTCTGAAAGGACAGCATTTAGAAAGTGAAGCAACACTCCATTCACTTCGCACAGTGAATTGAAGTGTTGGAACAGACTGCTTCTCTTTCAGAGAAACGCATGTGAATTTCTGTTGAATGCTTGTAAGTAGCTTAAGGCACTTTCAAAGGAAAGTGATTTTCTCTGAAAGGACAGCATTTAGAAAGTGAAGCAACACTCCCTTCACTTCGCACAGTGAATTGAAGTGTTGGAACAGACTGCTTCTCTTTCAGAGAAACGGATGTGAGTTTTTTGTGAAAGCTTGTAAGTAGCTTAAGGCACTTTCAAAGGAAAGTGATTTTCTCTGACAGGACAGCATTTAGAAAGTGAAGCAACACTCCATTCACTTCGCACAGTGAATTGAATTGTTGGAACAGACTGCTTCTCTTTCAGAGAAACTCATGTGAATTTCTGTTCAATGCTTGTAAGTAGCTTAAGGCACTTTCAAAGGAAAGTCATTTTCTCTGAAAGTACAGCATTTAGAAAGTGAAGCAACACTCCATTCACTTCGCACAGTGAATTGAAGTGTTGGAACAGACTGCTTCTCTTTCAGGGAAACGCATGTGAATTTCTGTTGAATGCTTGTAAGTAGCTTAAGGCACTTTCAAAGGAAAGTGATTTTCTCTGAAAGGACAGGATTTAGAAAGTGAAGCAACACTCCATTCACTTCGCACAGTGAATTGAAGTGTTTGAACAGACTGCTTCTCTTTCAGTGAAACGCTTGTGAATTTCTGTTCAATGCTTGTAAGTAGCTTAAGGCACTTTCAAAGGAAAGTGATTTTCTCTGAAAGGACAGCATTTAGAAAGTGAAGCAACACTCCATTCACTTCGCACAGTGAATTGAAGTGTTGGAACACACTGCTTCTCTTTCAGGGAAACGCATGTGAGTTTTTTGTGAAAGCTTGTAAGTAGCTTAAGGCACTTTCAAAGGAAAGTGATTTTCTCTGAAAGGACAGCATTTAGAAAGTGAAGCAACACTTCCTTCACTTCGCACAGTGAATTGAAGTGTTGGAACAGACTGCTTCTCTTTCAGAGAAACGCATGTGAATTTCTGTTCAATGCTTGTAAGTAGTTTAAGGCACTTTCAAAGGAAAGTGATTTTCTCTGAAAGGACAGCATTTAGAAAGTGAAGCAACACTCCATTCACTTCGCACAGTGAATTGAAGTGTTGGAACAGACTGCTTCTCTTTCAGAGAAACGGATGTGTGTTTTTTGTGAAAGCTTGTAAGTAGCTTAAGGCACTTTCAAAGGAAAGTGATTTTCTCTGAAAGAACAGCATTTAGAAAGTGAAGCAACACTCCATTCACTTCGCACAGTGAATTGAAGTGTTGGAACAGACTGCTTCTCTTTCAGAGAAACGGATGTGTGTTTTTTGTGAAAGCTTGTAAGTAGCTTAAGGCACTTTCAAGGAAAGTGATTTTCTCTGAAAGAACAGCATTTAGAAAGTGAAGCAACACTCCATTCACTTCGCACAGTGAATTGAAGTGTTGGAACAGACTGCTTCTCTTTCAGAGAAACGGATGTGTGTTTTTTGTGAAAGCTTGTAAGTAGCTTAAGGCACTTTCAAGGAAAGTGATTTTCTCTGAAAGAACAGCATTTAGAAAGTGAAGCAACACTCCATTCACTTCGCACAGTGAATTGAATTGTTGGAACAGACTGCTTCTCTTTCAGAGAAACGGATGTGAGTTTTTTGTGAAAGCTTGTAAGTAGCTTAAGGCACTTTCAAAGAATGTGATTTTCTCTGAAATTACAGCATTTAGAAAGTGAAGCAACACTCCATTCACTTCGCACAGTGTATTGAAGTGTTGGAACAGACTGCTTCTCTTTCAGAGAAACGCATGTGAATTTCTGTTCAATGCTTGTTAAGTAGCTTAAGGCACTTTCAAAGGAAAGTGATTTTCTCTGACAGGACAGCATTTAGAAAGGGAAGCAACACTCCATTCACTTCGCACAGTGAATTGAAGTGTTGGAACAGACTGCTTCTCTTTCAGCGAAACGCATGTGAATTTCTGTTGAATGCTTCTAAGTAGCTTAAGGCACTTTCAAAGGAAAGTGATTTTCTCTGAAAGGACAGCATTTAGAAAGTGAAGCAACACTCCATTCACTTCGCACAGTGAATTGAAGTGTTGGAACAGACTGCTTCTCTTTCAGAGAAACGGATGTGTGTTTTTTGTGAAAGCTTGTAAGTAGCTTAAGGCACTTTCAAAGGAAAGTGATTTTCTCTGAAAGGACAGCATTTAGAAAGTGAAGCAACACTCCATTCACTTCGCACAGTGAATTGAAGTGTTGAAACAGACTGCTTCTCTTACAGAGAAACGCATGTGAATTTCTGTTGAATGCTTGTAAGTAGCTTAAGGCGCTTTCAAAGGAGAGTGATTTTCTCTGAAAGGACAGCATTTAGAAAGTGAAGCAACACTCCATTCACTTCGCACAGTGAATTGAAGTGTTGGAACAGACTGCTTCTCTTTCAGAGAAACGCATGTGAATTTCTGTTGAATGCTTGTAAGTAGCTTAAGGCACTTTCAAAGGAAAGTGATTTTCTCTGAAAGGACAGCATTTAGAAAGTGAAGCAACACTCCATTCACTTCGCACAATGAATTGAAGTGTTGGAACAGACTGCTTCTCTTTCAGAGAAACGGATGTGAGTTTTTTGTGAAAGCTTGTAAGTAGCTTAAGGCACTTTCAAAGAATGTGATTTTCTCTGAAATTACAGCATTTAGAAAGTGAAGCAACACTCCATTCACTTCGCACAGTGTATTGAAGTGTTGGAACAGACTGCTTCTCTTTCAGAGAAACGCATGTGAATTTCTGTTCAATGCTTGTTAAGTAGCTTAAGGCACTTTCAAAGGAACGTGATTTTCTCTGACAGGACAGCATTTAGAAAGGGAAGCAACACTCCATTCACTTCGCACAGTGAATTGAAGTGTTGGAACAGACTGCTTCTCTTTCAGCGAAACGCATGTGAATTTCTGTTGAATGCTTCTAAGTAGCTTAAGGCACTTTCAAAGGAAAGTGATTTTCTCTGAAAGGACAGCATTTAGAAAGTGAAGCAACACACCATTCACTTCGCACAGTGAATTGAAGTGTTGGAACAGACTGCTTCTCTTTCAGAGAAACGGATGTGTGTTTTTTGTGAAAGCTTGTAAGTAGCTTAAGGCACTTTCAAAGGAAAGTGATTTTCTCTGAAAGGACAGCATTTAGAAAGTGAAGCAACACTCCATTCACTTCGCACAGTGAATTGAAGTGTTGGAACAGACTGCTTCTCTTTCAGAGAAATGGATGTGTGTTTTTTGTGAAAGCTTGTAAGTACCTTAAGGCACTTTCAAGGATAGTGATTTTCTCTGACAGGACAGCATTTAGAAAGTGAAGCAACACTCCATTCACTTCGCACAGTGAATTGAAGTGTTGAAACAGACTGCTTCTCTTACAGAGAAACGCATGTGAATTTCTGTTGAATGCTTGTAAGTAGCTTAAGGCGCTTTCAAAGGAGAGTGATTTTCTCTGAAAGGACAGCATTTAGAAAGTGAAGCAACACTCCATTCACTTCGCACAGTGAATTGAAGTGTTGGAACAGACTGATTCTCTTTCAGAGAAACGCATGTGAATTTCTGTTGAATGCTTGTAAGTAGCTTAAGGCACTTTCAAAGGAAAGTGATTTTCTCTGAAAGGACAGCATTTAGAAAGTGAAGCAACACTCCATTCACTTCGCACAATGAATTGAAGTGTTGGAACAGACTGCTTCTCTTTCAGAGAAACGCATGTGAATTCCTGTTGAATGGTTCTAAGTAGCTTAATGCACTTTCAAAGGAAAGTGATTTACTCTGAAAGGACTGCATTTAGAAAGTGAAGCAACACTCCATTCACTTCGCACAGTGAATTGAAGTGTTGGAACAGACTGCTTCTCTTTCAGAGAAACGCATGTGAGTTTTTTGTAAAAGCTTGTAAGTAGCTTAAGGCACTTTCAAAGGAAAGTGATTTTCTCTGACAGGACAGCATTTAGAAAGTGAAGCAACACTCCATTCACTTCGCACAGTGAATTGAAGTGTTGAAACAGACTGCTTCTCTTACAGAGAAACGCATGTGAATTTCTGTTGAATGCTTGTAAGTAGCTTAAGGCGCTTTCAAAGGAAAGTGATTTTCTCTGAAAGGACAGCATTTAGAAAGTGAAGCAACACTCCATTCACTTCGCACAGTGAATTGAAGTGTTGGAACAGACTGCTTCTCTTTCAGAGAAACGGATGTGAGTTTTTTGTGAAAGCTTGTAAGTAGCTTAAGGCACTTTCAAAGAATGTGATTTTCTCTGAAATTACAGCATTTAGAAAGTGAAGCAACACTCCATTCACTTCGCACAGTGTATTGAAGTGTTGGAACAGACTGCTTCTCTTTCAGAGAAACGCATGTGAATTTCTGTTCAATGCTTGTTAAGTAGCTTAAGGCACTTTCAAAGGAACGTGATTTTCTCTGACAGGACAGCATTTAGAAAGGGAAGCAACACTCCATTCACTTCGCACAGTGAATTGAAGTGTTGGAACAGACTGCTTCTCTTTCAGCGAAACGCATGTGAATTTCTGTTGAATGCTTCTAAGTAGCTTAAGGCACTTTCAAAGGAAAGTGATTTTCTCTGAAAGGACAGCATTTAGAAAGTGAAGCAACACTCCATTCACTTCGCACAGTGAATTGAAGTGTTGGAACAGACTGCTTCTCTTTCAGAGAAACGGATGTGTGTTTTTTGTGAAAGCTTGTAAGTAGCTTAAGGCACTTTCAAAGGAAAGTGATTTTCTCTGAAAGGACAGCATTTAGAAAGTGAAGCAACACTCCATTCACTTCGCACAGTGAATTGAAGTGTTGGAACAGACTGCTTCTCTTTCAGAGAAATGGATGTGTGTTTTTTGTGAAAGCTTGTAAGTACCTTAAGGCACTTTCAAGGATAGTGATTTTCTCTGAAATTACAGCATTTAGAAAGTGAAGCAACACTCCATTCACTTCGCACAGTGAATTGAAGTGTTGAAACAGACTGCTTCTCTTACAGAGAAACGCATGTGAATTTCTGTTGAATGCTTGTAAGTAGCTTAAGGCGCTTTCAAAGGAGAGTGATTTTCTCTGAAAGGACAGCATTTAGAAAGTGAAGCAACACTCCATTCACTTCGCACAGTGAATTGAAGTGTTGGAACAGACTGCTTCTCTTTCAGAGAAACGCATGTGAATTTCTGTTGAATGCTTGTAAGTAGCTTAAGGCACTTTCAAAGGAAAGTGATTTTCTCTGAAAGGACAGCATTTAGAAAGTGAAGCAACACTCCATTCACTTCGCACAATGAATTGAAGTGTTGGAACAGACTGCTTCTCTTTCAGAGAAACGGATGTGAGTTTTTTGTGAAAGCTTGTAAGTAGCTTAAGGCACTTTCAAAGAATGTGATTTTCTCTGAAATTACAGCACTTAGAAAGTGAAGCAACACTCCATTCACTTCGCACAGTGTATTGAAGTGTTGGAACAGACTGCTTCTCTTTCAGAGAAACGCATGTGAATTTCTGTTCAATGCTTGTTAAGTAGCTTAAGGCACTTTCAAAGGAAAGTGATTTTCTCTGACAGGACAGCATTTAGAAAGGGAAGCAACACTCCATTCACTTCGCACAGTGAATTGAAGTGTTGGAACAGACTGCTTCTCTTTCAGCGAAACGCATGTGAATTTCTGTTGAATGCTTCTAAGTAGCTTAAGGCACTTTCAAAGGAAAGTGATTTTCTCTGACAGGACAGCATTTAGAAAGTGAAGCAACACTCCATTCACTTCGCACAGTGAATTGAAGTGTTGGAACAGACTGCTTCTCTTTCAGAGAAACGGATGTGTGTTTTTTGTGAAAGCTTGTAAGTAGCTTAAGGCACTTTCAAAGGAAAGTGATTTTCTCTGAAAGGACAGCATTTAGAAAGTGAAGCAACACTCCATTCACTTCGCACAGTGAATTGAAGTGTTGGAACAGACTGCTTCTCTTTCAGAGAAATGGATGTGTGTTTTTTGTGAAAGCTTGTAAGTACCTTAAGGCACTTTCAAGGATAGTGATTTTCTCTGACAGGACAGCATTTAGAAAGTGAAGCAACACTCCATTCACTTCGCACAGTGAATTGAAGTGTTGAAACAGACTGCTTCTCTTACAGAGAAACGCATGTGAATTTCTGTTGAATGCTTGTAAGTAGCTTAAGGCGCTTTCAAAGGAGAGTGATTTTCTCTGAAAGGACAGCATTTAGAAAGTGAAGCAACACTCCATTCACTTCGCACAGTGAATTGAAGTGTTGGAACAGACTGCTTCTCTTTCAGAGAAACGCATGTGAATTTCTGTTGAATGCTTGTAAGTAGCTTAAGGCACTTTCAAAGGAAAGTGATTTTCTCTGAAAGGACAGCATTTAGAAAGTGAAGCAACACTCCATTCACTTCGCACAATGAATTGAAGTGTTGGAACAGACTGCTTCTCTTTCAGAGAAACACATGTGAATTTCTGTTGAATGCTTGTAAGTAGCTTAAGGCACTTTCAAAGGAAAGTGATTTACTCTGAAAGGACTGCATTTAGAAAGTGAAGCAACACTCCATTCACTTCGCACAGTGAATTGAAGTGTTGGAACAGACTGCTTCTCTTTCAGAGAAACGCATGTGAGTTTTTTGTAAAAGCTTGTAAGTAGCTTAAGGCACTTTCAAAGGAAAGTGATTTTCTCTGACAGGACAGCATTTAGAAAGTGAAGCAACACTCCATTCACTTCGCACAGTGAATTGAAGTGTTGAAACAGACTGCTTCTCTTACAGAGAAACGCATGTGAATTTCTGTTGAATGCTTGTAAGTAGCTTAAGGCGCTTTCAAAGGAAAGTGATTTTCTCTGAAAGGACAGCATTTAGAAAGTGAAGCAACACTCCATTCACTTCGCACAGTGAATTGAAGTGTTGGAACAGACTGCTTCTCTTTCAGAGAAACGCATGTGAATTTCTGTTGAATGCTTGTAAGTAGCTTAAGGCCCTTTCAAAGGAAAGTGATTTTCTCTGAAAGGACAGCATTTAGAAAGTGAAGCAACACTCCATTCACTTCGCACAGTGTATTGAAGTGTTGGAACAGACTGCTTCTCTTTCAGTGAAACGCATGTGAATTTCTGTTCAATGCTTGTAAGTAGCTTAAGGCACTTTCAAAGGAAAGTGATTTTCTCTGACAGGACAGCATTTAGAAAGGGAAGCAACACTCCATTCACTTCGCACAGTGAATTGAAGTGTTGGAACAGACTGCTTCTATTTCAGCGAAACGCATGTGAATTTCTGTTGAATGCTTGTAAGTAGCTTAAGGCACTTTCAAAGGAAAGTGATTTTCTCTGAAAGGACAGCATTTAGAAAGTGAAGCAACACTCCATTCACTTCGCACAGTGAATTGAAGTGTTGGAACAGACTGCTTCTCTTTCAGAGAAACGCATGTGAATTTCTGTTGAATGCTTGTAAGTAGCTTAAGGCACTTTCAAAGGAAAGTGATTTACTCTGAAAGGACTGCATTTAGAAAGTGAAGCAACACTCCATTCACTTCGCACAGTGAATTGAAGTGTTGGAACAGACTGCTTCTCTTTCAGAGAAACGCATGTGAGTTTTTTGTAAAAGCTTGTAAGTAGCTTAAGGCACTTTCAAAGGAAAGTGATTTTCTCTGACAGGACAGCATTTAGAAAGTGAAGCAACACTCCATTCACTTCGCACAGTGAATTGAAGTGTTGAAACAGACTGCTTCTCTTACAGAGAAACGCATGTGAATTTCTGTTGAATGCTTGTAAGTAGCTTAAGGCGCTTTCAAAGGAAAGTGATTTTCTCTGAAAGGACAGCATTTAGAAAGTGAAGCAACACTCCATTCACTTCGCACAGTGAATTGAAGTGTTGGAACAGACTGCTTATCTTTCAGAGAAACGCATGTGAGTTTCTGTTGAATGCTTGTAAGTAGCTTAAGGCCCTTTCAAAGGAAAGTGATTTTCTCTGAAAGGACAGCATTTAGAAAGTGAAGCAACACTCCATTCACTTCGCACAGTGTATTGAAGTGTTGGAACAGACTGCTTCTCTTTCAGAGAAACGCATGTGAATTTCTGTTCAATGCTTGTAAGTAGCTTAAGGCACTTTCAAAGGAAAGTGATTTTCTCTGACAGGACAGCATTTAGAAAGGGAAGCAACACTCCATTCACTTCGCACAGTGAATTGAAGTGTTGGAACAGACTGCTTCTCTTTCAGCGAAACGCATGTGAATTTCTGTTGAATGCTTGTAAGTAGCTTAAGGCACTTTCAAAGGAAAGTGATTTTCTCTGAAAGGACAGCATTTAGAAAGTGAAGCAACACTCCATTCACTTGGCACAGTGAATTGAAGTGTTGGAACAGACTGCTTCTCTTTCAGAGAAATAGATGTGTGTTTTTTGTGAAAGCTTGTAAGTACCTTAAGGCACTTTCAATTAAAGTGATTTTCTCTGAAAGAACAGCATTTAGAAAGTGAAGCAACACTCCATTCACTTCGCACAGTGAATTGAAGTGTTGAAACAGACTGCTTCTCTTACAGAGAAACGCATGTGAATTTCTGTTGAATGCTTGTAAGTAGCTTAAGGCGCTTTCAAAGGAAAGTGATTTTCTCTGACAGGACAGCATTTAGAAAGTGAAGCAACACTCCATTCACTTCGCACAGTGAATTGAAGTGTTGAAACAGACTGCTTCTCTTACAGAGAAACGCATGTGAATTTCTGTTGAATGCTTGTAAGTAGCTTAAGGCGCTTTCAAAGGAAAGTGATTTTCTCTGAAAGGACAGCATTTAGAAAGTGAAGCAACACTCCAATCACTTCGCACAGTGAATTGAAGTGTTGGAACAGACTGCTTCTCTTTCAGAGAAACGGATGTGAGTTTTTTGTGAAAGCTTGTTAGTAGCTTAAGGCACTTTCAAAGGAAAGTGATTTTCTCTGAAAGGACAGCATTTAGAAAGTGAAGCAACACTCCATTCACTTCGCACAGTGTATTGAAGTGTTGGAACAGACTGCTTCTCTTTCAGAGAAACGCATGTGAATTTCTGTTGAATGCTTGTAAGTAGCTTAAGGCGCTTTCAAAGGAAAGAGATTTTCTCTGAAAGGACAGCATTTAGAAAGTGAAGCAACACTCCATTCACTTCGCACAGTGAATTGAAGTGTTGGAACAGACTGCTTATCTTTCAGAGAAACGCATGTGAGTTTTTTGTGAGTGCTTGTAAGTAGCTTAAGGCACTTTCAAAGGAAAGTGATTTTCTCTGAAAGGACAGCATTTAGAAAGTGAAGCAACACTCCCTTCACTTCGCACAGTGAATTGAAGTGTTGGAACAGACTGCTTCTCTTTCAGAGAAACGCATGTGAATTTCTGTTGAATGCTTGTAAGTAGCTTAAGGCACTTTCAAAGGAAAGTGATTTTCTCTGAAAGGACAGCATTTAGAAAGTGAAGCAACACTCCATTCACTTCGCACAGTGTATTGAAGTGTTGGAACAGACTGCTTCTCTTTCAGAGAAACGCATGTGAATTTCTGTTCAATGCTTGTTAAGTAGCTTAAGGCACTTTCAAAGGAAAGTGATTTTCTCTGACAGGACAGCATTTAGAAAGGGAAGCAACACTCCATTCACTTCGCACAGTGAATTGAAGTGTTGGAACAGACTGCTTCTCTTTCAGCGAAACGCATGTGAATTTCTGTTGAATGCTTCTAAGTAGCTTAAGGCACTTTCAAAGGAAAGTGATTTTCTCTGAAAGGACAGCATTTAGAAAGTGAAGCAACAATCCATTCACTTCGCACAGTGAATTGAAGTGTTGGAACAGACTGCTTCTCTTTCAGAGAAATGGATGTGTGTTTTTTGTGAAAGCTTGTAAGTACCTTAAGGCACTTTCAAGGATAGTGATTTTCTCTGACAGGACAGCATTTAGAAAGTGAAGCAACACTCCATTCACTTCGCACAGTGAATTGAAGTGTTGAAACAGACTGCTTCTCTTACAGAGAAACGCATGTGAATTTCTGTTGAATGCTAGTAAGTAGCTTAAGGCGCTTTCAAAGGAGAGTGATTTTCTCTGAAAGGACAGCATTTAGAAAGTGAAGCAACACTCCATTCACTTCGCACAGTGAATTGAAGTGTTGGAACAGACTGCTTCTCTTTCAGAGAAACGCATGTGAATTTCTGTTGAATGCTTGTAAGTAGCTTAAGGCACTTTCAAAGGAAAGTGATTTTCTCTGAAAGGACTGCATTTAGAAAGTGAAGCAACACTCCATTCACTTCGCACAGTGAATTGAAGTGTTGGAACAGACTGCTTCTCTTTCAGAGAAACGCATGTGAGTTTTTTGTAAAAGCTTGTAAGTAGCTTAAGGCACTTTCAAAGGAAAGTGATTTTCTCTGACAGGACAGCATTTAGAAAGTGAAGCAACACTCCATTCACTTCGCACAGTGAATTGAAGTGTTGAAACAGACTGCTTCTCTTACAGAGAAACGCATGTGAATTTCTGTTGAATGCTTGTAAGTAGCTTAAGGCGCTTTCAAAGGAAAGTGATTTTCTCTGAAAGGACAGCATTTAGAAAGTGAAGCAACACTCCATTCACTTCGCACAGTGAATTGAAGTGTTGGAACAGACTGCTTATCTTTCAGAGAAACGCATGTGAGTTTCTGTTGAATGCTTGTAAGTAGCTTAAGGCCCTTTCAAAGGAAAGTGATTTTCTCTGAAAGGACAGCATTTAGAAAGTGAAGCAACACTCCATTCACTTCGCACAGTGTATTGAAGTGTTGGAACAGACTGCTTCTCTTTCAGAGAAACGCATGTGAATTTCTGTTCAATGCTTGTAAGTAGCTTAAGGCACTTTCAAAGGAAAGTGATTTTCTCTGACAGGACAGCATTTAGAAAGGGAAGCAACACTCCATTCACTTCGCACAGTGAATTGAAGTGTTGGAACAGACTGCTTCTCTTTCAGCGAAACGCATGTGAATTTCTGTTGAATGCTTGTAAGTAGCTTAAGGCACTTTCAAAGGAAAGTGATTTTCTCTGAAAGGACAGCATTTAGAAAGTGAAGCAACACTCCATTCACTTGGCACAGTGAATTGAAGTGTTGGAACAGACTGCTTCTCTTTCAGAGAAATAGATGTGTGTTTTTTGTGAAAGCTTGTAAGTACCTTAAGGCACTTTCAATTAAAGTGATTTTCTCTGAAAGAACAGCATTTAGAAAGTGAAGCAACACTCCATTCACTTCGCACAGTGAATTGAAGTGTTGAAACAGACTGCTTCTCTTACAGAGAAACGCATGTGAATTTCTGTTGAATGCTTGTAAGTAGCTTAAGGCGCTTTCAAAGGAAAGTGATTTTCTCTGACAGGACAGCATTTAGAAAGTGAAGCAACACTCCATTCACTTCGCACAGTGAATTGAAGTGTTGAAACAGACTGCTTCTCTTACAGAGAAACGCATGTGAATTTCTGTTGAATGCTTGTAAGTAGCTTAAGGCGCTTTCAAAGGAAAGTGATTTTCTCTGAAAGGACAGCATTTAGAAAGTGAAGCAACACTCCAATCACTTCGCACAGTGAATTGAAGTGTTGGAACAGACTGCTTCTCTTTCAGAGAAACGGATGTGAGTTTTTTGTGAAAGCTTGTTAGTAGCTTAAGGCACTTTCAAAGGAAAGTGATTTTCTCTGAAAGGACAGCATTTAGAAAGTGAAGCAACACTCCATTCACTTCGCACAGTGTATTGAAGTGTTGGAACAGACTGCTTCTCTTTCAGAGAAACGCATGTGAATTTCTGTTGAATGCTTGTAAGTAGCTTAAGGCGCTTTCAAAGGAAAGTGATTTTCTCTGAAAGGACAGCATTTAGAAAGTGAAGCAACACTCCATTCACTTCGCACAGTGAATTGAAGTGTTGGAACAGACTGCTTATCTTTCAGAGAAACGCATGTGAGTTTTTTGTGAGTGCTTGTAAGTAGCTTAAGGCACTTTCAAAGGAAAGTGATTTTCTCTGAAAGGACAGCATTTAGAAAGTGAAGCAACACTCCCTTCACTTCGCACAGTGAATTGAAGTGTTGGAACAGACTGCTTCTCTTTCAGAGAAACGCATGTGAATTTCTGTTGAATGCTTGTAAGTAGCTTAAGGCACTTTCAAAGGAAAGTGATTTTCTCTGAAAGGACAGCATTTAGAAAGTGAAGCAACACTCCATTCACTTCGCACAGTGTATTGAAGTGTTGGAACAGACTGCTTCTCTTTCAGAGAAACGCATGTGAATTTCTGTTCAATGCTTGTTAAGTAGCTTAAGGCACTTTCAAAGGAAAGTGATTTTCTCTGACAGGACAGCATTTAGAAAGGGAAGCAACACTCCATTCACTTCGCACAGTGAATTGAAGTGTTGGAACAGACTGCTTCTCTTTCAGCGAAACGCATGTGAATTTCTGTTGAATGCTTCTAAGTAGCTTAAGGCACTTTCAAAGGAAAGTGATTTTCTCTGAAAGGACAGCATTTAGAAAGTGAAGCAACAATCCATTCACTTCGCACAGTGAATTGAAGTGTTGGAACAGACTGCTTCTCTTTCAGAGAAATGGATGTGTGTTTTTTGTGAAAGCTTGTAAGTACCTTAAGGCACTTTCAAGGATAGTGATTTTCTCTGACAGGACAGCATTTAGAAAGTGAAGCAACACTCCATTCACTTCGCACAGTGAATTGAAGTGTTGAAACAGACTGCTTCTCTTACAGAGAAACGCATGTGAATTTCTGTTGAATGCTAGTAAGTAGCTTAAGGCGCTTTCAAAGGAGAGTGATTTTCTCTGAAAGGACAGCATTTAGAAAGTGAAGCAACACTCCATTCACTTCGCACAGTGAATTGAAGTGTTGGAACAGACTGCTTCTCTTTCAGAGAAACGCATGTGAATTTCTGTTGAATGCTTGTAAGTAGCTTAAGGCACTTTCAAAGGAAAGTGATTTTCTCTGAAAGGACATCATTTAGAAAGTGAAGCAACACTCCATTCACTTCGCACAATGAATTGAAGTGTTGGAACAGACTGCTTCTCTTTCAGAGAAACGGATGTGAGTTTTTTGTGAAAGCTTGTAAGTAGCTTAAGGCACTTTCAAAGAATGTGATTTTCTCTGAAATTACAGCATTTAGAAAGTGAAGCAACACTCCATTCACTTCGCACAGTGTATTGAAGTGTTGGAACAGACTGCTTCTCTTTCAGAGAAACGCATGTGAATTTCTGTTCAATGCTTGTTAAGTAGCTTAAGGCACTTTCAAAGGAAAGTGATTTTCTCTGACAGGACAGCATTTAGAAAGGGAAGCAACACTCCATTCACTTCGCACAGTGAATTGAAGTGTTGGAACAGACTGCTTCTCTTTCAGCGAAACGCATGTGAATTTCTGTTGAATGCTTCTAAGTAGCTTAAGGCACTTTCAAAGGAAAGTGATTTTCTCTGAAAGGACAGCATTTAGAAAGTGAAGCAACACTCCATTCACTTCGCACAGTGAATTGAAGTGTTGGAACAGACTGCTTCTCTTTCAGAGAAACGGATGTGTGTTTTTTGTGAAAGCTTGTAAGTAGCTTAAGGCACTTTCAAAGGAAAGTGATTTTCTCTGAAAGGACAGCATTTAGAAAGTGAAGCAACACTCCATTCACTTCGCACAGTGAATTGAAGTGTTGGAACAGACTGCTTCTCTTTCAGAGAAATGGATGTGTGTTTTTTGTGAAAGCTTGTAAGTACCTTAAGGCACTTTCAAGGATAGTGATTTTCTCTGACAGGACAGCATTTAGAAAGTGAAGCAACACTCCATTCACTTCGCACAGTGAATTGAAGTGTTGAAACAGACTGCTTCTCTTACAGAGAAACGCATGTGAATTTCTGTTGAATGCTTGTAAGTAGCTTAAGGCGCTTTCAAAGGAGAGTGATTTTCTCTGAAAGGACAGCATTTAGAAAGTGAAGCAACACTCCATTCACTTCGCACAGTGAATTGAAGTGTTGGAACAGACTGCTTCTCTTTCAGAGAAACGCATGTGAATTTCTGTTGAATGCTTGTAAGTAGCTTAAGGCACTTTCAAAGGAAAGTGATTTTCTCTGAAAGGACAGCATTTAGAAAGTGAAGCAACACTCCATTCACTTCGCACAATGAATTGAAGTGTTGGAACAGACTGCTTCTCTTTCAGAGAAACGCATGTGAATTTCTGTTGAATGGTTCTAAGTAGCTTAAGGCACTTTCAAAGGAAAGTGATTTACTCTGAAAGGACTGCATTTAGAAAGTGAAGCAACACTCCATTCACTTCGCACAGTGAATTGAAGTGTTGGAACAGACTGCTTCTCTTTCAGAGAAACGCATGTGAGTTTTTTGTAAAAGCTTGTAAGTAGCTTAAGGCACTTTCAAAGGAAAGTGATTTTCTCTGATAGAACAGCATTTAGAAAGTGAAGCAACACTCCATTCACTTCGCACAGTGAATTGAAGTGTTGGAACAGACTGCTTCTCTTACAGAGAAACGCATGTGAATTTCTGTTGAATGCTTGTAAGTAGCTTAAGGCGCTTTCAAAGGAAAGTGATTTTCTCTGAAAGGACAGCATTTAGAAAGTGAAGCAACACTCCATTCACTTCGCACAGTGAATTGAAGTGTTGGAACAGACTGCTTCTCTTTCAGAGAAACGCATGTGAATTTCTGTTGAATGCTTGTAAGTAGCTTAAGGCACTTTCAAAGGAAAGTGATTTTCTCTGAAAGGACAGCATTTAGAAAGTGAAGCAACACTCCATTCACTTCGCACAGTGTATTGAAGTGTTGGAACAGATTGCTTCTCTTTCAGAGAAACGCATGTGAATTTCTGTTCAATGCTTGTAAGTAGCTTAAGGCACTTTCAAAGGAAAGTGATTTTCTCTGACAGGACAGCATTTAGAAAGGGAAGCAACACTCCATTCACTTCGCACAGTGAATTGAAGTGTTGGAACAGACTGCTTCTCTTTCAGCGAAACGTTTGTGAATTTCTGTTGAATGCTTGTAAGTAGCTTAAGGCACTTTCAAAGGAAAGTGATTTTCTCTGAAAGGACAGCATTTAGAAAGTGAAGCAACACTCCATTCACTTCGCACAGTGAATTGAAGTGTTGGAACAGACTGCTTCTCTTTCAGAGAAACGCATGTGAATTTCTGTTGAATGCTTGTAAGTAGCTTAAGGCACTTTCAAAGGAAAGTGATTTACTCTGAAAGGACTGCATTTAGAAAGTGAAGCAACACTCCATTCACTTCGCACAGTGAATTGAAGTGTTGGAACAGACTGCTTCTCTTTCAGAGAAACGCATGTGAGTTTTTTGTAAAAGCTTGTAAGTAGCTTAAGGCACTTTCAAAGGAAAGTGATTTTCTCTGACAGGACAGCATTTAGAAAGTGAAGCAACACTCCATTCACTTCGCACAGTGAATTGAAGTGTTGGAACAGACTGCTTCTCTTACAGAGAAACGCCTGTGAATTTCTGTTGAATGCTTGTAAGTAGCTTAAGGCGCTTTCAAAGGAAAGTGATTTTCTCTGAAAGGACAGCATTTAGAAAGTGAAGCAACACTCCATTCATTTCGCACAGTGAATTGAAGTGTTGGAACAGACTGCTTCTCTTTCAGAGAAACGCATGTGAATTTCTGTTGAATGCTTGTAAGTAGCTTAAGGCCCTTTCAAAGGAAAGTGATTTTCTCTGAAAGGACAGCATTTAGAAAGTGAAGCAACACTCCATTCACTTCGCACAGTGTATTGAAGTGTTGGAACAGACTGCTTCTCTTTCAGTGAAACGCATGTGAATTTCTGTTCAATGCTTGTAAGTAGCTTAAGGCACTTTCAAAGGAAAGTGATTTTCTCTGACAGGACAGCATTTAGAAAGGGAAGCAACACTCCATTCACTTCGCACAGTGAATTGAAGTGTTGGAACAGACTGCTTCTCTTTCAGCGAAACGCATGTGAATTTCTGTTGAATGCTTGTAAGTAGCTTAAGGCACTTTCAAAGGAAAGTGATTTTCTCTGAAAGGACAGCATTTAGAAAGTGAAGCAACACTCCATTCACTTCGCACAGTGAATTGAAGTGTTGGAACAGACTGCTTCTCTTTCAGAGAAACGCATGTGAATTTCTGTTGAATGCTTGTAAGTAGCTTAAGGCACTTTCAAAACAAAGTGATTTACTCTGAAAGGACTGCATTTAGAAAGTGAAGCAACACTCCATTCACTTCGCACAGTGAATTGAAGTGTTGGAACAGACTGCTTCTCTTTCAGAGAAACGCATGTGAGTTTTTTGTAAAAGCTTGTAAGTAGCTTAAGGCACTTTCAAAGGAAAGTGATTTTCTCTGACAGGACAGCATTTAGAAAGTGAAGCAACACTCCATTCACTTCGCACAGTGAATTGAAGTGTTGAAACAGACTGCTTCTCTTACAGAGAAACGCATGTGAATTTCTGTTGAATGCTTGTAAGTAGCTTAAGGCGCTTTCAAAGGAAAGTGATTTTCTCTGAAAGGACAGCATTTAGAAAGTGAAGCAACACTCCATTCACTTCGCACAGTGAATTGAAGTGTTGGAACAGACTGCTTCTCTTTCAGAGAAACGCATGTGAATTTCTGTTGAATGCTTGTAAGTAGCTTAAGGCCCTTTCAAAGGAAAGTGATTTTCTCTGAAAGGACAGCATTTAGAAAGTGAAGCAACACTCCATTCACTTCGCACAGTGTATTGAAGTGTTGGAACAGACTGCTTCTCTTTCAGAGAAACGCATGTGAATTTCTGTTCAATGCTTGTAAGTAGCTTAAGGCACTTTCAAAGGAAAGTGATTTTCTCTGACAGGACAGCATTTAGAAAGGGAAGCAACACTCCATTCACTTCGCACAGTGAATTGAAGTGTTGGAACAGACTGCTTCTCTTTCAGCGAAACGCATGTGAATTTCTGTTGAATGCTTGTAAGTAGCTTAAGGCACTTTCAAAGGAAAGT
This sequence comes from Myodes glareolus, assembly GCF_982192425.1. Taxonomy (NCBI): domain Eukaryota; kingdom Metazoa; phylum Chordata; class Mammalia; order Rodentia; family Cricetidae; genus Myodes; species Myodes glareolus. Next base: position 1,909,856 of record NC_142040.1, read on the forward strand.
GATTTTCTCTGAAAGGACAGCATTTAGAAAGTGAAGCAACACTCCATTCACTTGGCACAGTGAATTGAAGTGTTGGAACAGACTGCTTCTCTTTCAGAGAAATAGATGTGTGTTTTTTGTGAAAGCTTGTAAGTACCTTAAGGCACTTTCAATTAAAGTGATTTTCTCTGAAAGAACAGCATTTAGAAAGTGAAGCAACACTCCATTCACTTCGCACAGTGAATTGAAGTGTTGAAACAGACTGCTTCTCTTACAGAGAAACGCATGTGAATTTCTGTTGAATGCTTGTAAGTAGCTTAAGGCGCTTTCAAAGGAAAGTGATTTTCTCTGACAGGACAGCATTTAGAAAGTGAAGCAACACTCCATTCACTTCGCACAGTGAATTGAAGTGTTTCAACAGACTGCTTCTCTTACAGAGAAACGCATGTGAATTTCTGTTGAATGCTTGTAAGTAGCTTAAGGCGCTTTCAAAGGAAAGTGATTTTCTCTGAAAGGACAGCATTTAGAAAGTGAAGCAACACTCCATTCACTTCGCACAGTGAATTGAAGTGTTGGAACAGACTGCTTCTCTTTCAGAGAAACGGATGTGAGTTTTTTGTGAAAGCTTGTTAGTAGCTTAAGGCACTTTCAAAGGAAAGTGATTTTCTCTGAAAGGACAGCATTTAGAAAGTGAAGCAACACTCCAATCACTTCGCACAGTGTATTGAAGTGTTGGAACAGACTGCTTCTCTTTCAGAGAAACGCATGTGAATTTCTGTTGAATGCTTGTAAGTAGCTTAAGGCGCTTTCAAAGGAAAGTGATTTTCTCTGAAAGGACAGCATTTAGAAAGTGAAGCAACACTCCATTCACTTCGCACAGTGAATTGAAGTGTTGGAACAGACTGCTTCTCTTTCAGAGAAACGCATGTGAGTTTTTTGTGAGTGCTTGTAAGTAGCTTAAGGCACTTTCAAAGGAAAGTGATTTTCTCTGAAAGGACAGCATTTAGAAAGTGAAGCAACACTCCCTTCACTTCGCACAGTGAATTGAAGTGTTGGAACAGACTGCTTCTCTTTCAGAGAAACGCATGTGAATTTCTGTTGAATGCTTGTAAGTAGCTTAAGGCACTTTCAAAGGAAAGTGATTTTCTCTGAAAGGACAGCATTTAGAAAGTGAAGCAACACTACATTCACTTCGCACAGTGTATTGAAGTGTTGGAACAGACTGCTTCTCTTTCAGAGAAACGCATGTGAATTTCTGTTCAATGCTTGTAAGTAGCTTAAGGCACTTTCAAAGGAAAGTGATTTTCTCTGACAGGACAGCATTTAGAAAGGGAAGCAACACTCCATTCACTTCGCACAGTGAATTGAAGTGTTGGAACAGACTGCTTCTCTTTCAGAGAAACGCATGTGAATTTCTGTTGAATGCTTGTAAGTAGCTTAAGGCACTTTCAAAGGAAAGTGATTTTCTCTGAAAGGACAGCATTTAGAAAGTGAAGCAACACTCCATTCACTTCGCACAGTGAATTGAAGTGTTGGAACAGACTGCTTCTCTTTCAGAGAAACTCATGTGAATTTCTGTTGAATGCTTGTAAGTAGCTTAAGGCACTTTCAAAGGAAAGTGATTTTCTCTGACAGGACAGCATTTAGAAAGTGAAGCAACACTCCATTCACTTCGCACAGTGAATTGAAGTGTTTAAACAGACTGCTTCTCTTACAGAGAAACGCATGTGAATTTCTGTTGAACGCTTGTAAGTAGCTTAAGGCGCTTTCAAAGGAGAGTGATTTTCTCTGAAAGGACAGCATTTAGAAAGTGAAGCAACACTCCATTCACTTCTCACAGTGAATTGAAGTGTTGGAAGAGACTGCTTCTCTTTCAGAGAAACGCATGTGAATTTCTGTTGAATGCTTGTAAGTAGCTTAAGGCACTTTCAAAGGAAAGTGATTTTCTCTGAAAGGACAGCATTTAGAAAGTGAAGCAACACTCCATTCACTTCGCACAGTGAATTGAAGTGTTGGAACAGACTGCTTCTCTTTCAGAGAAACGCATGTGAATTTCTGTTGAATGCTTGTAAGTAGCTTAAGGCACTTTCAAAGGAAAGTGATTTACTCTGAAAGGACTGCATTTAGAAAGTGAAGCAACACTCCATTCACTTCGCACAGTGAATTGAAGTGCTGGAAAGACTGCTTCTCTTTCAGAGAAACGCATGTGAGTTTTTTGTAAAAGCTTGTAAGTAGCTTAAGGCACTTTCAAAGGAAAGTGATTTTCTCTGAAAGGACAGCATTTAGAAAGTGAAGCAACACTCCATTCACTTCGCACAGTGAATTGAATTGTTGGAACAGACTGCTTCTCTTTCAGAGAAACGGATGTGAGTTTTTTGTGAAAGCTTGTAAGTAGCTTAAGGCAATTTCAAAGAATGTGATTTTCTCTGAAATTACAGCATTTAGAAAGTGAAGCAACACTCCATTCACTTCGCACAGTGTATTGAAGTGTTGGAACAGACTGCTTCTCTTTCAGAGAAACGCATGTGAATTTCTGTTCAATGCTTGTTAAGTAGCTTAAGGCACTTTCAAAGGAAAGTGATTTTCTCTGACAGGACAGCATTTAGAAAGGGAAGCAACACTCCATTCACTTCGCACAGTGAATTGAAGTGTTGGAACAGACTGCTTCTCTTTCAGCGAAACGCATGTGAATTTCTGTTGAATGCTTCTAAGTAGCTTAAGGCACTTTCAAAGGAAAGTGATTTTCTCTGAAAGGACAGCATTTAGAAAGTGAAGCAACACTCCAATCACTTCGCACAGTGAATTGAAGTGTTGGAACCGACTGCTTCTCTTTCAGAGATACGGATGTGTGTTTTTTGTGAAAGCTTGTAAGTAGCTTAAGGCACTTTCAAAGGAAAGTGATTTTCTCTGAAAGGACAGCATTTAGAAAGTGAAGCAACACTCCATTCACTTCGCACAGTGAATTGAAGTGTTGGAACAGACTGCTTCTCTTTCAGAGAAATGGATGTGTGTTTTTTGTGAAAGCTTGTAAGTACCTTAAGGCACTTTCAAGGATAGTGATTTTCTCTGACAGGACAGCATTTAGAAAGTGAAGCAACACTCCATTCACTTTGCACAGTGAATTGAAGTGTTGAAACAGACTGCTTCTCTTACAGAGAAACGCATGTGAATTTCTGTTGAATGCTTGTAAGTAGCTTAAGGCGCTTTCAAAGGAGAGTGATTTTCTCTGAAAGGACAGCATTTAGAAAGTGAAGCAACACTCCATTCACTTCGCACAGTGAATTGAAGTGTTGGAACAGACTGCTTCTCTTTCAGAGAAACGCATGTGAATTTCTGTTGAATGCTTGTAAGTAGCTTAAGGCACTTTCAAAGGAAAGTGATTTTCTCTGAAAGGACAGCATTTAGAAAGTGAAGCAACACTCCATTCACTTCGCACAATGAATTGAAGTGTTGGAACAGACTGCTTCTCTTTCAGAGAAACGGATGTGAGTTTTTTGTGAAAGCTTGTAAGTAGCTTAAGGCACTTTCAAAGAATGTGATTTTCTCTGAAAGGACAGCATTTAGAAAGTGAAGCAACAATCCATTCACTTCGCACAGTGTATTGAAGTGTTGGAACAGACTGCTTCTCTTTCAGAGAAACGCATGTGAATTTCTGTTCAATGCTTGTTAAGTAGCTTAAGGCACTTTCAAAGGAAAGTGATTTTCTCTGACAGGACAGCATTTAGAAAGGGAAGCAACACTCCATTCACTTCGCACAGTGAATTGAAGTGTTGGAACAGACTGCTTCTCTTTCAGCGAAACGCATGTGAATTTCTGTTGAATGCTTCTAAGTAGCTTAAGGCACTTTCAAAGGAAAGTGATTTTCTCTGAAAGGACAGCATTTAGAAAGTGAAGCAACACTCCATTCACTTCGCACAGTGAATTGAAGTGTTGGAACAGACTGCTTCTCTTTCAGAGAAACGGATGTGTGTTTTTTGTGAAAGCTTGTAAGTAGCTTAAGGCACTTTCAAAGGAAAGTGATTTTCTCTGACAGGACAGCATTTAGAAAGTGAAGCAACACTCCATTCACTTCGCACAGTGAATTGAAGTGTTGGAACAGACTGCTTCTCTTTCAGAGAAATGGATGTGTGTTTTTTGTGAAAGCTTGTAAGTACCTTAAGGCACTTTCAAGGATAGTGATTTTCTCTGACAGGACAGCATTTAGAAAGTGAAGCAACACTCCATTCACTTCGCACAGTGAATTGAAGTGTTGAAACAGACTGCTTCTCTTACAGAGAAACGCATGTGAATTTCTGTTGAATGCTTGTAAGTAGCTTAAGGCGCTTTCAAAGGAAAGTGATTTTCTCTGAAAGGACAGCATTTAGAAAGTGAAGCAACACTCCATTCACTTCGCACAGTGAATTGAAGTGTTGGAACAGACTGCTTCTCTTTCAGAGAAACGCATGTGAATTTCTGTTGAATGCTTGTAAGTAGCTTAAGGCACTTTCAAAGGAAAGTGATTTTCTCTGAAAGGACAGCATTTAGAAAGTGAAGCAACACTCCATTCACTTCGCACAGTGTATTGAAGTGTTGGAACAGACTGCTTCTCTTTCAGAGAAACGCATGTGAATTTCTGTTCAATGCTTGTAAGTAGCTTAAGGCACTTTCAAAGGAAAGTGATTTTCTCTGACAGGACAGCATTTAGAAAGGGAAGCAACACTCCATTCACTTCGCACAGTGAATTGAAGTGTTGGAACAGACTGCTTCTCTTTCAGCGAAACGCATGTGAATTTCTGTTGAATGCTTGTAAGTAGCTTAAGGCACTTTCAAAGGAAAGTGATTTTCTCTGAAAGGACAGCATTTAGAAAGTGAAGCAACACTCCATTCACTTCGCACAGTGAATTGAAGTGTTGGAACAGACTGCTTCTCTTTCAGAGAAACGCATGTGAATTTCTGTTGAATGCTTGTAAGTAGCTTAAGGCACTTTCAAAGGAAAGTGATTTACTCTGAAAGGACTGCATTTAGAAAGTGAAGCAACACTCCATTCACTTCGCACAGTGAATTGAAGTGTTGGAACAGACTGCTTCTCTTTCAGAGAAACGCATGTGAGTTTTTTGTAAAAGCTTGTAAGTAGCTTAAGGCACTTTCAAAGGAAAGTGATTTTCTCTGACAGGACAGCATTTAGAAAGTGAAGCAACACTCCATTCACTTCGCACAGTGAATTGAAGTGTTGAAACAGACTGCTTCTCTTACAGAGAAACGCATGTGAATTTCTGTTGAATGCTTGTAAGTAGCTTAAGGCGCTTTCAAAGGAAAGTGATTTTCTCTGAAAGGACAGCATTTAGAAAGGGAAGCAACACTCCATTCACTTCGCACAGTGAATTGAAGTGTTGGAACAGACTGCTTCTCTTTCAGCGAAACGCATGTGAATTTCTGTTGAATGCTTGTAAGTAGCTTAAGGCACTTTCAAAGGAAAGTGATTTTCTCTGAAAGGACAGCATTTAGAAAGTGAAGCAACACTCCATTCACTTCGCACAGTGAATTGAAGTGTTGGAACAGACTGCTTCTCTTTCAGAGAAACGCATGTGAATTTCTGTTGAATGCTTGTAAGTAGCTTAAGGCACTTTCAAAGGAAAGTGATTTACTCTGAAAGGACTGCATTTAGAAAGTGAAGCAACACTCCATTCACTTCGCACAGTGAATTGAAGTGTTGGAACAGACTGCTTCTCTTTCAGAGAAACGCATGTGAGTTTTTTGTAAAAGCTTGTAAGTAGCTTAAGGCACTTTCAAAGGAAAGTGATTTTCTCTGACAGGACAGCATTTAGAAAGTGAAGCAACACTCCATTCACTTCGCACAGTGAATTGAAGTGTTGAAACAGACTGCTTCTCTTACAGAGAAACGCATGTGAATTTCTGTTGAATGCTTGTAAGTAGCTTAAGGCGCTTTCAAAGGAAAGTGATTTTCTCTGAAAGGACAGCATTTAGAAAGTGAAGCAACACTCCATTCACTTCGCACAGTGAATTGAAGTGTTGGAACAGACTGCTTCTCTTTCAGAGAAACGCATGTGAATTTCTGTTGAATGCTTGTAAGTAGCTTAAGGCCCTTTCAAAGGAAAGTGATTTTCTCTGAAAGGACAGCATTTAGAAAGTGAAGCAACACTCCATTCACTTCGCACAGTGTATTGAAGTGTTGGAACAGACTGCTTCTCTTTCAGAGAAACGCATGTGAATTTCTGTTCAATGCTTGTAAATAGCTTAAGGCACTTTCAAAGGAAAGTGATTTTCCCTGACAGGACAGCATTTAGAAAGGGAAGCAACACTCCATTCACTTCGCACAGTGAATTGAAGTGTTGGAACAGACTGCTTCTCTTTCAGCGAAACGCATGTGAATTTCTGTTGAATGCTTGTAAGTAGCTTAAGGCACTTTCAAAGGAAAGTGATTTTCTCTGAAAGGACAGCATTTAGAAAGTGAAGCAACACTCCATTCACTTCGCACAGTGAAATGAAGTGTTGGAACAGACTGCTTCTCTTTCAGAGAAACGCATGTGAATTTCTGTTGAATGCTTGTAAGTAGCTTAAGGCACTTTCAAAGGAAAGTGATTTACTCTGAAAGGACTGAATTTAGAAAGTGAAGCAACACTCCATTCACTTCGCACAGTGAATTGAAGTGTTGGAACAGACTGCTTCTCTTTCAGAGAAACGCATGTGAGTTTTTTGTAAAAGCTTGTAAGTAGCTTAAGGCACTTTCAAAGGAAAGTGATTTTCTCTGAAAGGACAGCATTTAGAAAGTGAAGCAACACTCCATTCACTTCGCACAGTGAATTGAAGTGTTGGAACCGACTGCTTCTCTTTCAGAGATACGGATGTGTGTTTTTTGTGAAAGCTTGTAAGTAGCTTAAGGCACTTTCAAAGGAAAGTGATTTTCTCTGAAAGGACAGCATTTAGAAAGTGAAGCAACACTCCATTCACTTCGCACAGTGAATTGAAGTGTTGGAACAGACTGCTTCTCTTTCAGAGAAATGGATGTGTGTTTTTTGTGAAAGCTTGTAAGTACCTTAAGGCACTTTCAAGGATAGTGATTTTCTCTGACAGGACAGCATTTAGAAAGTGAAGCAACACTCCATTCACTTCGCACAGTGAATTGAAGTGTTGAAACAGACTGCTTCTCTTACAGAGAAACGCATGTGAATTTCTGTTGAATGCTTGTAAGTAGCTTAAGGCGCTTTCAAAGGAGAGTGATTTTCTCTGAAAGGACAGCATTTAGAAAGTGAAGCAACACTCCATTCACTTCGCACAGTGAATTGAAGTGTTGGAACAGACTGCTTCTCTTTCAGAGAAACGCATGTGAATTTCTGTTGAATGCTTGTAAGTAGCTTAAGGCACTTTCAAAGGAAAGTGATTTTCTCTGAAAGGACAGCATTTAGAAAGTGAAGCAACACTCCATTCACTTCGCACAATGAATTGAAGTGTTGGAACAGACTGCTTCTCTTTCAGAGAAACGGATGTGAGTTTTTTGTGAAAGCTTGTAAGTAGCTTAAGGCACTTTCAAAGGAAAGTGATTTTCTCTGAAAGGACAGCATTTAGAAAGTGAAGCAACACTCCATTCACTTCGCACAGTGTATTGAAGTGTTGGAACAGACTGCTTCTCTTTCAGAGAAACGCATGTGAATTTCTGTTGAATGCTTGTAAGTAGCTTAAGGCGCTTTCAAAGGAAAGTGATTTTCTCTGAAAGGACAGCATTTAGAAAGTGAAGCAACACTCCATTCACTTCGCACAGTGTATTGAAGTGTTGGAACAGACTGCTTCTCTTTCAGAGAAACGCATGTGAGTTTTTTGTGAGTGCTTGTAAGTAGCTTAAGGCACTTTCAAAGGAAAGTGATTTTCTCTGAAAGGACAGCATTTAGAAAGTGAAGCAACACTCCCTTCACTTCGGACAGTGAATTGAAGTGTTGGAACAGACTGCTTCTCTTTCAGAGAAACGCATGTGAATTTCTGTTGAATGCTTGTAAGTAGCTTAAGGCACTTTCAAAGGAAAGTGATTTTCTCTGAAAGGACAGCATTTAGAAAGTGAAGCAACACTACATTCACTTCGCACAGTGTATTGAAGTGTTGGAACAGACTGCTTCTCTTTCAGAGAAACGCATGTGAATTTCTGTTCAATGCTTGTAAGTAGCTTAAGGCACTTTCAATGGAAAGTGATTTTCTCTGACAGGACAGCATTTAGAAAGGGAAGCAACACTCCATTCACTTCGCACAGTGAATTGAAGTGTTGGAACAGACTGCTTCTCTTTCAGAGAAACGCATGTGAATTTCTGTTGAATGCTTGTAAGTAGCTTAAGGCCCTTTCAAAGGAAAGTGATTTTCTCTGAAAGGACAGCATTTAGAAAGTGAAGCAACACTCCATTCACTTCGCACAGTGAATTGAAGTGTTGGAACAGACTGCTTCTCTTTCAGAGAAACGCATGTGAATTTCTGTTGAATGCTTGTAAGTAGCTTAAGGCACTTTCAAAGGAAAGTGATTTTCTCTGACAGGACAGCATTTAGAAAGTGAAGCAACACTCCATTCACTTCGCACAGTGAATTGAAGTGTTTAAACAGACTGCTTCTCTTACAGAGAAACGCATGTGAATTTCTGTTGAACGCTTGTAAGTAGCTTAAGGCGCTTTCAAAGGAGAGTGATTTTCTCTGAAAGGACAGCATTTAGAAAGTGAAGCAACACTCCATTCACTTCTCACAGTGAATTGAAGTGTTGGAAGAGACTGCTTCTCTTTCAGAGAAACGCATGTGAATTTCTGTTGAATGCTTGTAAGTAGCTTAAGGCACTTTCAAAGGAAAGTGATTTTCTCTGAAAGGACAGCATTTAGAAAGTGAAGCAACACTCCATTCACTTCGCACAGTGAATTGAAGTGTTGGAACAGACTGCTTCTCTTTCAGAGAAACGCATGTGAATTTCTGTTGAATGCTTGTAAGTAGCTTAAGGCACTTTCAAAGGAAAGTGATTTACTCTGAAAGGACTGCATTTAGAAAGTGAAGCAACACTCCATTCACTTCGCACAGTGAATTGAAGTGCTGGAAAGACTGCTTCTCTTTCAGAGTAACGGATGTGAGTTTTTTGTGAATGCTTGTAAGTAGCTTAAGGCACTTTCAAAGGAAAGTGATTTTCTCTGAAAGGACAGCATTTAGAAAGTGAAGCAACACTCCATTCACTTCGCACAGTGAATTGAATTGTTGGAACAGACTGCTTCTCTTTCAGAGAAACGGATGTGAGTTTTTTGTGAAAGCTTGTAAGTAGCTTAAGGCAATTTCAAAGAATGTGATTTTCTCTGAAATTACAGCATTTAGAAAGTGAAGCAACACTCCATTCACTTCGCACAGTGTATTGAAGTGTTGGAACAGACTGCTTCTCTTTCAGAGAAACGCATGTGAATTTCTGTTCAATGCTTGTTAAGTAGCTTAAGGCACTTTCAAAGGAAAGTGATTTTCTCTGACAGGACAGCATTTAGAAAGGGAAGCAACACTCCATTCACTTCGCACAGTGAATTGAAGTGTTGGAACAGACTGCTTCTCTTTCAGCGAAACGCATGTGAATTTCTGTTGAATGCTTCTAAGTAGCTTAAGGCACTTTCAAAGGAAAGTGATTTTCTCTGAAAGGACAGCATTTAGAAAGTGAAGCAACACTCCATTCACTTCGCACAGTGAATTGAAGTGTTGGAACAGTCTGCTTCTCTTTCAGAGAAACGCATGTGAATTTCTGTTGAATGCTTGTAAGTAGCTTAAGGCACTTTCAAAGGAAAGTGATTTTCTCTGAAAGGACAGCATTTAGAAAGTGAAGCAACACTCCATTCACTTCGCACAGTGAATTGAAGTGTTGGAACAGACTGCTTCTCTTTCAGAGAAATGGATGTGTGTTTTTTGTGAAAGCTTGTAAGTACCTTAAGGCACTTTCAAGGATAGTGATTTTCTCTGACAGGACAGCATTTAGAAAGTGAAGCAACACTCCATTCACTTCGCACAGTGAATTGAAGTGTTGAAACAGACTGCTTCTCTTACAGAGAAACGCATGTGAATTTCTGTTGAATGCTTGTAAGTAGCTTAAGGCGCTTTCAAAGGAGAGTGATTTCCTCTGAAAGGACAGCATTTAGAAAGTGAAGCAACACTCCATTCACTTCGCACAGTGAATTGAAGTGTTGGAACAGACTGCTTCTCTTTCAGAGAAACGCATGTGAATTTCTGTTGAATGCTTGTAAGTAGCTTAAGGCACTTTCAAAGGAAAGTGATTTTCTCTGAAAGGACAGCATTTAGAAAGTGAAGAAACACTCCATTCACTTCGCACAATGAATTGAAGTGTTGGAACAGACTGCTTCTCTTTCAGAGAAACGGATGTGAGTTTTTTGTGAAAGCTTGTAAGTAGCTTAAGGCACTTTCAAAGAATGTGATTTTCTCTGAAATTACAGCATTTAGAAAGTGAAGCAACACTCCATTCACTTCGCACAGTGTATTGAAGTGTTGGAACAGACTGCTTCTCTTTCAGAGAAACGCATGTGAATTTCTGTTGAATGCTTGTTAAGTAGCTTAAGGCACTTTCAAAGGAAAGTGATTTTCTCTGACAGGACAGCATTTAGAAAGGGAAGCAACACTCCATTCACTTCGCACAGTGAATTGAAGTGTTGGAACAGACTGCTTCTCTTTCACCGAAACGCATGTGAATTTCTGTTGAATGCTTCTAAGTAGCTTAAGGCACTTTCAAAGGAAAGTGATTTTCTCTGAAAGGACAGCATTTAGAAAGTGAAGCAACACTCCATTCACTTCGCACAGTGAATTGAAGTGTTGGAACAGACTGCTTCTCTTTCAGAGAAACGGATGTGTGTTTTTTGTGAAAGCTTGTAAGTAGCTTAAGGCACTTTCAAAGGAAAGTGATTTTCTCTGACAGGACAGCATTTAGAAAGTGAAGCAACACTCCATTCACTTCGCACAGTGAATTGAAGTGTTGGAACAGACTGCTTCTCTTTCAGAGAAATGGATGTGTGTTTTTTGTGAAAGCTTGTAAGTACCTTAAGGCACTTTCAAGGATAGTGATTTTCTCTGACAGGACAGCATTTAGAAAGTGAAGCAACACTCCATTCACTTCGCACAGTGAATTGAAGTGTTGAAACAGACTGCTTCTCTTACAGAGAAACGCATGTGAATTTCTGTTGAATGCTTGTAAGTAGCTTAAGGCGCTTTCAAAGGAGAGTGATTTTCTCTGAAAGGACAGCATTTAGAAAGTGAAGCAACACTCCATTCACTTCGCACAGTGAATTGAAGTGTTGGAACAGACTGCTTCTCTTTCAGAGAAACGCATGTGAATTTCTGTTGAATGCTTGTAAGTAGCTTAAGGCACTTTCAAAGGAAAGTGATTTTCTCTGAAAGGACAGCATTTAGAAAGTGAAGCAACACTCCATTCACTTCGCACAATGAATTGAAGTGTTGGAACAGACTGCTTCTCTTTCAGAGAAACGGATGTGAGTTTTTTGTGAAAGCTTGTAAGTAGCTTAAGGCACTTTCAAAGAATGTGATTTTCTCTGAAATTACAGCATTTAGAAAGTGAAGCAACACTCCATTCACTTCGCACAGTGTATTGAAGTGTTGGAACAGACTGCTTCTCTTTCAGAGAAACGCATGTGAATTTCTGTTCAATGCTTGTTAAGTAGCTTAAGGCACTTTCAAAGGAAAGTGATTTTCTCTGACAGGACAGCATTTAGAAAGTGAAGCAACACTCCATTCACTTCGCACAGTGAATTGAAGTGTTGGAACAGACTGCTTCTCTTACAGAGAAACGCATGTGAATTTCTGTTGAATGCTTGTAAGTAGCTTAAGGCGCTTTCAAAGGAAAGTGATTTTCTCTGAAAGGACAGCATTTAGAAAGTGAAGCAACACTCCATTCACTTCGCACAGTGTATTGAAGTGTTGGAACAGACTGCTTCTCTTTCAGAGAAACGCATGTGAATTTCTGTTCAATGCTTGTAAGTAGCTTAAGGCACTTTCAAAGGAAAGTGATTTTCTCTGACAGGACAGCATTTAGAAAGGGAAGCAACACTCCATTCACTTCGCACAGTGAATTGAAGTGTTGGAACAGACTGCTTCTCTTTCAGCGAAACGCATGTGAATTTCTGTTGAATGCTTGTAAGTAGCTTAAGGCACTTTCAAAGGAAAGTGATTTTCTCTGAAAGGACAGCATTTAGAAAGTGAAGCAACACTCCATTCACTTCGCACAGTGAATTGAAGTGTTGGAACAGACTGCTTCTCTTTCAGAGAAACGCATGTGAATTTCTGTTGAATGCTTGTAAGTAGCTTAAGGCACTTTCAAAGGAAAGTGATTTACTCTGAAAGATCTGCATTTAGAAAGTGAAGCAACACTCCATTCACTTCGCACAGTGAATTGAAGTGTTGGAACAGACTGCTTCTCTTTCAGAGAAACGCATGTGAGTTTTTTGTAAAAGCTTGTAAGTAGCTTAAGGCACTTTCAAAGGAAAGTGATTTTCTCTGACAGGACAGCATTTAGAAAGTGAAGCAACACTCCATTCACTTCGCACAGTGAATTGAAGTGTTGAAACAGACTGCTTCTCTTACAGAGAAACGCATGTGAATTTCTGTTGAATGCTTGTGAGTAGCTTAAGGCGCTTTCAAAGGAAAGTGATTTTCTCTGAAAGGACAGCATTTAGAAAGTGAAGCAACACTCCATTCACTTCGCACAGTGAATTGAAGTGTTGGAACAGACTGCTTCTCTTTCAGAGAAACGCATGTGAATTTCTGTTGAATGCTTGTAAGTAGCTAAAGGCCCTTTCAAAGGAAAGTGATTTTCTCTGAAAGGACAGCATTTAGAAAGTGAAGCAACACTCCATTCACTTCGCACAGTGTATTGAAGTGTTGGAACAGACTGCTTCTCTTTCAGAGAAACGCATGTGAATTTCTGTTCAATGCTTGTAAGTAGCTTAAGGCACTTTCAAAGGAAAGTGATTTTCTCTGACAGGACAGCATTTAGAAAGGGAAGCAACACTCCATTCACTTCGCACAGTGAATTGAAGTGTTGGAACAGACTGCTTCTCTTTCAGAGAAACGGATGTGTGTTTTTTGTGAAAGCTTGTAAGTAGCTTAAGGCACTTTCAAAGGAAAGTGATTTTCTCTGAAAGGACAGCATTTAGAAAGTGAAGCAACACTCCATTCACTTCGCACAGTGAATTGAAGTGTTGGAACAGACTGCTTCTCTTTCAGAGAAATGGATGTGTGTTTTTTGTGAAAGCTTGTAAGTACCTTAAGGCACTTTCAAGGATAGTGATTTTCTCTGACAGGACAGCATTTAGAAAGTGAAGCAACACTCCATTCACTTCGCACAGTGAATTGAAGTGTTGAAACAGACTGCTTCTCTTACAGAGAAACGCATGTGAATTTCTGTTGAATGCTTGTAAGTAGCTTAAGGCGCTTTCAAAGGAGAGTGATTTTCTCTGAAAGGACAGCATTTAGAAAGTGAAGCAACACTCCATTCACTTCGCACAGTGAATTGAAGTGTTGGAACAGACTGCTTCTCTTTCAGAGAAACGCATGTGAATTTCTGTTGAATGCTTGTAAGTAGCTTAAGGCACTTTCAAAGGAGAGTGATTTTCTCTGAAAGGACAGCATTTAGAAAGTGAAGCAACACTCCATTCACTTCGCACAATGAATTGAAGTGTTGGAACAGACTGCTTCTCTTTCAGAGAAACGGATGTGAGTTTTTTGTGAAAGCTTGTAAGTAGCTTAAGGCACTTTCAAAGAATGTGATTTTCTCTGAAATTACAGCATTTAGAAAGTGAAGCAACACTCCATTCACTTCGCACAGTGTATTGAAGTGTTGGAACAGACTGCTTCTCTTTCAGAGAAACGCATGTGAGTTTTTTGTAAAAGCTTGTAAGTAGCTTAAGGCACTTTCAAAGGAAAGTGATTTTCTCTGACAGGACAGCATTTAGAAAGTGAAGCAACACTCCATTCACTTCGCACAGTGAATTGAAGTGTTGGAACAGACTGCTTCTCTTACAGAGAAACGCATGTGAATTTCTGTTGAATGCTTGTAAGTAGCTTAAGGCGCTTTCAAAGGAAAGTGATTTTCTCTGAAAGGACAGCATTTAGAAAGTGAAGCAACACTCCATTCACTTCGCACAGTGAATTGAAGTGTTGGAACAGACTGCTTCTCTTTCAGAGAAACGCATGTGAATTTCTGTTGAATGCTTGTAAGTAGCTTAAGGCACTTTCAAAGGAAAGTGATTTTCTCTGAAAGTACAGCATTTAGAAAGTGAAGCAACACTCCATTCACTTCGCACAGTGTATTGAAGTGTTGGAACAGACTGCTTCTCTTTCAGAGAAACGCATGTGAATTTCTGTTCAATGCTTGTAAGTAGCTTAAGGCACTTTCAAAGGAAAGTGATTTTCTCTGACAGGACAGCATTTAGAAAGGGAAGCAACACTCCATTCACTTCGCACAGTGAATTGAAGTGTTGGAACAGACTGCTTCTCTTTCAGCGAAACGCATGTGAATTTCTGTTGAATGCTTGTAAGTAGCTTAAGGCACTTTCAAAGGAAAGTGATTTTCTCTGAAAGGACAGCATTTAGAAAGTGAAGCAACACTCCATTCACTTCGCACAGTGAATTGAAGTGTTGGAACAGACTGCTTCTCTTTCAGAGAAACGCATGTGAATTTCTGTTGAATGCTTGTAAGTAGCTTAAGGCACTTTCAAAGGAAAGTGATTTACTCTGAAAGATCTGCATTTAGAAAGTGAAGCAACACTCCATTCACTTCGCACAGTGAATTGAAGTGTTGGAACAGACTGCTTCTCTTTCAGAGAAACGCATGTGAGTTTTTGTAAAAGCTTGTAAGTAGCTTAAGGCACTTTCAAAGGAAAGTGATTTTCTCTGACAGGACAGCATTTAGAAAGTGAAGCAACACTCCATTCACTTCGCACAGTGAATTGAAGTGTTGAAACAGACTGCTTCTCTTACAGAGAAACGCATGTGAATTTCTGTTGAATGCTTGTGAGTAGCTTAAGGCGCTTTCAAAGGAAAGTGATTTTCTCTGAAAGGACAGCATTTAGAAAGTGAAGCAACACTCCATTCACTTCGCACAGTGAATTGAAGTGCTGGAAAGACTGCTTCTCTTTCAGAGTAACGGATGTGAGTTTTTTGTGAATGCTTGTAAGTAGCTTAAGGCACTTTCAAAGGAAAGTGATTTTCTCTGAAAGGACAGCATTTAGAAAGTGAAGCAACACTCCATTCACTTCGCACAGTGAATTGAATTGTTGGAACAGACTGCTTCTCTTTCAGAGAAACGGATGTGAGTTTTTTGTGAAAGCTTGTAAGTAGCTTAAGGCAATTTCAAAGAATGTGATTTTCTCTGAAATTACAGCATTTAGAAAGTGAAGCAACACTCCATTCACTTCGCACAGTGTATTGAAGTGTTGGAACAGACTGCTTCTCTTTCAGAGAAACGCATGTGAATTTCTGTTCAATGCTTGTTAAGTAGCTTAAGGCACTTTCAAAGGAAAGTGATTTTCTCTGACAGGACAGCATTTAGAAAGGGAAGCAACACTCCATTCACTTCGCACAGTGAATTGAAGTGTTGGAACAGACTGCTTCTCTTTCAGCGAAACGCATGTGAATTTCTGTTGAATGCTTCTAAGTAGCTTAAGGCACTTTCAAAGGAAAGTGATTTTCTCTGAAAGGACAGCATTTAGAAAGTGAAGCAACACTCCATTCACTTCGCACAGTGAATTGAAGTGTTGGAACAGTCTGCTTCTCTTTCAGAGAAACGCATGTGAATTTCTGTTGAATGCTTGTAAGTAGCTTAAGGCACTTTCAAAGGAAAGTGATTTTCTCTGAAAGGACAGCATTTAGAAAGTGAAGCAACACTCCATTCACTTCGCACAGTGAATTGAAGTGTTGGAACAGACTGCTTCTCTTTCAGAGAAACGGATGTGTGTTTTTTGTGAAAGCTTGTAAGTAGCTTAAGGCACTTTCAAAGGAAAGTGATTTTCTCTGACAGGACAGCATTTAGAAAGTGAAGCAACACTCCATTCACTTCGCACAGTGAATTGAAGTGTTGGAACAGACTGCTTCTCTTTCAGAGAAATGGATGTGTGTTTTTTGTGAAAGCTTGTAAGTACCTTAAGGCACTTTCAAGGATAGTGATTTTCTCTGACAGGACAGCATTTAGAAAGTGAAGCAACACTCCATTCACTTCGCACAGTGAATTGAAGTGTTGAAACAGACTGCTTCTCTTACAGAGAAACGCATGTGAATTTCTGTTGAATGCTTGTAAGTAGCTTAAGGCGCTTTCAAAGGAGAGTGATTTTCTCTGAAAGGACAGCATTTAGAAAGTGAAGCAACACTCCATTCACTTCGCACAGTGAATTGAAGTGTTGGAACAGACTGCTTCTCTTTCAGAGAAACGCATGTGAATTTCTGTTGAATGCTTGTAAGTAGCTTAAGGCACTTTCAAAGGAAAGTGATTTTCTCTGAAAGGACAGCATTTAGAAAGTGAAGCAACACTCCATTCACTTCGCACAATGAATTGAAGTGTTGGAACAGACTGCTTCTCTTTCAGAGAAACGGATGTGAGTTTTTTGTGAAAGCTTGTAAGTAGCTTAAGGCACTTTCAAAGAATGTGATTTTCTCTGAAATTACAGCATTTAGAAAGTGAAGCAACACTCCATTCACTTCGCACAGTGTATTGAAGTGTTGGAACAGACTGCTTCTCTTTCAGAGAAACGCATGTGAATTTCTGTTCAATGCTTGTTAAGTAGCTTAAGGCACTTTCAAAGGAAAGTGATTTTCTCTGACAGGACAGCATTTAGAAAGTGAAGCAACACTCCATTCACTTCGCACAGTGAATTGAAGTGTTGGAACAGACTGCTTCTCTTACAGAGAAACGCATGTGAATTTCTGTTGAATGCTTGTAAGTAGCTTAAGGCGCTTTCAAAGGAAAGTGATTTTCTCTGAAAGGACAGCATTTAGAAAGTGAAGCAACACTCCATTCACTTCGCACAGTGTATTGAAGTGTTGGAACAGACTGCTTCTCTTTCAGAGAAACGCATGTGAATTTCTGTTCAATGCTTGTAAGTAGCTTAAGGCACTTTCAAAGGAAAGTGATTTTCTCTGACAGGACAGCATTTAGAAAGGGAAGCAACACTCCATTCACTTCGCACAGTGAATTGAAGTGTTGGAACAGACTGCTTCTCTTTCAGCGAAACGCATGTGAATTTCTGTTGAATGCTTGTAAGTAGCTTAAGGCACTTTCAAAGGAAAGTGATTTTCTCTGAAAGGACAGCATTTAGAAAGTGAAGCAACACTCCATTCACTTCGCACAGTGAATTGAAGTGTTGGAACAGACTGCTTCTCTTTCAGAGAAACGCATGTGAATTTCTGTTGAATGCTTGTAAGTAGCTTAAGGCACTTTCAAAGGAAAGTGATTTACTCTGAAAGATCTGCATTTAGAAAGTGAAGCAACACTCCATTCACTTCGCACAGTGAATTGAAGTGTTGGAACAGACTGCTTCTCTTTCAGAGAAACGCATGTGAGTTTTTTGTAAAAGCTTGTAAGTAGCTTAAGGCACTTTCAAAGGAAAGTGATTTTCTCTGACAGGACAGCATTTAGAAAGTGAAGCAACACTCCATTCACTTCGCACAGTGAATTGAAGTGTTGAAACAGACTGCTTCTCTTACAGAGAAACGCATGTGAATTTCTGTTGAATGCTTGTGAGTAGCTTAAGGCGCTTTCAAAGGAAAGTGATTTTCTCTGAAAGGACAGCATTTAGAAAGTGAAGCAACACTCCATTCACTTCGCACAGTGAATTGAAGTGTTGGAACAGACTGCTTCTCTTTCAGAGAAACGCATGTGAATTTCTGGTGAATGCTTGTAAGTAGCTAAAGGCCCTTTCAAAGGAAAGTGATTTTCTCTGAAAGGACAGCATTTAGAAAGTGAAGCAACACTCCATTCACTTCGCACAGTGTATTGAAGTGTTGGAACAGACTGCTTCTCTTTCAGAGAAACGCATGTGAATTTCTGTTCAATGCTTGTAAGTAGCTTAAGGCACTTTCAAAGGAAAGTGATTTTCTCTGACAGGACAGCATTTAGAAAGGGAAGCAACACTCCATTCACTTCGCACAGTGAATTGAAGTGTTGGAACAGACTGCTTCTCTTTCAGAGAAACGGATGTGTGTTTTTTGTGAAAGCTTGTAAGTAGCTTAAGGCACTTTCAAAGGAAAGTGATTTTCTCTGAAAGGACAGCATTTAGAAAGTGAAGCAACACTCCATTCACTTCGCACAGTGAATTGAAGTGTTGGAACAGACTGCTTCTCTTTCAGAGAAATGGATGTGTGTTTTTTGTGAAAGCTTGTAAGTACCTTAAGGCACTTTCAAGGATAGTGATTTTCTCTGACAGGACAGCATTTAGAAAGTGAAGCAACACTCCATTCACTTCGCACAGTGAATTGAAGTGTTGAAACAGACTGCTTCTCTTACAGAGAAACGCATGTGAATTTCTGTTGAATGCTTGTAAGTAGCTTAAGGCGCTTTCAAAGGAGAGTGATTTTCTCTGAAAGGACAGCATTTAGAAAGTGAAGCAACACTCCATTCACTTCGCACAGTGAATTGAAGTGTTGGAACAGACTGCTTCTCTTTCAGAGAAACGCATGTGAATTTCTGTTGAATGCTTGTAAGTAGCTTAAGGCACTTTCAAAGGAGAGTGATTTTCTCTGAAAGGACAGCATTTAGAAAGTGAAGCAACACTCCATTCACTTCGCACAATGAATTGAAGTGTTGGAACAGACTGCTTCTCTTTCAGAGAAACGGATGTGAGTTTTTTGTGAAAGCTTGTAAGTAGCTTAAGGCACTTTCAAAGAATGTGATTTTCTCTGAAATTACAGCATTTAGAAAGTGAAGCAACACTCCATTCACTTCGCACAGTGTATTGAAGTGTTGGAACAGACTGCTTCTCTTTCAGAGAAACGCATGTGAGTTTTTTGTAAAAGCTTGTAAGTAGCTTAAGGCACTTTCAAAGGAAAGTGATTTTCTCTGACAGGACAGCATTTAGAAAGTGAAGCAACACTCCATTCACTTCGCACAGTGAATTGAAGTGTTGGAACAGACTGCTTCTCTTACAGAGAAACGCATGTGAATTTCTGTTGAATGCTTGTAAGTAGCTTAAGGCGCTTTCAAAGGAAAGTGATTTTCTCTGAAAGGACAGCATTTAGAAAGTGAAGCAACACTCCATTCACTTCGCACAGTGAATTGAAGTGTTGGAACAGACTGCTTCTCTTTCAGAGAAACGCATGTGAATTTCTGTTGAATGCTTGTAAGTAGCTTAAGGCACTTTCAAAGGAAAGTGATTTTCTCTGAAAGTACAGCATTTAGAAAGTGAAGCAACACTCCATTCACTTCGCACAGTGTATTGAAGTGTTGGAACAGACTGCTTCTCTTTCAGAGAAACGCATGTGAATTTCTGTTCAATGCTTGTAAGTAGCTTAAGGCACTTTCAAAGGAAAGTGATTTTCTCTGACAGGACAGCATTTAGAAAGGGAAGCAACACTCCATTCACTTCGCACAGTGAATTGAAGTGTTGGAACAGACTGCTTCTCTTTCAGCGAAACGCATGTGAATTTCTGTTGAATGCTTGTAAGTAGCTTAAGGCACTTTCAAAGGAAAGTGATTTTCTCTGAAAGGACAGCATTTAGAAAGTGAAGCAACACTCCATTCACTTCGCACAGTGAATTGAAGTGTTGGAACAGACTGCTTCTCTTTCAGAGAAACGCATGTGAATTTCTGTTGAATGCTTGTAAGTAGCTTAAGGCACTTTCAAAGGAAAGTGATTTACTCTGAAAGATCTGCATTTAGAAAGTGAAGCAACACTCCATTCACTTCGCACAGTGAATTGAAGTGTTGGAACAGACTGCTTCTCTTTCAGAGAAACGCATGTGAGTTTTTTGTAAAAGCTTGTAAGTAGCTTAAGGCACTTTCAAAGGAAAGTGATTTTCTCTGACAGGACAGCATTTAGAAAGTGAAGCAACACTCCATTCACTTCGCACAGTGAATTGAAGTGTTGAAACAGACTGCTTCTCTTACAGAGAAACGCATGTGAATTTCTGTTGAATGCTTGTGAGTAGCTTAAGGCGCTTTCAAAGGAAAGTGATTTTCTCTGAAAGGACAGCATTTAGAAAGTGAAGCAACACTCCATTCACTTCGCACAGTGAATTGAAGTGTTGGAACAGACTGCTTCTCTTTCAGAGAAACGCATGTGAATTTCTGTTGAATGCTTGTAAGTAGCTAAAGGCCCTTTCAAAGGAAAGTGATTTTCTCTGAAAGGACAGCATTTAGAAAGTGAAGCAACACTCCATTCACTTCGCACAGTGTATTGAAGTGTTGGAACAGACTGCTTCTCTTTCAGAGAAACGCATGTGAATTTCTGTTCAATGCTTGTAAGTAGCTTAAGGCACTTTCAAAGGAAAGTGATTTTCTCTGACAGGACAGCATTTAGAAAGGGAAGCAACACTCCATTCACTTCGCACAGTGAATTGAAGTGTTGGAACAGACTGCTTCTCTTTCAGAGAAACGCATGTGAATTTCTGTTGAATGCTTGTAAGTAGCTTAAGGCACTTTCAAAGGAAAGTGATTTTCTCTGAAAGGACAGCATTTAGAAAGTGAAGCAACACTCCATTCACTTCGCACAGTGAATTGAAGTGTTGGAACAGACTGCTTGTCTTTCAGAAAAACGGATGTGAATTTTTTGTGAATGCTTTTAAGTAGCTTAAGGCACTTTCAAAGGAAAGTGATTTTCTCTGAAAGGACAGCATTTAGAAAGTGAAGCAACACTCCATTCACTTCGCACAGTGAATTGAAGTGTTGGAACAGACTGCTTCTCTTTCAGAGAAATGGATGTGTGTTTTTTGTGAAAGCTTGTAAGTACCTTAAGGCACTTTCAAGGATAGTGATTTTCTCTGACAGGACAGCATTTAGAAAGTGAAGCAACACTCCATTCACTTCGCACAGTGAATTGAAGTGTTGAAACAGACTGCTTCTCTTACAGAGAAACGCATGTGAATTTCTGTTGAATGCTTGTAAGTAGCTTAAGGCGCTTTCAAAGGAGAGTGATTTTCTCTGAAAGGACAGCATTTAGAAAGTGAAGCAACACTCCATTCACTTCGCACAGTGAATTGAAGTGTTGGAACAGACTGCTTCTCTTTCAGAGAAACGCATGTGAATTTCTGTTGAATGCTTGTAAGTAGCTTAAGGCACTTTCAAAGGAGAGTGATTTTCTCTGAAAGGACAGCATTTAGAAAGTGAAGCAACACTCCATTCACTTCGCACATTGAATTGAAGTGTTGGAACAGACTGCTTCTCTTTCAGAGAAACGGATGTGAGTTTTTTGTGAAAGCTTGTAAGTAGCTTAAGGCACTTTCAAAGAATGTGATTTTCTCTGAAATTACAGCATTTAGAAAGTGAAGCAACACTCCATTCACTTCGCACAGTGTATTGAAGTGTTGGAACAGACTGCTTCTCTTTCAGAGAAACGCATGTGAATTTCTGTTCAATGCTTGTTAAGTAGCTTAAGGCACTTTCAAAGGAAAGTGATTTTCTCTGACAGGACAGCATTTAGAAAGGGAAGCAACACTCCATTCACTTCGCACAGTGAATTGAAGTGTTGGAACAGACTGCTTCTCTTTCAGCGAAACGCATGTGAATTTCTGTTGAATGCTTCTAAGTAGCTTAAGGCACTTTCAAAGGAAAATGATTTTCTCTGAAAGGACAGCATTTAGAAAGTGAAGCAACACTCCATTCACTTCGCACAGTGAATTGAAGTGTTGGAACAGACTGCTTCTCTTTCAGATAAACGGATGTGTGTTTTTTGTGAAAGCTTGTAAGTAGCTTAAGGCACTTTCAAAGGAAAGTGATTTTCTCTGAAAGGACAGCATTTAGAAAGTGAAGCAACACTCCATTCACTTCGCACAGTGAATTGAAGTGTTGGAACAGACTGCTTCTCTTACAGAGAAACGCATGTGAATTTCTGTTGAATGCTTGTAAGTAGCTTAAGGCGCTTTCAAAGGAAAGTGATTTTCTCTGAAAGGACAGCATTTAGAAAGTGAAGCAACACTCCATTCACTTCGCACAGTGAATTGAAGTGTTGGAACAGACTGCTTCTCTTTCAGAGAAACGCATGTGAATTTCTGTTGAATGCTTGTAAGTAGCTTAAGGCACTTTCAAAGGAAAGTGATTTTCTCTGAAAGGACAGCATTTAGAAAGTGAAGCAACACTCCATTCACTTCGCACAGTGTATTGAAGTGTTGGAACAGACTGCTTCTCTTTCAGAGAAACGCATGTGAATTTCTGTTCAATGCTTGTAAGTAGCTTAAGGCACTTTCAAAGGAAAGTGATTTTCTCTGACAGGACAGCATTTAGAAAGGGAAGCAACACTCCATTCACTTCGCACAGTGAATTGAAGTGTTGGAACAGACTGCTTCTCTTTCAGCGAAACGCATGTGAATTTCTGTTGAATGCTTGTAAGTAGCTTAAGGCACTTTCAAAGGAAAGTGATTTTCTCTGAAAGGACAGCATTTAGAAAGTGAAGCAACACTCCATTCACTTCGCACAGTGAATTGAAGTGTTGGAACAGACTGCTTCTCTTTCAGAGAAACGCATGTGAATTTCTGTTGAATGCTTGTAAGTAGCTTAAGGCACTTTCAAAGGAAAGTGATTTACTCTGAAAGGACTGCATTTAGAAAGTGAAGCAACACTCCATTCACTTCGCACAGTGAATTGAAGTGTTGGAACAGACTGCTTCTCTTTCAGAGAAACGCATGTGAGTTTTTTGTAAAAGCTTGTAAGTAGCTTAAGGCACTTTCAAAGGAAAGTGATTTTCTCTGACAGGACAGCATTTAGAAAGTGAAGCAACACTCCATTCACTTCGCACAGTGAATTGAAGTGTTGAAACAGACTGCTTCTCTTACAGAGAAACGCATGTGAATTTCTGTTGAATGCTTGTAAGTAGCTTAAGGCGCTTTCAAAGGAAAGTGATTTTCTCTGAAAGGACAGCATTTAGAAAGTGAAGCAACACTCCATTCACTTCGCACAGTGAATTGAAGTGTTGGAACAGACTGCTTCTCTTTCAGAGAAACGCATGTGAATTTCTGTTGAATGCTTGTAAGTAGCTTAAGGCCCTTTCAAAGGAAAGTGATTTTCTCTGAAAGGACAGCATTTAGAAAGTGAAGCAACACTCCATTCACTTCGCACAGTGTATTGAAGTGTTGGAACAGACTGCTTCTCTTTCAGAGAAACGCATGTGAATTTCTGTTCAATGCTTGTAAGTAGCTTAAGGCACTTTCAAAGTAAAGTGATTTTCTCTGACAGGACAGCATTTAGAAAGGGAAGCAACACTCCATTCACTTCGCACAGTGAATTGAAGTGTTGGAACAGACTGCTTCTCTTTCAGCGAAACGCATGTGAATTTCTGTTGAATGCTTGTAAGTAGCTTAAGGCCCTTTCAAAGGAAAGTGATTTTCTCTGAAAGGACAGCATTTAGAAAGGGAAGCAACACTCCATTCACTTCGCACAGTGAATTGAAGTGTTGGAACAGACTGCTTCTCTTTCAGAGAAACGCATGTGAATTTCTGTTGAATGCTTGTAAGTAGCTTAAGGCACTTTCAAAGGAAAGTGATTTACTCTGAAAGGACTGCATTTAGAAAGTGAAGCAACACTCCATTCACTTCGCACAGTGAATTGAAGTGTTGGAACAGACTGCTTCTCTTTCAGAGAAACGCATGTGAGTTTTTTGTAAAAGCTTGTAAGTAGCTTAAGGTACTTTCAAAGGAAAGTGATTTTCTCTGACAGGACAGCATTTAGAAAGTGAAGCAACACTCCATTCACTTCGCACAGTGAATTGAAGTGTTGAAACAGACTGCTTCTCTTACAGAGAAACGCATGTGAATTTCTGTTGAATGCTTGTAAGTAGCTTAAGGCGCTTTCAAAGGAAAGTGATTTTCTCTGAAAGGACAGCATTTAGAAAGTGAAGCAACACTCCATTCACTTCGCACAGTGAATTGAAGTGTTGGAACAGACTGCTTCTCTTTCAGAGAAACGCATGTGAATTTCTGTTGAATGCTTGTAAGTAGCTTAGGGCCCTTTCAAAGGGAAGTGATTTTCTCTGAAAGGACAGCATTTAGAAAGTGAAGCAACACTCCATTCACTTCGCACAGTGTATTGAAGTGTTGGAACAGACTGCTTCTCTTTCAGAGAAACGCATGTGAATTTCTGTTCAATGCTTGTAAGTAGCTTAAGGCACTTTCAAAGGAAAGTGATTTTCTCTGACAGGACAGCATTTAGAAAGTGAAGCAACACTCCATTCACTTCTCACAGTGAATTGAAGTGTTGGAACAGACTGCTTCTCTTTCAGCGAAACGCATGTGAATTTCTGTTGAATGCTTGTAAGTAGCTTAAGGCACTTTCAAAGGAAAGTGATTTTCTCTGAAAGGACAGCATTTAGAAAGTGAAGCAACACTCCATTCACTTGGCACAGTGAATTGAAGTGTTGGAACAGACTGCTTCTCTTTCAGAGAAATAGATGTGTGTTTTTTGTGAAAGCTTGTAAGTACCTTAAGGCACTTTCAATTAAAGTGATTTTCTCTGAAAGAACAGCATTTAGAAAGTGAAGCAACACTCCAATCACTTCGCACAGTGAATTGAAGTGTTGAAACAGACTGCTTCTCTTACAGAGAAACGCATGTGAATTTCTGTTGAATGCTTGTAAGTAGCTTAAGGCGCTTTCAAAGGAAAGTGATTTTCTCTGACAGGACAGCATTTAGAAAGTGAAGCAACACTCCATTCACTTCGCACAGTGAATTGAAGTGTTGAAACAGACTGCTTCTCTTACAGAGAAACGCATGTGAATTTCTGGTGAATGCTTGTAAGTAGCTTAAGGCGCTTTCAAAGGAAAGTGATTTTCTCTGAAAGGACAGCATTTAGAAAGTGAAGCAACACTCCATTCACTTCGCAGAGTGAATTGAAGTGTTGGAACAGACTGCTTCTCTTTCAGAGAAATGCATGTGAATTTCTGTTGAATGCTTGTAAGTAGCTTAAGGCACTTTCAAAGGAAAGTGATTTTCTCTGAAAGTACAGCATTTAGAAAGTGAAGCAACACTCCATTCACTTCGCACAGTGAATTGAAGTGTTGGAACAGACTGCTTCTCTTTCAGAGAAACGGATGTGAGTTTTTTGTGAAAGCTTGTAAGTAGCTTAAGGCACTTTCAAAGGAAAGTGATTTTCTCTGAAAGGACAGCATTTAGAAAGTGAAGCAACACTCCATTCACTTCGCACAGTGTATTGAAGTGTTGGAACAGACTGCTTCTCTTTCAGAGAAACGCATGTGAATTTCTGTTGAATGCTTGTAAGTAGCTTAAGGCGCTTTCAAAGGAAAGTGATTTTCTCTGAAAGGACAGCATTTAGAAAGTGAAGCAACACTCCATTCACTTCGCACAGTGTATTGAAGTGTTGGAACAGACTGCTTCTCTTTCAGAGAAACGCATGTGAATTTCTGTTGAATGCTTGTAAGTAGCTTAAGGCGCTTTCAAAGGAAAGTGATTTTCTCTGAAAGGACAGCATTTAGAAAGTGAAGCAACACTCCATTCACTTCGCACAGTGAATTGAAGTGTTGGAACAGACTGCTTCTCTTTCAGCGAAACGCATGTGAATTTCTGTTGAATGCTTCTAAGTAGCTTAAGGCACTTTCAAAGGAAAGTGATTTTCTCTGAAAGGACAGCATTTAGAAAGTGAAGCAACACTCCATTCACTTCGCACAGTGAATTGAAGTGTTGGAACAGACTGCTTCTCTTTCAGAGAAACGCATGTGAGTTTTTTGTAAAAGCTTGTAAGTAGCTTAAGGCACTTTCAAAGGAAAGTGATTTTCTCTGACAGGACAGCATTAAGAAAGTGAAGCAACACTCCATTCACTTCGCACAGTGAATTGAAGTGTTGGATCAGACTGCTTCTCTTACAGAGAAACGCATGTGAATTTCTGTTGAATGCTTGTAAGTAGCTTAAGGCGCTTTCAAAGGAAAGTGATTTTCTCTGAAAGGACAGCATTTAGAAAGTGAAGCAACACTCCATTCACTTCGCACAGTGAATTGAAGTGTTGGAACAGACTGCTTCTCTTTCAGAGAAACGCATGTGAGTTTTTTGTGAGTGCTTGTAAGTAGCTTAAGGCACTTTCAAAGGAAAGTGATTTTCTCTGAAAGGACAGCATTTAGAAAGTGAAGCAACACTCCATTCACTTCGCACAGTGAATTGAAGTGTTGGAACAGACTGCTTCTCTTTCAGAGAAACGCATGTGAATTTCTGTTGAATGCTTGTAAGTAGCTTAGGGCCCTTTCAAAGGAAAGTGATTTTCTCTGAAAGGACAGCATTTAGAAAGTGAAGCAACACTCCATTCACTTCGCACAGTGTATTGAAGTGTTGGAACAGACTGCTTCTCTTTCAGAGAAACGCATGTGAATTTCTGTTCAATGCTTGTAAGTAGCTTAAGGCACTTTCAAAGGAAAGTGATTTTCTCTGACAGGACAGCATTTAGAAAGGGAAGCAACACTCCATTCACTTCGCACAGTGAATTGAAGTGTTGGAACAGACTGCTTCTCTTTCAGCGAAACGCATGTGAATTTCTGTTGAATGCTTGTAAGTAGCTTAAGGCACTTTCAAAGGAAAGTGATTTTCTCTGAAAGGACAGCATTTAGAAAGTGAAGCAACACTCCATTCACTTGGCACAGTGAATTGAAGTGTTGGAACAGACTGCTTCTCTTTCAGAGAAATAGATGTGTGTTTTTTGTGAAAGCTTGTAAGTACCTTAAGGCACTTTCAATTAAAGTGATTTTCTCTGAAAGAACAGCATTTAGAAAGTGAAGCAACACTCCATTCACTTCGCACAGTGAATTGAAGTGTTGAAACAGACTGCTTCTCTTACAGAGAAACGCATGTGAATTTCTGTTGAATGCTTGTAAGTAGCTTAAGGCGCTTTCAAAGGAAAGTGATTTTCTCTGACAGGACAGCATTTAGAAAGTGAAGCAACACTCCATTCACTTCGCACAGTGAATTGAAGTGTTGAAACAGACTGCTTCTCTTACAGAGAAACGCATGTGAATTTCTGGTGAATGCTTGTAAGTAGCTTAAGGCGCTTTCAAAGGAAAGTGATTTTCTCTGAAAGGACAGCATTTAGAAAGTGAAGCAACACTCCATTCACTTCGCACAGTGAATTGAAGTGTTGGAACAGACTGCTTCTCTTTCAGAGAAATGCATGTGAATTTCTGTTGAATGCTTGTAAGTAGCTTAAGGCACTTTCAAAGGAAAGTGATTTTCTCTGAAAGGACAGCATTTAGAAAGTGAAGCAACACTCCATTCACTTCGCACAGTGAATTGAAGTGTTGGAACAGACTGCTTCTCTTTCAGAGAAACGGATGTGAGTTTTTTGTGAAAGCTTGTAAGTAGCTTAAGGCACTTTCAAAGGAAAGTGATTTTCTCTGAAAGGACAGCATTTAGAAAGTGAAGCAACACTCCATTCACTTCGCACAGTGTATTGAAGTGTTGGAACAGACTGCTTCTCTTTCAGAGAAACGCATGTGAATTTCTGTTGAATGCTTGTAAGTAGCTTAAGGCGCTTTCAAAGGAAAGTGATTTTCTCTGAAAGGACAGCATTTAGAAAGTGAAGCAACACTCCATTCACTTCGCACAGTGTATTGAAGTGTTGGAACAGACTGCTTCTCTTTCAGAGAAACGCATGTGAATTTCTGTTGAAATCTTGTAAGTAGCTTAAGGCGCTTTCAAAGGAAAGTGATTTTCTCTGAAAGGACAGCATTTAGAAAGTGAAGCAACACTCCATTCACTTCGCACAGTGTATTGAAGTGTTGGAACAGACTGCTTCTCTTTCAGCGAAACGCATGTGAATTTCTGTTGAATGCTTCTAAGTAGCTTAAGGCACTTTCAAAGGAAAGTGATTTTCTCTGAAAGGACAGCATTTAGAAAGTGAAGCAACACTCCATTCACTTCGCACAGTGAATTGAAGTGTTGGAACAGACTGCTTCTCTTTCAGATAAACGGATGTGTGTTTTTTGTGAAAGCTTGTAAGTAGCTTAAGGCACTTTCAAAGGAAAGTGATTTTCTCTGAAAGGACAGCATTTAGAAAGTGAAGCAACACTCCATTCACTTCGCACAGTGAATTGAAGTGTTGGAACAGACTGCTTCTCTTTCAGAGAAATGGATGTGTGTTTTTTGTGAAAGCTTGTAAGTACCTTAAGGCACTTTCAAGGATAGTGATTTTCTCTGACAGGACAGCATTTAGAAAGTGAAGCAACACTCCATTCACTTCGCACAGTGAATTGAAGTGTTGAAACAGACTGCTTCTCTTACAGAGAAACGCATGTGAATTTCTGTTGAATGCTTGTAAGTAGCTTAAGGCGCTTTCAAAGGAGAGTGATTTTCTCTGAAAGGACAGCATTTAGAAAGTGAAGCAACACTCCATTCACTTCGCACAGTGAATTGAAGTGTTGGAACAGACTGCTTCTCTTTCAGAGAAACGCATGTGAATTTCTGTTGAATGCTTGTAAGTAGCTTAAGGCACTTTCAAAGGAAAGTGATTTTCTCTGAAAGGACAGCATTTAGAAAGTGAAGCAACACTCCATTCACTTGGCACAATGAATTGAAGTGTTGGAACAGACTGCTTCTCTTTCAGAGAAACGCATGTGAATTTCTGTTGAATGGTTCTAAGTAGCTTAAGGCACTTTCAAAGGAAAGTGATTTACTCTGAAAGGACTGCATTTAGAAAGTGAAGCAACACTCCATTCACTTCGCACAGTGAATTGAAGTGTTGGAACAGACTGCTTCTCTTTCAGAGAAACGCATGTGAGTTTTTTGTAAAAGCTTGTAAGTAGCTTAAGGCACTTTCAAAGGAAAGTGATTTTCTCTGACAGGACAGCATTAAGAAAGTGAAGCAACACTCCATTCACTTCGCACAGTGAATTGAAGTGTTGGATCAGACTGCTTCTCTTACAGAGAAACGCATGTGAATTTCTGTTGAATGCTTGTAAGTAGCTTAAGGCGCTTTCAAAGGAAAGTGATTTTCTCTGAAAGGACAGCATTTAGAAAGTGAAGCAACACTCCATTCACTTCGCACAGTGAATTGAAGTGTTGGAACAGACTGCTTCTCTTTCAGAGAAACGCATGTGAGTTTTTTGTGAGTGCTTGTAAGTAGCTTAAGGCACTTTCAAAGGAAAGTGATTTTCTCTGAAAGGACAGCATTTAGAAAGTGAAGCAACACTCCATTCACTTCGCACAGTGAATTGAAGTGTTGGAACAGACTGCTTCTCTTTCAGAGAAACGGATGTGTGTTTTTTGTGAAAGCTTGTAAGTAGCTTAAGGCACTTTCAAAGGAAAGTGATTTTCTCTGAAAGGACAGCATTTAGAAAGTGAAGCAACACTCCATTCACTTCGCACAGTGAATTGAAGTGTTGGAACCGACTGCTTCTCTTTCAGAGAAACGGATGTGTGTTTTTTGTGAAAGCTTGTAAGTAGCTTAAGGCACTTTCAAAGGAAAGTGATTTTCTCTGAAAGGACAGCATTTAGAAAGTGAAGCAACACTCCATTCACTTCGCACAG
Source organism: Myodes glareolus (assembly GCF_982192425.1). Taxonomy (NCBI): domain Eukaryota; kingdom Metazoa; phylum Chordata; class Mammalia; order Rodentia; family Cricetidae; genus Myodes; species Myodes glareolus. The sequence continues at coordinate 1,939,497 of NC_142040.1, forward strand.
TGAATTGAAGTGTTGGAACAGACTGCTTCTCTTTCAGAGAAATGGATGTGTGTTTTTTGTGAAAGCTTGTAAGTAGCTTAAGGCACTTTCAAGGATAGTGATTTTCTCTGACAGGACAGCATTTAGAAAGTGAAGCAACACTCCATTCACTTCGCACAGTGAATTGAAGTGTTGAAACACACTGCTTCTCTTACAGAGAAACGCATGTGAATTTCTGTTGAATGCTTGTAAGTAGCTTAAGGCGCTTTCAAAGGAGAGTGATTTTCTCTGAAAGGACAGCATTTAGAAAGTGAAGCAACACTCCATTCACTTCGCACAGTGAATTGAAGTGTTGGAACAGACTGCTTCTCTTTCAGAGAAACGCATGTGAATTTCTGTTGAATGCTTGTAAGTAGCTTAAGGCACTTTCAAAGGAAAGTGATTTTCTCTGAAAGGACAGCATTTAGAAAGTGAAGCAACACTCCATTCACTTCGCACAATGAATTGAAGTGTTGGAACAGACTGCTTCTCTTTCAGAGAAACGGATGTGAGTTTTTTGTGAAAGCTTGTAAGTAGCTTAAGGCACTTTCAAAGAATGTGATTTTCTCTGAAATTACAGCATTTAGAAAGTGAAGCAACACTCCATTCACTTCGCACAGTGTATTGAAGTGTTGGAACAGACTGCTTCTCTTTCAGAGAAACGCATGTGAATTTCTGTTCAATGCTTGTTAAGTAGCTTAAGGCACTTTCAAAGGAAAGTGATTTTCTCTGACAGGACAGCATTTAGAAAGTGAAGCAACACTCCATTCACTTCGCACAGTGAATTGAAGTGTTGGAACAGACTGCTTCTCTTACAGAGAAACGCATGTGAATTTCTGTTGAATGCTTGTAAGTAGCTTAAGGCGCTTTCAAAGGAAAGTGATTTTCTCTGAAAGGACAGCATTTAGAAAGTGAAGCAACACTCCATTCACTTCGCACAGTGAATTGAAGTGTTGGAACAGACTGCTTCTCTTTCAGAGAAATGCATGTGAATTTCTGTTGAATGCTTGTAAGTAGCTTAAGGCACTTTCAAAGGAAAGTGATTTTCTCTGAAAGGACAGCATTTAGAAAGTGAAGCAACACTCCATTCACTTCGCACAGTGAATTGAAGTGTTGGAACAGACTGCTTCTCTTTCAGAGAAACGCATGTGAATTTCTGTTCAATGCTTGTAAGTAGCTTAAGGCACTTTCAAAGGAAAGTGATTTTCTCTGACAGGACAGCATTTAGAAAGGGAAGCAACACTCCATTCACTTCGCACAGTGAATTGAAGTGTTGGAACAGACTGCTTCTCTTTCAGCGAAACGCATGTGAATTTCTGTTGAATGCTTGTAAGTAGCTTAAGGCACTTTCAAAGGAAAGTGATTTTCTCTGAAAGGACAGCACTTAGAAAGTGAAGCAACACTCCATTCACTTCGCACAGTGAATTGAAGTGTTGGAACAGACTGCTTCTCTTTCAGAGAAACGCATGTGAATTTCTGTTGAATGCTTGTAAGTAGCTTAAGGCACTTTCAAAGGAAAGTGATTTACTCTGAAAGGACTGCATTTAGAAAGTGAAGCAACACTCCATTCACTTCGCACAGTGAATTGAAGTGTTGGAACAGACTGCTTCTCTTTCAGAGAAACGCATGTGAGTTTTTTGTAAAAGCTTGTAAGTAGCTTAAGGCACTTTCAAAGGAAAGTGATTTTCTCTGACAGGACAGCATTTAGAAAGTGAAGCAACACTCCATTCACTTCGCACAGTGAATTGAAGTGTTGAAACAGACTGCTTCTCTTACAGAGAAACGCATGTGAATTTCTGTTGAATGCTTGTAAGTAGCTTAAGGCGCTTTCAAAGGAAAGTGATTTTCTCTGAAAGGACAGCATTTAGAAAGTGAAGCAACACTCCATTCACTTCGCACAGTGAATTGAAGTGTTGGAACAGACTGCTTCTCTTTCAGAGAAACGCATGTGAATTTCTGTTGAATGCTTGTAAGTAGCTTAAGGCCCTTTCAAAGGAAAGTGATTTTCTCTGAAAGGACAGCATTTAGAAAGTGAAGCAACACTCCATTCACTTCGCACAATGAATTGAAGTGTTGGAACAGACTGCTTCTCTTTCAGAGAAACGGATGTGAGTTTTTTGTAAAAGCTTGTAAGTAGCTTAAGGCACTTTCAAAGGAAAGTGATTTTCTCTGACAGGACAGCATTTAGAAAGGGAAGCAACACTCCATTCACTTCGCACAGTGAATTGAAGTGTTGGAACAGACTGCTTCTCGTTCAGCGAAACGCATGTGAATTTCTGTTGAATGCTTGTAAGTAGCTTAAGGCACTTTCAAAGGAAAGTGATTTTCTCTGAAAGGACAGCATTTAGAAAGTGAAGCAACACTCCATTCACTTGGCACAGTGAATTGAAGTGTTGGAACAGACTGCTTCTCTTTCAGAGAAATAGATGTGTGTTTTTTGTGAAAGCTTGTAAGTACCTTAAGGCACTTTCAATTAAAGTGATTTTCTCTGAAAGAACAGCATTTAGAAAGTGAAGCAACACTCCATTCACTTCGCACAGTGAATTGAAGTGTTGGAACAGACTGCTTCTCTTTCAGAGAAACGCATGTGAGTTTTTTGTAAAAGCTTGTAAGTAGCTTAAGGCACTTTCAAAGGAAAGTGATTTTCTCTGACAGGACAGCATTTAGAAAGTGAAGCAACACTCCATTCACTTCGCACAGTGAATTGAAGTGTTGAAACAGACTGCTTCTCTTACAGAGAAACGCATGTGAATTTCTGTTGAATGCTTGTAAGTAGCTTAAGGCGCTTTCAAAGGAAAGTGATTTTCTCTGAAAGGACAGCATTTAGAAAGTGAAGCAACACTCCATTCACTTCGCACAGTGAATTGAAGTGTTGGAACAGACTGCTTCTCTTTCAGAGAAACGCATGTGAATTTCTGTTGAATGCTTGTAAGTAGCTTAGGGCCCTTTCAAAGGAAAGTGATTTTCTCTGAAAGGACAGCATTTAGAAAGTGAAGCAACACTCCATTCACTTCGCACAGTGTATTGAAGTGTTGGAACAGACTGCTTCTCTTTCAGAGAAACGCATGTGAATTTCTGTTCAATGCTTGTAAGTAGCTTAAGGCACTTTCAAAGGAAAGTGATTTTCTCTGACAGGACAGCATTTAGAAAGGGAAGCAACACTCCATTCACTTCGCACAGTGAATTGAAGTGTTGGAACAGACTGCTTCTCGTTCAGCGAAACGCATGTGAATTTCTGTTGAATGCTTGTAAGTAGCTTAAGGCACTTTCAAAGGAAAGTGATTTTCTCTGAAAGGACAGCATTTAGAAAGTGAAGCAACACTCCATTCACTTGGCACAGTGAATTGAAGTGTTGGAACAGACTGCTTCTCTTTCAGAGAAATAGATGTGTGTTTTTTGTGAAAGCTTGTAAGTACCTTAAGGCACTTTCAATTAAAGTGATTTTCTCTGAAAGAACAGCATTTAGAAAGTGAAGCAACACTCCATTCACTTCGCACAGTGAATTGAAGTGTTGAAACAGACTGCTTCTCTTACAGAGAAACGCATGTGAATTTCTGTTGAATGCTTGTAAGTAGCTTAAGGCGCTTTCAAAGGAAAGTGATTTTCTCTGACAGGACAGCATTTAGAAAGTGAAGCAACACTCCATTCACTTCGCACAGTGAATTGAAGTGTTGAAACAGACTGCTTCTCTTACAGAGAAACGCATGTGAATTTCTGGTGAATGCTTGTAAGTAGCTTAAGGCGCTTTCAAAGGAAAGTGATTTTCTCTGAAAGGACAGCATTTAGAAAGTGAAGCAACACTCCATTCACTTCGCACAGTGAATTGAAGTGTTGGAACAGACTGCTTCTCTTTCAGAGAAATGCATGTGAATTTCTGTTGAATGCTTGTAAGTAGCTTAAGGCACTTTCAAAGGAAAGTGATTTTCTCTGAAAGTACAGCATTTAGAAAGTGAAGCAACACTCCATTCACTTCGCACAGTGAATTGAAGTGTTGGAACAGACTGCTTCTCTTTCAGAGAAACGGATGTAAGTTTTTTGTGAAAGCTTGTAAGTAGCTTAAGGCACTTTCAAAGGAAAGTGATTTTCTCTGAAAGGACAGCATTTAGAAAGTGAAGCAACACTCCATTCACTTCGCACAGTGTATTGAAGTGTTGGAACAGACTGCTTCTCTTTCAGAGAAACGCATGTGAATTTCTGTTGAATGCTTGTAAGTAGCTTAAGGCGCTTTCAAAGGAAAGTGATTTTCTCTGAAAGGACAGCATTTAGAAAGTGAAGCAACACTCCATTCACTTCGCACAGTGAATTGAAGTGTTGGAACAGACTGCTTCTCTTTCAGAGAAACGCATGTGAGTTTTTTGTGAGTGCTTGTAAGTAGCTTAAGGCACTTTCAAAGGAAAGTGATTTTCTCTGAAAGGACAGCATTTAGAAAGTGAAGCAACACTCCCTTCACTTCGCACAGTGAATTGAAGTGTTGGAACAGACTGCTTCTCTTTCAGAGAAACGCATGTGAATTTCTGTTGAATGCTTGTAAATAGCTTAAGGCACTTTCAAAGGAAAGTGATTTTCTCTGAAAGGACAGCATTTAGAAAGTGAAGCAACACTACATTCACTTCGCACAGTGTATTGAAGTGTTGGAACAGACTGCTTCTCTTTCAGAGAAACGCATGTGAATTTCTGTTCAATGCTGGTAAGTAGCTTAAGGCACTTTCAAAGGAAAGTGATTTTCTCTGACAGGACAGCATTTAGAAAGGGAAGCAACACTCCATTCACTTCGCACAGTGAATTGAAGTGTTGGAACAGACTGCTTCTCTTTCAGAGAAACGCATGTGAATTTCTGTTGAATGCTTGTAAGTAGCTTAAGGCACTTTCAAAGGAAAGTGATTTTCTCTGAAAGGACAGCATTTAGAAAGTGAAGCATCACTCCATTCACTTCGCACAGTGAATTGAAGTGTTGGAACAGACTGCTTCTCTTTCAGAGAAACGCATGTGAATTTCTGTTGAATGCTTGTAAGTAGCTTAAGGCACTTTCAAAGGAAAGTGATTTTCTCTGACAGGACAGCATTTAGAAAGTGAAGCAACACTCCATTCACTTCGCACAGTGAATTGAAGTGTTGAAACAGACTGCTTCTCTTACAGAGAAACGCATGTGAATTTCTGTTGAACGCTTGTAAGTAGCTTAAGGCGCTTTCAAAGGAGAGTGATTTTCTCTGAAAGGACAGCATTTAGAAAGTGAAGCAACACTCCATTCACTTCTCACAGTGAATTGAAGTGTTGGAAGAGACTGCTTCTCTTTCAGAGAAACGCATGTGAATTTCTGTTGAATGCTTGTAAGTAGCTTAAGGCACTTTCAAAGGAAAGTGATTTTCTCTGAGAGGACAGCATTTAGAAAGTGAAGCAACACTCCATTCACTTCGCACAGTGAATTGAAGTGTTGAAACAGACTGCTTCTCTTTCAGAGAAACGCATGTGAATTTCTGTTGAATGCTTGTAAGTAGCTTAAGGCACTTTCAAAGGAAAGTGATTTACTCTGAAAGGACTGCATTTAGAAAGTGAAGCAACACTCCATTCACTTCGCACAGTGAATTGAAGTGCTGGAAAGACTGCTTCTCTTTCAGAGAAACGCATGTGAGTTTTTTGTAAAAGCTTGTAAGTAGCTTAAGGCACTTTCAAAGGAAAGTGATTTTCTCTGACAGGACAGCATTTAGAAAGTGAAGCAACACTCCATTCACTTCGCACAGTGAATTGAAGTGTTGAAACAGACTGCTTCTCTTACAGAGAAACGCATGTGAATTTCTGTTGAATGCTTGTAAGTAGCTTAAGGTGCTTTCAAAGGAAAGTGATTTTCTCTGAAAGGACAGCATTTAGAAAGTGAAGCAACACTCCATTCACTTCGCACAGTGAATTGAAGTGTTGGAACAGACTGCTTCTCTTTCAGAGAAACGCATGTGAGTTTTTTGTGAGTGCTTGTAAGTAGCTTAAGGCACTTTCAAAGGAAAGTGATTTTCTCTGAAAGGACAGCATTTAGAAAGTGAAGCAACACTCCCTTCACTTCGCACAGTGAATTGAAGTGTTGGAACAGACTGCTTCTCTTTCAGAGAAACGCATGTGAATTTCTGTTGAATGCTTGTAAGTAGCTTAAGGCACTTTCAAAGGAAAGTGATTTTCTCTGAAAGGACAGCATTTAGAAAGTGAAGCAACACTACATTCACTTCGCACAGTGTATTGAAGTGTTGGAACAGACTGCTTCTCTTTCAGAGAAACGCATGTGAATTTCTGTTCAATGCTGGTAAGTAGCTTAAGGCACTTTCAAAGGAAAGTGATTTTCTCTGACAGGACAGCATTTAGAAAGGGAAGCAACACTCCATTCACTTCGCACAGTGAATTGAAGTGTTGGAACAGACTGCTTCTCTTTCAGAGAAACGCATGTGAATTTCTGTTGAATGCTTGTAAGTAGCTTAAGGCACTTTCAAAGGAAAGTGATTTTCTCTGAAAGGACAGCATTTAGAAAGTGAAGCAACACTCCATTCACTTCGCACAGTGAATTGAAGTGTTGGAACAGACTGCTTCTCTTTCAGAGAAACGCATGTGAATTTCTGTTGAATGCTTGTAAGTAGCTTAAGGCACTTTCAAAGGAAAGTGATTTACTCTGAAAGGACTGCATTTAGAAAGTGAAGCAACACTCCATTCACTTCGCACAGTGAATTGAAGTGCTGGAAAGACTGCTTCTCTTTCAGAGAAACGCATGTGAGTTTTTTGTAAAAGCTTGTAAGTAGCTTAAGGCACTTTCAAAGGAAAGTGATTTTCTCTGACAGGACAGCATTTAGAAAGTGAAGCAACACTCCATTCACTTCGCACAGTGAATTGAAGTGTTGAAACAGACTGCTTCTCTTACAGAGAAACGCATGTGAATTTCTGTTGAATGCTTGTAAGTAGCTTAAGGTGCTTTCAAAGGAAAGTGATTTTCTCTGAAAGGACAGCATTTAGAAAGTGAAGCAACACTCCATTCACTTCGCACAGTGAATTGGAAGTGTTGGAACAGACTGCTTCTCTTTCAGAGAAACGCATGTGAATTTCTGTTGAATGCTTGTAAGTAGCTTAAGGCACTTTCAAAGGAAAGTGATTTACTCTGAAAGGACTGCATTTAGAAAGTGAAGCAACACTCCATTCACTTCGCACAGTGAATTGAAGTGCTGGAAAGACTGCTTCTCTTTCAGAGAAACGCATGTGAGTTTTTTGTAAAAGCTTGTAAGTAGCTTAAGGCACTTTCAAAGGAAAGTGATTTTCTCTGACAGGACAGCATTTAGAAAGTGAAGCAACACTCCATTCACTTCGCACAGTGAATTGAAGTGTTGAAACAGACTGCTTCTCTTACAGAGAAACGCATGTGAATTTCTGTTGAATGCTTGTAAGTAGCTTAAGGTGCTTTCAAAGGAAAGTGATTTTCTCTGAAAGGACAGCATTTAGAAAGTGAAGCAACACTCCATTCACTTCGCACAAGGAATTGAAGTGTTGGAACAGACTGCTTCTCTTTCAGAGAAACGCATGTGAGTTTTTTGTGAGTGCTTGTAAGTAGCTTAAGGCACTTTCAAAGGAAAGTGATTTTCTCTGAAAGGACAGCATTTAGAAAGTGAAGCAACACTCCCTTCACTTCGCACAGTGAATTGAAGTGTTGGAACAGACTGCTTCTCTTTCAGAGAAACGCATGTGAATTTCTGTTGAATGCTTGTAAGTAGCTTAAGGCACTTTCAAAGGAAAGTGATTTTCTCTGAAAGGACAGCATTTAGAAAGTGAAGCAACAGTACATTCACTTCGCACAGTGTATTGAAGTGTTGGAACAGACTGCTTCTCTTTCAGAGAAACGCATGTGAATTTCTGTTCAATGCTGGTAAGTAGCTTAAGGCACTTTCAAAGGAAAGTGATTTTCTCTGACAGGACAGCATTTAGAAAGGGAAGCAACACTCCATTCACTTCGCACAGTGAATTGAAGTGTTGGAACAGACTGCTTCTCTTTCAGAGAAACGCATGTGAATTTCTGTTGAATGCTTGTAAGTAGCTTAAGGCACTTTCAAAGGAAAGTGATTTTCTCTGAAAGGACAGCATTTAGAAAGTGAAGCATCACTCCATTCACTTCGCACAGTGAATTGAAGTGTTGGAACAGACTGCTTCTCTTTCAGAGAAACGCATGTGAATTTCTGTTGAATGCTTGTAAGTAGCTTAAGGCACTTTCAAAGGAAAGTGATTTTTCTCTGACAGGACAGCATTTAGAAAGTGAAGCAACACTCCATTCACTTCGCACAGTGAATTGAAGTGTTGAAACAGACTGCTTCTCTTACAGAGAAACGCATGTGAATTTCTGTTGAACGCTTGTAAGTAGCTTAAGGCGCTTTCAAAGGAGAGTGATTTTCTCTGAAAGGACAGCATTTAGAAAGTGAAGCAACACTCCATTCACTTCTCACAGTGAATTGAAGTGTTGGGAAGAGACTGCTTCTCTTTCAGAGAAACGCATGTGAATTTCTGTTGAATGCTTGTAAGTAGCTTAAGGCACTTTCAAAGGAAAGTGATTTTCTCTGAGAGGACAGCATTTAGAAAGTGAAGCAACACTCCATTCACTTCGCACAGTGAATTGAAGTGTTGAAACAGACTGCTTCTCTTTCAGAGAAACGCATGTGAATTTCTGTTGAATGCTTGTAAGTAGCTTAAGGCACTTTCAAAGGAAAGTGATTTACTCTGAAAGGACTGCATTTAGAAAGTGAAGCAACACTCCATTCACTTCGCACAGTGAATTGAAGTGCTGGAAAGACTGCTTCTCTTTCAGAGAAACGCATGTGAGTTTTTTGTAAAAGCTTGTAAGTAGCTTAAGGCACTTTCAAAGGAAAGTGATTTTCTCTGACAGGACAGCATTTAGAAAGTGAAGCAACACTCCATTCACTTCGCACAGTGAATTGAAGTGTTGAAACAGACTGCTTCTCTTACAGAGAAACGCATGTGAATTTCTGTTGAATGCTTGTAAGTAGCTTAAGGTGGCTTTCAAAGGAAAGTGATTTTCTCTGAAAGGACAGCATTTAGAAAGTGAAGCAACACTCCATTCACTTCGCACAGTGAATTGAAGTGTTGGAACAGACTGCTTCTCTTTCAGAGAAACGCATGTGAGTTTTTTTGTGAGTGCTTGTAAGTAGCTTAAGGCACTTTCAAAGGAAAGTGATTTTCTCTGAAAGGACAGCATTTAGAAAAGTGAAGCAACACTCCCTTCACTTCGCACAGTGAATTGAAGGTGTTGGAACAGACTGCTTCTCTTTCAGAGAAACGCATGTGAATTTCTGTTGAATGCTTGTAAGTAGCTTAAGGCACTTTCAAAGGAAAGTGATTTTCTCTGAAAGGACAGCATTTAGAAAGTGAAGCAACACTACATTCACTTCGCACAGTGTATTGAAGTGTTGGAACAGACTGCTTCTCTTTCAGAGAAACGCATGTGAATTTCTGTTCAATGCTGGTAAGTAGCTTAAGGCACTTTCAAAGGAAAGTGATTTTCTCTGACAGGACAGCATTTAGAAAGGGAAGCAACACTCCATTCACTTCGCACAGTGAATTGAAGTGTTGGAACAGACTGCTTCTCTTTCAGAGAAACGCATGTGAATTTCTGTTGAATGCTTGTAAGTAGCTTAAGGCACTTTCAAAGGAAAGTGATTTTCTCTGAAAGGACAGCATTTAGAAAGTGAAGCAACACTCCATTCACTTCGCACAGTGAATTGAAGTGTTGGAACAGACTGCTTCTCTTTCAGAGAAACGCATGTGAATTTCTGTTGAATGCTTGTAAGTAGCTTAAGGCACTTTCAAAGGAAAGTGATTTACTCTGAAAGGACTGCATTTAGAAAGTGAAGCAACACTCCATTCACTTCGCACAGTGAATTGAAGTGCTGGAAAGACTGCTTCTCTTTCAGAGAAACGCATGTGAGTTTTTTGTAAAAGCTTGTAAGTAGCTTAAGGCACTTTCAAAGGAAAGTGATTTTCTCTGACAGGACAGCATTTAGAAAGTGAAGCAACACTCCATTCACTTCGCACAGTGAATTGAAGTGTTGAAACAGACTGCTTCTCTTACAGAGAAACGCATGTGAATTTCTGTTGAATGCTTGTAAGTAGCTTAAGGTGCTTTCAAAGGAAAGTGATTTTCTCTGAAAGGACAGCATTTAGAAAGTGAAGCAACACTCCAATTCACTTCGCACAGTGAATTGAAGTGTTGGAACAGACTGCTTCTCTTCAGAGAAACGCATGTGAATTTCTGTTGAATGCTTGTAAGTAGCTTAAGGCACTTTCAAAGGAAAGTGATTTACCCTGAAAGGACTGCATTTAGAAAGTGAAGCAACACTCCATTCACTTCGCACAGTGAATTGAAGTGCTGGAAAGACTGCTTCTCTTTCAGAGAAACGCATGTGAGTTTTTTGTAAAAGCTTGTAAGTAGCTTAAGGCACTTTCAAAGGAAAGTGATTTTCTCTGACAGGACAGCATTTAGAAAGTGAAGCAACACTCCATTCACTTCGCACAGTGAATTGAAGTGTTGAAACAGACTGCTTCTCTTACAGAGAAACGCATGTGAATTTCTGTTGAATGCTTGTAAGTAGCTTAAGGTGCTTTCAAAGGAAAGTGATTTTCTCTGAAAGGACAGCATTTAGAAAGTGAAGCAACACTCCATTCACTTCGCACAAGGAATTGAAGTGTTGGAACAGACTGCTTCTCTTTCAGAGAAACGCATGTGAGTTTTTTGTGAGTGCTTGTAAGTAGCTTAAGGCACTTTCAAAGGAAAGTGATTTTCTCTGAAAGGACAGCATTTAGAAAGTGAAGCAACACTCCCTTCACTTCGCACAGTGAATTGAAGTGTTGGAACAGACTGCTTCTCTTTCAGAGAAACGCATGTGAATTTCTGTTGAATGCTTGTAAGTAGCTTAAGGCACTTTCAAAGGAAAGTGATTTTCTCTGAAAGGACAGCATTTAGAAAGTGAAGCAACAGTACATTCACTTCGCACAGTGTATTGAAGTGTTGGAACAGACTGCTTCTCTTTCAGAGAAACGCATGTGAATTTCTGTTCAATGCTGGTAAGTAGCTTAAGGCACTTTCAAAGGAAAGTGATTTTCTCTGACAGGACAGCATTTAGAAAGGGAAGCAACACTCCATTCACTTCGCACAGTGAATTGAAGTGTTGGAACAGACTGCTTCTCTTTCAGAGAAACGCATGTGAATTTCTGTTGAATGCTTGTAAGTAGCTTAAGGCACTTTCAAAGGAAAGTGATTTTCTCTGAAAGGACAGCATTTAGAAAGTGAAGCATCACTCCATTCACTTCGCACAGTGAATTGAAGTGTTGGAACAGACTGCTTCTCTTTCAGAGAAACGCATGTGAATTTCTGTTGAATGCTTGTAAGTAGCTTAAGGCACTTTCAAAGGAAAGTGATTTTCTCTGACAGGACAGCATTTAGAAAGTGAAGCAACACTCCATTCACTTCGCACAGTGAATTGAAGTGTTGAAACAGACTGCTTCTCTTACAGAGAAACGCATGTGAATTTCTGTTGAACGCTTGTAAGTAGCTTAAGGCGCTTTCAAAGGAGAGTGATTTTCTCTGAAAGGACAGCATTTAGAAAGTGAAGCAACACTCCATTCACTTCTCACAGTGAATTGAAGTGTTGGAAGAGACTGCTTCTCTTTCAGAGAAACGCATGTGAATTTCTGTTGAATGCTTGTAAGTAGCTTAAGGCACTTTCAAAGGAAAGTGATTTTCTCTGAGAGGACAGCATTTAGAAAGTGAAGCAACACTCCATTCACTTCGCACAGTGAATTGAAGTGTTGAAACAGACTGCTTCTCTTTCAGAGAAACGCATGTGAATTTCTGTTGAATGCTTGTAAGTAGCTTAAGGCACTTTCAAAGGAAAGTGATTTACTCTGAAAGGACTGCATTTAGAAAGTGAAGCAACACTCCATTCACTTCGCACAGTGAATTGAAGTGCTGGAAAGACTGCTTCTCTTTCAGAGAAACGCATGTGAGTTTTTTGTAAAAGCTTGTAAGTAGCTTAAGGCACTTTCAAAGGAAAGTGATTTTCTCTGACAGGACAGCATTTAGAAAGTGAAGCAACACTCCATTCACTTCGCACAGTGAATTGAAGTGTTGAAACAGACTGCTTCTCTTACAGAGAAACGCATGTGAATTTCTGTTGAATGCTTGTAAGTAGCTTAAGGTGCTTTCAAAGGAAAGTGATTTTCTCTGAAAGGACAGCATTTAGAAAGTGAAGCAACACTCCATTCACTTCGCACAGTGAATTGAAGTGTTGGAACAGACTGCTTCTCTTTCAGAGAAACGCATGTGAGTTTTTTGTGAGTGCTTGTAAGTAGCTTAAGGCACTTTCAAAGGAAAGTGATTTTCTCTGAAAGGACAGCATTTAGAAAGTGAAGCAACACTCCCTTCACTTCGCACAGTGAATTGAAGTGTTGGAACAGACTGCTTCTCTTTCAGAGAAACGCATGTGAATTTCTGTTGAATGCTTGTAAGTAGCTTAAGGCACTTTCAAAGGAAAGTGATTTTCTCTGAAAGGACAGCATTTAGAAAGTGAAGCAACACTACATTCACTTCGCACAGTGTATTGAAGTGTTGGAACAGACTGCTTCTCTTTCAGAGAAACGCATGTGAATTTCTGTTCAATGCTGGTAAGTAGCTTAAGGCACTTTCAAAGGAAAGTGATTTTCTCTGACAGGACAGCATTTAGAAAGGGAAGCAACACTCCATTCACTTCGCACAGTGAATTGAAGTGTTGGAACAGACTGCTTCTCTTTCAGAGAAACGCATGTGAATTTCTGTTGAATGCTTGTAAGTAGCTTAAGGCACTTTCAAAGGAAAGTGATTTTCTCTGAAAGGACAGCATTTAGAAAGTGAAGCAACACTCCATTCACTTCGCACAGTGAATTGAAGTGTTGGAACAGACTGCTTCTCTTTCAGAGAAACGCATGTGAATTTCTGTTGAATGCTTGTAAGTAGCTTAAGGCACTTTCAAAGGAAAGTGATTTACTCTGAAAGGACTGCATTTAGAAAGTGAAGCAACACTCCATTCACTTCGCACAGTGAATTGAAGTGCTGGAAAGACTGCTTCTCTTTCAGAGAAACGCATGTGAGTTTTTTGTAAAAGCTTGTAAGTAGCTTAAGGCACTTTCAAAGGAAAGTGATTTTCTCTGACAGGACAGCATTTAGAAAGTGAAGCAACACTCCATTCACTTCGCACAGTGAATTGAAGTGTTGAAACAGACTGCTTCTCTTACAGAGAAACGCATGTGAATTTCTGTTGAATGCTTGTAAGTAGCTTAAGGTGCTTTCAAAGGAAAGTGATTTTCTCTGAAAGGACAGCATTTAGAAAGTGAAGCAACACTCCATTCACTTCGCACAGTGAATTGAAGTGTTGGAACAGACTGCTTCTCTTTCAGAGAAACGCATGTGAATTTCTGTTGAATGCTTGTAAGTAGCTTAAGGCACTTTCAAAGGAAAGTGATTTACTCTGAAAGGACTGCATTTAGAAAGTGAAGCAACACTCCATTCACTTCGCACAGTGAATTGAAGTGCTGGAAAGACTGCTTCTCTTTCAGAGAAACGCATGTGAGTTTTTTGTAAAAGCTTGTAAGTAGCTTAAGGCACTTTCAAAGGAAAGTGATTTTCTCTGACAGGACAGCATTTAGAAAGTGAAGCAACACTCCATTCACTTCGCACAGTGAATTGAAGTGTTGAAACAGACTGCTTCTCTTACAGAGAAACGCATGTGAATTTCTGTTGAATGCTTGTAAGTAGCTTAAGGTGCTTTCAAAGGAAAGTGATTTTCTCTGAAAGGACAGCATTTAGAAAGTGAAGCAACACTCCATTCACTTCGCACAAGGAATTGAAGTGTTGGAACAGACTGCTTCTCTTTCAGAGAAACGCATGTGAATTTCTGTTGAATGCTTGTAAGTAGCTTAAGGCACTTTCAAAGGAAAGTGATTTTCTCTGAAAGGACAGCATTTAGAAAGTGAAGCAACACTCCATTCACTTCGCACAGTGTATTGAAGTGTTGGAACAGACTGCTTCTCTTTCAGAGAAACGCATGTGAATTTCTGTTCAATGCTTGTAAGTAGCTTAAGGCACTTTCAAAGGAAAGTGATTTTCTCTGACAGGACAGCATTTAGAAAGGGAAGCAACACTCCATTCACTTCGCACAGTGAATTGAAATGTTGGAACAGACTGCTTCTCTTTCAGCGAAACGCATGTGAATTTCTGTTGAATGCTTGTAAGTAGCTTAAGGCACTTTCAAAGGAAAGTGATTTTCTCTGAAAGGACAGCATTTAGAAAGTGAAGCAACACTCCATTCACTTCGCACAGTGAATTGAAGTGTTGGAACAGACTGCTTCTCTTTCAGAGAAATAGATGTGTGTTTTTTGTGAAAGCTTGTAAGTACCTTAAGGCACTTTCAATTAAAGTGATTTACTCTGAAAGAACAGCATTTAGAAAGTGAAGCAACACTCCATTCACTTCGCACAGTGAATTGAAGTGTTGAAACAGACTGCTTCTCTTACAGAGAAACGCATGTGAATTTCTGTTGAATGCTTGTAAGTAGCTTAAGGCGCTTTCAAAGGAAAGTGATTTTCTCTGACAGGACAGCATTTAGAAAGTGAAGCAACACTCCATTCACTTCGCACAGTGAATTGAAGTGTTGAAACAGACTGCTTCTCTTACAGAGAAACGCATGTGAATTTCTGTTGAATGCTTGTAAGTAGCTTAAGGCGCTTTCAAAGGAAAGTGATTTTCTCTGAAAGGACAGCATTTAGAAAGTGAAGCAACACTCCATTCACTTCGCACAGTGAATTGAAGTGTTGGAACAGACTGCTTCTCTTTCAGAGAAATGCATGTGAATTTCTGTTGAATGCTTGTAAGTAGCTTAAGGCACTTTCAAAGGAAAGTGATTTTCTCTGAAAGTACAGCATTTAGAAAGTGAAGCAACACTCCATTCACTTCGCACAGTGAATTGAAGTGTTGGAACAGACTGCTTCTCTTTCAGAGAAACGGATGTGAGTTTTTTGTGAAAGCTTGTAAGAAGCTTAAGGCACTTTCAAAGGAAAGTGATTTTCTCTGAAAGGACAGCATTTAGAAAGTGAAGCAACACTCCATTCACTTCGCACAGTGTATTGAAGTGTTGGAACAGACTGCTTCTCTTTCAGAGAAACGCATGTGAATTTCTGTTGAATGCTTGTAAGTAGCTTAAGGCGCTTTCAAAGGAAAGTGATTTTCTCTGAAAGGACAGCATTTAGAAAGTGAAGCAACACTCCATTCACTTCGCACAGTGAATTGAAGTGTTGGAACAGACTGCTTCTCTTTCAGAGAAACGCATGTGAGTTTTTTGTGAAAGCTTGTAAGTAGCTTAAGGCACTTTCAAAGGAAAGTGATTTTCTCTGAAAGGACAGCATTTAGAAAGTGAAGCAACACTCCCTTCACTTCGCACAGTGAATTGAAGTGTTGGAACAGACTGCTTCTCTTTCAGAGAAACGCATGTGAATTTCTGTTGAATGCTTGTAAGTAGCTTAAGGCACTTTCAAAGGAAAGTGATTTTCTCTGAAAGGACAGCATTTAGAAAGTGAAGCAACACTCCATTCACTTCGCACAGTGTATTGAAGTGTTGGAACAGACTGCTTCTCTTTCAGAGAAACGCATGTGAATTTCTGTTCAATGATTGTAAGTAGCTTAAGGCACTTTCAAAGGAAAGTGATTTTCTCTGAAAGGACAGCATTTAGAAAGTGAAGCAACACTCCATTCACTTCGCACAGTGAATTGAAGTGTTGGAACAGACTGCTTCTCTTTCAGAGAAATAGATGTGTGTTTTTTGTGAAAGCTTGTAAGTACCTTAAGGCACTTTCAATTAAAGTGATATACTCTGAAAGAACAGCATTTAGAAAGTGAAGCAACACTCCATTCACTTCGCACAGTGAATTGAAGTGTTGAAACAGACTGCTTCTCTTACAGAGAAACGCATGTGAATTTCTGTTGAATGCTTGTAAGTAGCTTAAGGCGCTTTCAAAGGAAAGTGATTTTCTCTGACAGGACAGCATTTAGAAAGTGAAGCAACACTCCATTCACTTCGCACAGTGAATTGAAGTGTTGAAACAGACTGCTTCTCTTACAGAGAAACGCATGTGAATTTCTGTTGAATGCTTGTAAGTAGCTTAAGGCGCTTTCAAAGGAAAGTGATTTTCTCTGAAAGGACAGCATTTAGAAAGTGAAGCAACACTCCATTCACTTCGCACAGTGAATTGAAGTGTTGGAACAGACTGCTTCTCTTTCAGAGAAATGCATGTGAATTTCTGTTGAATGCTTGTAAGTAGCTTAAGGCACTTTCAAAGGAAAGTGATTTTCTCTGAAAGTACAGCATTTAGAAAGTGAAGCAACACTCCATTCACTTCGCACAGTGAATTGAAGTGTTGGAACAGACTGCTTCTCTTTCAGAGAAACGGATGTGAGTTTTTTGTGAAAGCTTGTAAGAAGCTTAAGGCACTTTCAAAGGAAAGTGATTTTCTCTGAAAGGACAGCATTTAGAAAGTGAAGCAACACTCCATTCACTTCGCACAGTGTATTGAAGTGTTGGAACAGACTGCTTCTCTTTCAGAGAAACGCATGTGAATTTCTGTTGAATGCTTGTAAGTAGCTTAAGGCGCTTTCAAAGGAAAGTGATTTTCTCTGAAAGGACAGCATTTAGAAAGTGAAGCAACACTCCATTCACTTCGCACAGTGAATTGAAGTGTTGGAACAGACTGCTTCTCTTTCAGAGAAACGCATGTGAGTTTTTTGTGAGTGCTTGTAAGTAGCTTAAGGCACTTTCAAAGGAAAGTGATTTTCTCTGAAAGGACAGCATTTAGAAAGTGAAGCAACACTCCCTTCACTTCGCACAGTGAATTGAAGTGTTGGAACAGACTGCTTCTCTTTCAGAGAAACGCATGTGAATTTCTGTTGAATGCTTGTAAGTAGCTTAAGGCACTTTCAAAGGAAAGTGATTTTCTCTGAAAGGACAGCATTTAGAAAGTGAAGCAACACTCCATTCACTTCGCACAGTGAATTGAAGTGTTGGAACAGACTGCTTCTCTTTCAGAGAAACGCATGTGAATTTCTGTTCAATGATTGTAAGTAGCTTAAGGCACTTTCAAAGGAAAGTGATTTTCTCTGACAGGACAGCATTTAGAAAGGGAAGCAACACTCCATTCACTTCGCACAGTGAATTGAAATGTTGGAACAGACTGCTTCTCTTTCAGCGAAACGCATGTGAATTTCTGTTGAATGCTTGTAAGTAGCTTAAGGCACTTTCAAAGGAAAGTGATTTTCTCTGAAAGGACAGCATTTAGAAAGTGAAGCAACACTCCATTCACTTCGCACAGTGAATTGAAGTGTTGGAACAGACTGCTTCTCTTTCAGAGAAATAGATGTGTGTTTTTTGTGAAAGCTTGTAAGTACCTTAAGGCACTTTCAATTAAAGTGATTTACTCTGAAAGAACAGCATTTAGAAAGTGAAGCAACACTCCATTCACTTCGCACAGTGAATTGAAGTGTTGAAACAGACTGCTTCTCTTACAGAGAAACGCATGTGAATTTCTGTTGAATGCTTGTAAGTAGCTTAAGGCGCTTTCAAAGGAAAGTGATTTTCTCTGACAGGACAGCATTTAGAAAGTGAAGCAACACTCCATTCACTTCGCACAGTGAATTGAAGTGTTGAAACAGACTGCTTCTCTTACAGAGAAACGCATGTGAATTTCTGTTGAATGCTTGTAAGTAGCTTAAGGCGCTTTCAAAGGAAAGTGATTTTCTCTGAAAGGACAGCATTTAGAAAGTGAAGCAACACTCCATTCACTTCGCACAGTGAATTGAAGTGTTGGAACAGACTGCTTCTCTTTCAGAGAAATGCATGTGAATTTCTGTTGAATGCTTGTAAGTAGCTTAAGGCACTTTCAAAGGAAAGTGATTTTCTCTGAAAGTACAGCATTTAGAAAGTGAAGCAACACTCCATTCACTTCGCACAGTGAATTGAAGTGTTGGAACAGACTGCTTCTCTTTCAGAGAAACGGATGTGAGTTTTTTGTGAAAGCTTGTAAGTAGCTTAAGGCACTTTCAAAGGAAAGTGATTTTCTCTGAAAGGACAGCATTTAGAAAGTGAAGCAACACTCCATTCACTTCGCACAGTGTATTGAAGTGTTGGAACAGACTGCTTCTCTTTCAGAGAAACGCATGTGAATTTCTGTTGAATGCTTGTAAGTAGCTTAAGGCGCTTTCAAAGGAAAATGATTTTCTCTGAAAGGACAGCATTTAGAAAGTGAAGCAACACTCCATTCACTTCGCACAGTGAATTGAAGTGTTGGAACAGACTGCTTCTCTTTCAGAGAAACGCATGTGAGTTTTTTGTGAGTGCTTGTAAGTAGCTTAAGGCACTTTCAAAGGAAAGTGATTTTCTCTGAAAGGACAGCATTTAGAAAGTGAAGCAACACTCCCTTCACTTCGCACAGTGAATTGAAGTGTTGGAACAGACTGCTTCTCTTTCAGAGAAACGCATGTGAATTTCTGTTGAATGCTTGTAAGTAGCTTAAGGCACTTTCAAAGGAAAGTGATTTTCTCTGAAAGGACAGCATTTAGAAAGTGAAGCAACACTACATTCACTTCGCACAGTGTATTGAAGTGTTCGAACAGACTGCTTCTCTTTCAGAGAAACGCATGTGAATTTCTGTTCAATGCTTGTAAGTAGCTTAAGGCACTTTCAAAGGAAAGTGATTTTCTCTGACAGGACAGCATTTAGAAAGGGAAGCAACACTCCATTCACTTCTCACAGTGAATTGAAGTGTTGGAACAGACTGCTTCTCTTTCAGCGAAACGCATGTGAATTTCTGTTGAATGCTTGTAAGTAGCTTAAGGCACTTTCAAAGGAAAGTGATTTTCTCTGAAAGGACAGCATTTAGAAAGTGAAGCAACACTCCATTCACTTCGCACAGTGAATTGAAGTGTTGGAACAGACTGCTTCTCTTTCAGAGAAACGCATGTGAATTTCTGTTGAATGCTTGTAAGTAGCTTAAGGCACTTTCAAAGGAAAGTGATTTTCTCTGACAGGACAGCATTTAGAAAGTGAAGCAACACTCCATTCACTTCGCACAGTGAATGGAAGTGTTTAAACAGACTGCTTCTCTTACAGAGAAACGCATGTGAATTTCTGTTGAATGCTTGTAAGTAGCTTAAGGCGCTTTCAAAGGAGAGTGATTTTCTCTGAAAGGACAGCATTTAGAAAGTGAAGCAACACTCCATTCACTTCTCACAGTGAATTGAAGTGTTGGAAGAGACTGCTTCTCTTTCAGAGAAACGCATGTGAATTTCTGTTGAATGCTTGTAAGTAGCTTAAGGCACTTTCAAAGGAAAGTGATTTTCTCTGAAAGGACAGCATTTAGAAAGTGAAGCAACACTCCATTCACTTCGCACAGTGAATTGAAGTGTTGGAACAGACTGCTTCTCTTTCAGAGAAACGCATGTGAATTTCTGTTGAATGCTTGTAAGTAGCTTAAGGCACTTTCAAAGGAAAGTGATTTACTCTGAAAGGACTGCATTTAGAAAGTGAAGCAACACTCCATTCACTTCGCACAGTGAATTGAAGTGCTGGAACAGACTACTTCTCTTTCAGAGAAACGCATGTGAGTTTTTTGTAAAAGCTTGTAAGTAGCTTAAGGCACTTTCAAAGGAAAGTGATTTTCTCTGACAGGACAGCATTTAGAAAGTGAAGCAACACTCCATTCACTTCGCACAGTGAATTGAAGTGTTGAAACAGACTGCTTCTCTTACAGAGAAACGCATGTGAATTTCTGTTGAATGCTTGTAAGTAGCTTAAGGTGCTTTCAAAGGAAAGTGATTTTCTCTGAAAGGACAGCATTTAGAAAGTGAAGCAACACTCCATTCACTTCGCACAGTGAATTGAAGTGTTGGAACAGACTGCTTCTCTTTCAGAGAAACGCATGTGAATTTCTGTTGAATGCTTGTAAGTAGCTTAAGGCACTTTCAAAGGAAAGTGATTTACTCTGAAAGGACTGCATTTAGAAAGTGAAGCAACACTCCATTCACTTCGCACAGTGAATTGAAGTGCTGGAACAGACTGCTTCTCTTTCAGAGAAACGCATGTGAGTTTTTTGTAAAAGCTTGTAAGTAGCTTAAGCCACTTTCAAAGGAAAGTGATTTTCTCTGACAGGACAGCAATTAGAAAGTGAAGCAACACTCCATTTACTTCGCACAGTGAATTGAAGTGTTGAAACAGACTGCTTCTCTTACAGAGAAACGCATGTGAATTTCTGTTGAATGCTTGTAAGTAGCTTAAGGTGCTTTCAAAGGAAAGTGATTTTCTCTGAAAGGACAGCATTTAGAAAGTGAAGCAACACTCCATTCACTTCGCACAGTGAATTGAAGTGTTGGAACAGACTGCTTCTCTTTCAGAGAAACGCATGTGAATTTCTGTTGAATGCTTGTAAGTAGCTTAAGGCACTTTCAAAGGAAAGTGATTTTCTCTGAAAGGACAGCATTTAGAAAGTGAAGCAACACTCCATTCACTTCGCACAGTGTATTGAAGTGTTGGAACAGACTGCTTCTCTTTCAGAGAAACGCATGTGAATTTCTGTTCAATGCTTGTAAGTAGCTTAAGGCACTTTCAAAGGAATGTGATTTTCTCTGACAGGACAGCATTTAGAAAGGGAAGCAACACTCCATTCACTTCGCACAGTGAATTGAAATGTTGGAACAGACTGCTTCTCTTTCAGCGAAACGCATGTGAATTTCTGTTGAATGCTTGTAAGTAGCTTAAGGCACTTTCAAAGGAAAGTGATTTTCTCTGAAAGGACAGCATTCAGAAAGTGAAGCAACACTCCATTCACTTCGCACAGTGAATTGAAGTGTTGGAACAGACTGCTTCTCTTTCAGAAAAACGCATGTGAATTTCTCTTGAATGCTTGTAAGTAGCTTAAGGCACTTTCAAAGGAAAGTGATTTTCTCTGAAAGGACAGCATTTAGAAAGTGAAGCAACACTCCATTCACTTCGCACAGTGAATTGAAGTGTTGGAACAGACTGCTTCTCTTTCAGAGAAATAGATGTGTGTTTTTTGTGAAAGCTTGTAAGTACCTTAAGGCACTTTCAATTAAAGTGATTTACTCTGAAAGAACAGCATTTAGAAAGTGAAGCAACACTCCATTCACTTCGCACAGTGAATTGAAGTGTTGAAACAGACTGCTTCTCTAACAGAGAAACGCATGTGAATTTCTGTTGAATGCTTGTAAGTAGCTTAAGGCGCTTTCAAAGGAAAGTGATTTTCTCTGACAGGACAGCATTTAGAAAGTGAAGCAACACTCCATTCACTTCGCACAGTGAATTGAAGTGTTGAAACAGACTGCTTCTCTTACAGAGAAACGCATGTGAATTTCTGTTGAATGCTTGTAAGTAGCTTAAGGCGCTTTCAAAGGAAAGTGATTTTCTCTGAAAGGACAGCATTTAGAAAGTGAAGCAACACTCCATTCACTTCGCACAGTGAATTGAAGTGTTGGAACAGACTGCTTCTCTTTCAGAGAAATGCATGTGAATTTCTGTTGAATGCTTGTAAGTAGCTTAAGGCACTTTCAAAGGAAAGTGATTTTCTCTGAAAGTACAGCATTTAGAAAGTGAAGCAACACTCCATTCACTTCGCACAGTGAATTGAAGTGTTGGAACAGACTGCTTCTCTTTCAGAGAAACGGATGTGAGTTTTTTGTGAAAGCTTGTAAGTAGCTTAAGGCACTTTCAAAGGAAAGTGATTTTCTCTGAAAGTACAGCATTTAGAAAGTGAAGCAACACTCCATTCACTTCGCACAGTGAATTGAAGTGTTGGAACAGACTGCTTCTCTTTCAGAGAAACGGATGTGAGTTTTTTGTGAAAGCTTGTAAGTAGCTTAAGGCACTTTCAAAGGAAAGTGATTTTCTCTGAAAGGACAGCATTTAGAAAGTGAAGCAACACTCCATTCACTTCGCACAGTGAATTGAAGTGTTGGAACAGACTGCTTCTCTTTCAGAGAAACGCATGTGAATTTCTGTTGAATGCTTGTAAGTAGCTTAAGGCCCTTTCAAAGGAAAGTGATTTTCTCTGAAAGGACAGCATTTAGAAAGTGAAGCAACACTCCATTCACTTCGCACAGTGAATTGAAGTGTTGGAACAGACTGCTTCTCTTTCAGAGAAACGCATGTGAATTTCTGTTGAATGCTTGTAAGTAGCTTAAGGCCCTTTCAAAGGAAAGTGATTTTCTCTGAAAGGACAGCATTTAGAAAGTGAAGCAACACTCCATTCACTTCGCACAGTGTATTGAAGTGTTGGAACAGACTGCTTCTCTTTCAGAGAAACGCATGTGAATTTCTGTTCAATGCTTGTAAGTAGCTTAAGGCACTTTCAAAGGAAAGTGATTTTCTCTGACAGGACAGCATTTAGAAAGGGAAGCAACACTCCATTCACTTCGCACAGTGAATTGAAGTGTTGGAACAGACTGCTTCTCTTTCAGCGAAACGCATGTGAATTTCTGTTGAATGCTTGTAAGTAGCTTAAGGCACTTTCAAAGGAAAGTGATTTTCTCTGAAAGGACAGCATTTAGAAAGTGAAGCAACACTCCATTCACTTGGCACAGTGAATTGAAGTGTTGGAACAGACTGCTTCTCTTTCAGAGAAATATATGTGTGTTTTTTGTGAAAGCTTGTAAGTACCTTAAGGCACTTTCAATTAAAGTGATTTTCTCTGAAAGAACAGCATTTAGAAAGTGAAGCAACACTCCATTCACTTCGCACAGTGAATTGAAGTGTTGAAACAGACTGCTTCTCTTACAGAGAAACGCATGTGAATTTCTGTTGAATGCTTGTAAGTAGCTTAAGGCGCTTTCAAAGGAAAGTGATTTTCTCTGACAGGACAGCATTTAGAAAGTGAAGCAACACTCCATTCACTTCGCACAGTGAATTGAAGTGTTGAAACAGACTGCTTCTCTTACAGAGAAACGCATGTGAATTTCTGTTGAATGCTTGTAAGTAGCTTAAGGCGCTTTCAAAGGAAAGTGATTTTCTCTGAAAGGACAGCATTTAGAAAGTGAAGCAACACTCCATTCACTTCGCACAGTGAATTGAAGTGTTGGAACAGACTGCTTCTCTTTCAGAGAAATGCATGTGAATTTCTGTTGAATGCTTGTAAGTAGCTTAAGTCACTTTCAAAGGAAAGTGAATTTCTCTGAAAGTACAGCATTTAGAAAGTGAAGCAACACTCCATTCACTTCGCACAGTGAATTGAAGTGTTGGAACAGACTGCTTCTCTTTCAGAGAAACGGATGTGAGTTTTTTGTGAAAGCTTGTAAGTAGCTTAAGGCACTTTCAAAGGAAAGTGATTTTCTCTGAAAGGACAGCATTTAGAAAGTGAAGCAACACTCCATTCACTTCGCACAGTGTATTGAAGTGTTGGAACAGACTGCTTCTCTTTCAGAGAAACGCATGTGAATTTCTGTTGAATGCTTGTAAGTAGCTTAAGGCGCTTTCAAAGGAAAGTGATTTTCTCTGAAAGGACAGCATTTAGAAAGTGAAGCAACACTCCATTCACTTCGCACAGTGAATTGAAGTGTTGGAACAGACTGCTTCTCTTTCAGAGAAACGGGTGTGAGTTTTTTGTGAAAGCTTGTAAGTAGCTTAAGGCACTTTCAAAGGAAAGTGATTTTCTCTGACAGGACAGCATTTAGAAAGTGAAGCAACACTCCATTCACTTCGCACAGTGAATTGAAGTGTTGGAACAGACTGCTTCTCTTTCAGAGAAACGCATGTGAATTTCTGTTCAATGCTTGTAAGTAGCTTAAGGCACTTTCAAAGGAAAGTGATTTTCTCTGAAAGGACAGCATTTAGAAAGTGAAGCAACACTCCATTCACTTCACACAGTGAATTGAAGTGTTGGAACAGACTGCTTCTCTTTCAGAGAAACGGATGTGAGTTTTTTCTGAAAGCTTGTAAGTAGCTTAAGGCACTTTCAAAAGAAAGTGATTTTCTCTGACAGGACAGCATTTAGAAAGTGAAGCAACACTCCATTCACTTCGCACAGTGAATTGAAGTGTTGGAACAGACTGCTTCTCTTTCAGAGAAACGCATGTGAATTTCTGTTCAATGCTTGTAAGTAGCTTAAGGCACTTTCAAAGGAAAGTGATTTTCTCTGAAAGGACAGCATTTAGAAAGTGAAGCAACACTCCATTCACTTCGCACAGTGAATTGAAGTGTTGGAACAGACTGCTTTTCTTTCAGGGAAACGCATGTGAGTTTCTTGTGAATGCTTGTAAGTAGCTTAAGGCACTTTCAAAGGAAAGTGATTTTCTCTGAAAGGACAGCATTTAGAAAGTGAAGCAACACTCCATTCACTTCGCACAGTGAAGTGAAGTGTTGGAACAGACTGCTTCTCTTACAGAGAAACACATGTGAATTTCTGTTCAATGCTTGTAAGTAGCTTAAGGCACTTTCAAAGGAAAGTGATTTTCTCTGAAAGGACAGCATTTAGAAAGTGAAGCAACACTCCATTCACTTCGCACAGTGAATTGAAGTGTTGGAACAGACTGCTTCTCTTTCAGAGAAACGGATGTGAGTTTTTTGTGAAAGCTTGTAAGTAGCTTAAGGCACTTTCAAAGGAAAGTGATTTTCTCTGACAGGACAGCATTTAGAAAGTGAAGCAACACTCCATTCACTTCGCACAGTGAATTGAAGTGTTGGAACAGACTGCTTCTCTTTCAGAGAAACGGATGTGAGTTTTTTCTGAAAGCTTGTAAGTAGCTTAAGGCACTTTCAAAGGAAAGTGATTTTCTCTGACAGGAAAGCATTTAGAAAGTGAAGCAACACTCCATTCACTTCGCACAGTGAATTGAAGTGTTGGAACAGACTGCTTCTCTTTCAGAGAAACGCATGTGAATTTCTGTTGAATGCTTGTAAGTAGCTTAAGGCACTTTCAAAGGAAAGTGATTTTCTCTGAAAGGACAGCATTTAGAAAGTGAAGCAACACTCCATTCACTTCGCACAGTGAATTGAAGTGTTGGAACAGACTGCTTCTCTTTCAGAGAAACGCATGTGAATTTCTGTTCAATGCTTGTAAGTAGCTTAAGGCACTTTCAAAGGAAAGTGATTTTCTCTGAAAGGACAGCATTTAGAAAGTGAAGCAACACTCCATTCACTTCGCACAGTGTATTGAAGTGTTGGAACAGACTGCTTCTCTTTCAGAGAAACGGAAGTGAGTTTTTTGTGAAAGCTTGTTATTAGCTTAAGGCACTTTCAAAGGAAAGTGATTTTCTCTGACAGGACAGCATTTAGAAAGTGAAGCAACACTCCATTCACTTCGCACAGTGAATTGAAGTGTTGGAACAGACTGCTTCTCTTTCAGAGAAACGGATGTGAGTTTTTTCTGAAAGCTTGTAAGTAGCTTAAGCCACTTTCAAAAGAAAGTGATTTTCTCTGACAGGACAGCATTTAGAAAGTGAAGCAACACTCCATTCACTTCGCACAGTGAATTGAAGTGTTGGAACAGACTGCTTCTCTTTCAGAGAAACGCATGTGAATTTCTGTTCAATGCTTGTAAGTAGCTTAAGGCACTTTCAAAGGAAAGTGATTTTCTCTGAAAGGACAGCATTTAGAAAGTGAAGCAACACTCCATTCACTTCGCACAGTGAATTGAAGTGTTGGAACAGACTGCTTTTCTTTCAGGGAAACGCATGTGAGTTTCTTGTGAATGCTTGTAAGTAGCTTAAGGCACTTTCAAAGGAAAGTGATTTTCTCTGAAAAGACAGCATATAGAAAGTGAAACAACACTCCATTCACTTCGCACAGTGAATTGAAGTGTTGAAACAGACTGCTTCTCTTACAGAGAAACGCATGTGAATTTCTGTTGAATGCTTGTAAGTAGCTTAAGGTGCTTTCAAAGGAAAGTGATTTTCTCTGAAAGGACAGCATTTAGAAAGTGAAGCAACACTCCATTCACTTCGCACAGTGAATTGAAGTGTTGGAACAGACTGCTTCTCTTTCAGAGAAACGCATGTGAATTTCTGTTGAATGCTTGTAAGTAGCTTAAGGCACTTTCAAAGGAAAGTGATTTTCTCTGAAAGGACAGCATTTAGAAAGTGAAGCAACACTCCATTCACTTCGCACAGTGTATTGAAGTGTTGGAACAGACTGCTTCTCTTTCAGAGAAACGCATGTGAATTTCTGTTCAATGCTTGTAAGTAGCTTAAGGCACTTTCAAAGGAATGTGATTTTCTCTGACAGGACAGCATTTAGAAAGGGAAGCAACACTCCATTCACTTCGCACAGTGAATTGAAATGTTGGAACAGACTGCTTCTCTTTCAGCGAAACGCATGTGAATTTCTGTTGAATGCTTGTAAGTAGCTTAAGGCACTTTCAAAGGAAAGTGATTTTCTCTGAAAGGACAGCATTCAGAAAGTGAAGCAACACTCCATTCACTTCGCACAGTGAATTGAAGTGTTGGAACAGACTGCTTCTCTTTCAGAAAAACGCATGTGAATTTCTCTTGAATGCTTGTAAGTAGCTTAAGGCACTTTCAAAGGAAAGTGATTTTCTCTGAAAGGACAGCATTTAGAAAGTGAAGCAACACTCCATTCACTTCGCACAGTGAATTGAAGTGTTGGAACAGACTGCTTCTCTTTCAGAGAAATAGATGTGTGTTTTTTGTGAAAGCTTGTAAGTACCTTAAGGCACTTTCAATTAAAGTGATTTACTCTGAAAGAACAGCATTTAGAAAGTGAAGCAACACTCCATTCACTTCGCACAGTGAATTGAAGTGTTGAAACAGACTGCTTCTCTAACAGAGAAACGCATGTGAATTTCTGTTGAATGCTTGTAAGTAGCTTAAGGCGCTTTCAAAGGAAAGTGATTTTCTCTGACAGGACAGCATTTAGAAAGTGAAGCAACACTCCATTCACTTCGCACAGTGAATTGAAGTGTTGAAACAGACTGCTTCTCTTACAGAGAAACGCATGTGAATTTCTGTTGAATGCTTGTAAGTAGCTTAAGGCGCTTTCAAAGGAAAGTGATTTTCTCTGAAAGGACAGCATTTAGAAAGTGAAGCAACACTCCATTCACTTCGCACAGTGAATTGAAGTGTTGGAACAGACTGCTTCTCTTTCAGAGAAATGCATGTGAATTTCTGTTGAATGCTTGTAAGTAGCTTAAGGCACTTTCAAAGGAAAGTGATTTTCTCTGAAAGTACAGCATTTAGAAAGTGAAGCAACACTCCATTCACTTCGCACAGTGAATTGAAGTGTTGGAACAGACTGCTTCTCTTTCAGAGAAACGGATGTGAGTTTTTTGTGAAAGCTTGTAAGTAGCTTAAGGCACTTTCAAAGGAAAGTGATTTTCTCTGAAAGTACAGCATTTAGAAAGTGAAGCAACACTCCATTCACTTCGCACAGTGAATTGAAGTGTTGGAACAGACTGCTTCTCTTTCAGAGAAACGGATGTGAGTTTTTTGTGAAAGCTTGTAAGTAGCTTAAGGCACTTTCAAAGGAAAGTGATTTTCTCTGAAAGGACAGCATTTAGAAAGTGAAGCAACACTCCATTCACTTCGCACAGTGAATTGAAGTGTTGGAACAGACTGCTTCTCTTTCAGAGAAACGCATGTGAATTTCTGTTGAATGCTTGTAAGTAGCTTAAGGCCCTTTCAAAGGAAAGTGATTTTCTCTGAAAGGACAGCATTTAGAAAGTGAAGCAACACTCCATTCACTTCGCACAGTGAATTGAAGTGTTGGAACAGACTGCTTCTCTTTCAGAGAAACGCATGTGAATTTCTGTTGAATGCTTGTAAGTAGCTTAAGGCCCTTTCAAAGGAAAGTGATTTTCTCTGAAAGGACAGCATTTAGAAAGTGAAGCAACACTCCATTCACTTCGCACAGTGTATTGAAGTGTTGGAACAGACTGCTTCTCTTTCAGAGAAACGCATGTGAATTTCTGTTCAATGCTTGTAAGTAGCTTAAGGCACTTTCAAAGGAAAGTGATTTTCTCTGACAGGACAGCATTTAGAAAGGGAAGCAACACTCCATTCACTTCGCACAGTGAATTGAAGTGTTGGAACAGACTGCTTCTCTTTCAGCGAAACGCATGTGAATTTCTGTTGAATGCTTGTAAGTAGCTTAAGGCACTTTCAAAGGAAAGTGATTTTCTCTGAAAGGACAGCATTTAGAAAGTGAAGCAACACTCCATTCACTTGGCACAGTGAATTGAAGTGTTGGAACAGACTGCTTCTCTTTCAGAGAAATATATGTGTGTTTTTTGTGAAAGCTTGTAAGTACCTTAAGGCACTTTCAATTAAAGTGATTTTCTCTGAAAGAACAGCATTTAGAAAGTGAAGCAACACTCCATTCACTTCGCACAGTGAATTGAAGTGTTGAAACAGACTGCTTCTCTTACAGAGAAACGCATGTGAATTTCTGTTGAATGCTTGTAAGTAGCTTAAGGCGCTTTCAAAGGAAAGTGATTTTCTCTGACAGGACAGCATTTAGAAAGTGAAGCAACACTCCATTCACTTCGCACAGTGAATTGAAGTGTTGAAACAGACTGCTTCTCTTACAGAGAAACGCATGTGAATTTCTGTTGAATGCTTGTAAGTAGCTTAAGGCGCTTTCAAAGGAAAGTGATTTTCTCTGAAAGGACAGCATTTAGAAAGTGAAGCAACACTCCATTCACTTCGCACAGTGAATTGAAGTGTTGGAACAGACTGCTTCTCTTTCAGAGAAATGCATGTGAATTTCTGTTGAATGCTTGTAAGTAGCTTAAGTCACTTTCAAAGGAAAGTGAATTTCTCTGAAAGTACAGCATTTAGAAAGTGAAGCAACACTCCATTCACTTCGCACAGTGAATTGAAGTGTTGGAACAGACTGCTTCTCTTTCAGAGAAACGGATGTGAGTTTTTTGTGAAAGCTTGTAAGTAGCTTAAGGCACTTTCAAAGGAAAGTGATTTTCTCTGAAAGGACAGCATTTAGAAAGTGAAGCAACACTCCATTCACTTCGCACAGTGTATTGAAGTGTTGGAACAGACTGCTTCTCTTTCAGAGAAACGCATGTGAATTTCTGTTGAATGCTTGTAAGTAGCTTAAGGCGCTTTCAAAGGAAAGTGATTTTCTCTGAAAGGACAGCATTTAGAAAGTGAAGCAACACTCCATTCACTTCGCACAGTGAATTGAAGTGTTGGAACAGACTGCTTCTCTTTCAGAGAAACGGGTGTGAGTTTTTTGTGAAAGCTTGTAAGTAGCTTAAGGCACTTTCAAAGGAAAGTGATTTTCTCTGACAGGACAGCATTTAGAAAGTGAAGCAACACTCCATTCACTTCGCACAGTGAATTGAAGTGTTGGAACAGACTGCTTCTCTTTCAGAGAAACGCATGTGAATTTCTGTTCAATGCTTGTAAGTAGCTTAAGGCACTTTCAAAGGAAAGTGATTTTCTCTGAAAGGACAGCATTTAGAAAGTGAAGCAACACTCCATTCACTTCACACAGTGAATTGAAGTGTTGGAACAGACTGCTTCTCTTTCAGAGAAACGGATGTGAGTTTTTTCTGAAAGCTTGTAAGTAGCTTAAGGCACTTTCAAAAGAAAGTGATTTTCTCTGACAGGACAGCATTTAGAAAGTGAAGCAACACTCCATTCACTTCGCACAGTGAATTGAAGTGTTGGAACAGACTGCTTCTCTTTCAGAGAAACGCATGTGAATTTCTGTTCAATGCTTGTAAGTAGCTTAAGGCACTTTCAAAGGAAAGTGATTTTCTCTGAAAGGACAGCATTTAGAAAGTGAAGCAACACTCCATTCACTTCGCACAGTGAATTGAAGTGTTGGAACAGACTGCTTTTCTTTCAGGGAAACGCATGTGAGTTTCTTGTGAATGCTTGTAAGTAGCTTAAGGCACTTTCAAAGGAAAGTGATTTTCTCTGAAAGGACAGCATTTAGAAAGTGAAGCAACACTCCATTCACTTCGCACAGTGAAGTGAAGTGTTGGAACAGACTGCTTCTCTTACAGAGAAACACATGTGAATTTCTGTTCAATGCTTGTAAGTAGCTTAAGGCACTTTCAAAGGAAAGTGATTTTCTCTGAAAGGACAGCATTTAGAAAGTGAAGCAACACTCCATTCACTTCGCACAGTGAATTGAAGTGTTGGAACAGACTGCTTCTCTTTCAGAGAAACGGATGTGAGTTTTTTGTGAAAGCTTGTAAGTAGCTTAAGGCACTTTCAAAGGAAAGTGATTTTCTCTGACAGGACAGCATTTAGAAAGTGAAGCAACACTCCATTCACTTCGCACAGTGAATTGAAGTGTTGGAACAGACTGCTTCTCTTTCAGAGAAACGGATGTGAGTTTTTTCTGAAAGCTTGTAAGTAGCTTAAGGCACTTTCAAAGGAAAGTGATTTTCTCTGACAGGAAAGCATTTAGAAAGTGAAGCAACACTCCATTCACTTCGCACAGTGAATTGAAGTGTTGGAACAGACTGCTTCTCTTTCAGAGAAACGCATGTGAATTTCTGTTGAATGCTTGTAAGTAGCTTAAGGCACTTTCAAAGGAAAGTGATTTTCTCTGAAAGGACAGCATTTAGAAAGTGAAGCAACACTCCATTCACTTCGCACAGTGAATTGAAGTGTTGGAACAGACTGCTTCTCTTTCAGAGAAACGCATGTGAATTTCTGTTCAATGCTTGTAAGTAGCTTAAGGCACTTTCAAAGGAAAGTGATTTTCTCTGAAAGGACAGCATTTAGAAAGTGAAGCAACACTCCATTCACTTCGCACAGTGTATTGAAGTGTTGGAACAGACTGCTTCTCTTTCAGAGAAACGGAAGTGAGTTTTTTGTGAAAGCTTGTTATTAGCTTAAGGCACTTTCAAAGGAAAGTGATTTTCTCTGACAGGACAGCATTTAGAAAGTGAAGCAACACTCCATTCACTTCGCACAGTGAATTGAAGTGTTGGAACAGACTGCTTCTCTTTCAGAGAAACGGATGTGAGTTTTTTCTGAAAGCTTGTAAGTAGCTTAAGCCACTTTCAAAAGAAAGTGATTTTCTCTGACAGGACAGCATTTAGAAAGTGAAGCAACACTCCATTCACTTCGCACAGTGAATTGAAGTGTTGGAACAGACTGCTTCTCTTTCAGAGAAACGCATGTGAATTTCTGTTCAATGCTTGTAAGTAGCTTAAGGCACTTTCAAAGGAAAGTGATTTTCTCTGAAAGGACAGCATTTAGAAAGTGAAGCAACACTCCATTCACTTCGCACAGTGAATTGAAGTGTTGGAACAGACTGCTTTTCTTTCAGGGAAACGCATGTGAGTTTCTTGTGAATGCTTGTAAGTAGCTTAAGGCACTTTCAAAGGAAAGTGATTTTCTCTGAAAAGACAGCATATAGAAAGTGAAACAACACTCCATTCACTTCGCACAGTGAAGTGAAGTGTTGGAACAGACTGCTTCTCTTACAGAGAAACACATGTGAATTTCTGTTCAATGCTTGTAAGTAGCTTAAGGCACTTTCAAAGGAAAGTGATTTTCTCTGAAAGGACAGCATTTAGAAAGTGAAGCAACACTCCATTCACTTCGCACAGTGAATTGAAGTGTTGGAACAGACTGCTTCTCTTTCAGAGAAACGGATGTGAGTTTTTTGTGAAAGCTTGTAAGTAGCTTAAGGCACTTTCAAAGGAAAGTGATTTTCTCTGACAGGACAGCATTTAGAAAGTGAAGCAACACTCCATTCACTTCGCACAGTGAATTGAAGTGTTGGAACAGACTGCTTCTCTTTCAGAGAAACGGATGTGAGTTTTTTCTGAAAGCTTGTAAGTAGCTTAAGGCACTTTCAAAGGAAAGTGATTTTCTCTGACAGGAAAGCATTTAGAAAGTGAAGCAACACTCCATTCACTTCGCACAGTGAATTGAAGTGTTGGAACAGACTGCTTCTCTTTCAGAGAAACGGATGTGTGTTTTTTGTGAAAGCTTGTAAGTAGCTTAAGGCACTTTCAAAGGAAAGTGATTTTCTCTGACAGGACTGCATTTAGAAAGTGAAGCTACACTCCATTCACTTCGCACATTGAATTGAAGTGTTGGAACAGACTGCTTCTCTTTCAGAGAAACGCATGTGAATTTCTGTTGAATGCTTGTAAGTAGCTTAAGGCACTTTCAAAGGAAAGTGATTTTCTCTGAAAGGACAGCATTTAGAAAGTGAAGCAACACTCCATTCACTTCGCACAGTGAATTGAAGTGTTGGAACAGACTGCTTCTCTTTCAGAGAAACGCATGTGAATTTCTGTTCAATGCTTGTAAGTAGCTTAAGGCACTTTCAAAGGAAAGTGATTTTCTCTGAAAGGACAGCATTTAGAAAGTGAAGCAACACTCCATTCACTTCGCACAGTGAAATGAATTGTTTGAACAGACTGCTTCGTTGGAACAGACTGCTTCTCTTTCAGAGAAACGGATGTGAGTTTTTTGTGAAAGCTTGTAAGTAGCTTAAGGCACTTTCAAAGGAAAGTGATTTTCTCTGAAAGGACAGCATTTAGAAAGTGAAGCAACACTCCATTCACTTCGCACAGTGTATTGAAGTGTTGGAACAGACTGCTTCTCTTTCAGAGAAACGGATGTGAGTTTTTTGTGAAAGCTTGTAATTAGCTTAAGGCACTTTCAAAGGAAAGTGATTTTCTCTAACAGGACAGCATTTAGAAAGTGAGGCAACACTCCATTCACTTCGCACAGTGAATTGAAGTGTTGGAACAGACTGCTTCTCTTTCAGAGAAACAGATGTGAGTTTTTTCTGAAAGCTTGTAAGTAGCTTAAGGCACTTTCAAAGGAAAGTGATTTTCTCTGACAGGACAGCATTTAGAAAGTGAAGCAACGCTCCATTCACTTCGCACAGTGAATTGAAGTGTTGGAACAGACTGCTTGTCTTTCAGAAAAACGGATGTGAATTTTTTGTGAAAGCTTTTAAGTAGCTTAAGGCACTTTCAAAGGAAAGTGATTTTCTCTGACAGGACAGCATTTAGAAAGTGAAGCAACACTCCATTCACTTCGCACAGTGAATTGAAGTGTTGGAACAGACTGCTTCTCTTTCAGAGAAACACATGTGAATTTCTGTTGAATCCTTGTAAGTAGCTTATGGCACTTTCAAAGGAAAGTGATTTTCTCTGAAAGGACAGCATTTAGAAAGTGAAGCAACACTCCATTCACTTCGCACAGTGAATTGAAGTGTTGGAACAGACTGCTTGTCTTTCAGGGAAACGCATGTGAATTTCTGTTGAATGCTTGTAAGTAGCTTAAGGCACTTTCAAAGGAAAGTGATTTTCTCTGAAAGGACAGCCTTTAGAAAGTGAAGCAACACTCCATTCACTTCGCACAGTGAATTGAAGTGTTGGAACAGACTGCTTCTCTTTCAGAGAAACGGATGTGAGTTTTTTCTGAAAGCTTGTAAGTAGCTTAAGGCACTTTCAAAGTAAAGTGATTTTCTCTGAAAGGACAGCATTTAGAAAGTGAAGCAACACTCCATTCACTTCGCACAGTGAATTGAAGTGTTGGAACAGACTGCTTCTCTTTCAGAGAAACGGATGTGAGTTTTTTGTGAAAGCTTGTAAGTAGCTTAAGGCACTTTAAAGGAAAGTGATTTTCTCTGAAAGGACAGCATTTAGAAAGTGAAGCAACACTCCATTCACTTCGCACAGTGAATTGAAGTGTTGGAACAGACTGCTTCTCTTTCAGAGAAACGCATGTGAATTTCTGTTGAATGCTTGTAAGTAGCTTAAGGCACTTTCAAAGGAAAGTGATTTTCTCTGAAAGGACAGCATTTAGAAAGTGAAGCAACACTCCATTCACTTCGCACAGTGAATTGAAGTGTTGGAACAGACTGCTTCTCTTTCAGAGAAACGCATGTGAATTTCTGTTCAATGCTTGTAAGTAGCTTAAGGCACTTTCAAAGGAAAGTGATTTTCTCTGAAAGGACAGCATTTAGAAAGTGAAGCAAAACTCCATTCACTTCGCACAGTGAATTGAAGTGTTGGAACAGACTGCTTCTCTTTCAGAGAAACGGGTGTGAGTTTTTTGTGAAAGCTTGTAAGTAGCTTAAGGCACTCTCAAAGGAAAGTGATTTTCTCTGACAGGACAGCATTGAGAAAGTGAAGCAACACTCCATTCACTTCGCACAGTGAATTGAAGTGTTGGAACAGACTGCTTCTCTTTCAGAGAAACGCATGTGAATTTCTGTTCAATGCTTGTAAGTAGCTTAAGGCACTTTCAAAGGAAAGTGATTTTCTCTGAAAGGACAGCATTTAGAAAGTGAAGCAACACTCCATTCACTTCACACAGTGAATTGAAGTGTTGGAACAGACTGCTTCTCTTTCAGAGAAACGGATGTGAGTTTTTTCTGAAAGCTTGTAAGTAGCTTAAGGCACTTTCAAAAGAAAGTGATTTTCTCTGACAGGACAGCATTTAGAAAGTGAAGCAACACTCCATTCACTTCGCACAGTGAATTGAAGTGTTGGAACAGACTGCTTCTCTTTCAGAGAAACGCATGTGAATTTCTGTTCAATGCTTGTAAGTAGCTTAAGGCACTTTCAAAGGAAAGTGATTTTCTCTGAAAGGACAGCATTTAGAAAGTGAAGCAACACTCCATTCACTTCGCACAGTGAAGTGAAGTGTTGGAACAGACTGCTTCTCTTACAGAGAAACACATGTGAATTTCTGTTCAATGCTTGTAAGTAGCTTAAGGCACTTTCAAAGGAAAGTGATTTTCTCTGAAAGGACAGCATTTAGAAAGTGAAGCAACACTCCATTCACTTCGCACAGTGAAATGAAGTGTTGGAACAGACTGCTTCTCTTTCAGAGAAACGGATGTGAGTTTTTTGTGAAAGCTTGTAAGTAGCTTAAGGCACTTTCAAAGGAAAGTGATTTTCTCTGACAGGACAGCATTTAGAAAGTGAAGCAACACTCCATTCACTTCGCACAGTGAATTGAAGTGTTGGAACAGACTGCTTCTCTTTCAGAGAAACGGATGTGAGTTTTTTCTGAAAGCTTGTAAGTAGCTTAAGGCACTTTCAAAGGAAAGTGATTTTCTCTGACAGGAAAGCATTTAGAAAGTGAAGCAACACTCCATTCACTTCGCACAGTGAATTGAAGTGTTGGAACAGACTGCTTCTCTTTCAGAGAAACGCATGTGAATTTCTGTTGAATGCTTGTAAGTAGCTTAAGGCACTTTCAAAGGAAAGTGATTTTCTCTGAAAGGACAGCATTTAGAAAGTGAAGCAACACTCCATTCACTTCGCACAGTGTATTGAAGTGTTGGAACAGACTGCTTCTCTTTCAGAGAAACGGAAGTGAGTTTTTTGTGAAAGCTTGTAAGTAGCTTAAGGCACTTTCAAAGGAAAGTGATTTTCTCTGACAGGACAGCATTTAGAAAGTGAAGCAACACTCCATTCACTTCGCACAGTGAATTGAAGTGTTGGAACAGACTGCTTCTCTTTCAGAGAAACGCATGTGAATTTCTGTTCAATGCTTGTAAGTAGCTTAAGGCACTTTCAAAGGAAAGTGATTTTCTCTGAAAGGACAGCATTTAGAAAGTGAAGCAACACTCCATTCACTTCACACAGTGAATTGAAGTGTTGGAACAGACTGCTTCTCTTTCAGAGAAACGGATGTGAGTTTTTTCTGAAAGCTTGTAAGTAGCTTAAGGCACTTTCAAAAGAAAGTGATTTTCTCTGACAGGACAGCATTTAGAAAGTGAAGCAACACTCCATTCACTTCGCACAGTGAATTGAAGTGTTGGAACAGACTGCTTCTCTTTCAGAGAAACGCATGTGAATTTCTGTTCAATGCTTGTAAGTAGCTTAAGGCACTTTCAAAGGAAAGTGATTTTCTCTGAAAGGACAGCATTTAGAAAGTGAAGCAACACTCCATTCACTTCGCACAGTGAAGTGAAGTGTTGGAACAGACTGCTTCTCTTACAGAGAAACACATGTGAATTTCTGTTCAATGCTTGTAAGTAGCTTAAGGCACTTTCAAAGGAAAGTGATTTTCTCTGAAAGGACAGCATTTAGAAAGTGAAGCAACACTCCATTCACTTCGCACAGTGAATTGAAGTGTTGGAACAGACTGCTTCTCTTTCAGAGAAACGGATGTGAGTTTTTTGTGAAAGCTTGTAAGTAGCTTAAGGCACTTTCAAAGGAAAGTGATTTTCTCTGACAGGACAGCATTTAGAAAGTGAAGCAACACTCCATTCACTTCGCACAGTGAATTGAAGTGTTGGAACAGACTGCTTCTCTTTCAGAGAAACGGATTTGAGTTTTTTCTGAAAGCTTGTAAGTAGCTTAAGGCACTTTCAAAGGAAAGTGATTTTCTCTGACAGGAAAGCATTTAGAAAGTGAAGCAACACTCCATTCACTTCGCACAGTGAATTGAAGTGTTGGAACAGACTGCTTCTCTTTCAGAGAAACGCATGTGAATTTCTGTTGAATGCTTGTAAGTAGCTTAAGGCACTTTCAAAGGAAAGTGATTTTCTCTGAAAGGACAGCATTTAGAAAGTGAGGCAACACTCCATTCACTTCGCACAGTGAATTGAAGTGTTGGAACAGACTGCTTCTCTTTCAGAGAAACGCATGTGAATTTCTGTTCAATGCTTGTAAGTAGCTTAAGGCACTTTCAAAGGAAAGTGATTTTCTCTGAAAGGACAGCATTTAGAAAGTGAAGCAACACTCCATTCACTTCGCACAGTGTATTGAAGTGTTGGAACAGACTGCTTCTCTTTCAGAGAAACGGAAGTGAGTTTTTTGTGAAAGCTTGTTATTAGCTTAAGGCACTTTCAAAGGAAAGTGATTTTCTCTGACAGGACAGCATTTAGAAAGTGAAGCAACACTCCATTCACTTCGCACAGTGAATTGAAGTGTTGGAACAGACTGCTTCTCTTTCAGAGAAACGCATGTGAATTTCTGTTCAATGCTTGTAAGTAGCTTAAGGCACTTTCAAAGGAAAGTGATTTTCTCTGAAAGGACAGCATTTAGAAAGTGAAGCAACACTCCATTCACTTCGCACAGTGAATTGAAGTGTTGGAACAGACTGCTTTTCTTTCAGGGAAACGCATGTGAGTTTCTTGTGAATGCTTGTAAGTAGCTTAAGGCACTTTCAAAGGAAAGTGATTTTCTCTGAAAGGACAGCATATAGAAAGTGAAGCAACACTCCATTCACTTCGCACAGTGAAGTGAAGTGTTGGAACAGACTGCTTCTCTTACAGAGAAACACATGTGAATTTCTGTTCAATGCTTGTAAGTAGCTTAAGGCACTTTCAAAGGAAAGTGATTTTCTCTGAAAGGACAGCATTTAGAAAGTGAAGCAACACTCCATTCACTTCGCACAGTGAATTGAAGTGTTGGAACAGACTGCTTCTCTTTCAGAGAAACGGATGTGAGTTTTTTGTGAAAGCTTGTAAGTAGCTTAAGGCACTTTCAAAGGAAAGTGATTTTCTCTGACAGGACAGCATTTAGAAAGTGAAGCAACACTCCATTCACTTCGCACAGTGAATTGAAGTGTTGGAACAGACTGCTTCTCTTTCAGAGAAACGGATGTGAGTTTTTTCTGAAAGCTTGTAAGTAGCTTAAGGCACTTTCAAAGGAAAGTGATTTTCTCTGACAGGAAAGCATTTAGAAAGTGAAGCAACACTCCATTCACTTCGCACAGTGAATTGAAGTGTTGGAACAGACTGCTTCTCTTTCAGAGAAACGGATGTGTGTTTTTTGTGAAAGCTTGTAAGTAGCTTAAGGCACTTTCAAAGGAAAGTGATTTTCTCTGACAGGACTGCATTTAGAAAGTGAAGCTACACTCCATTCACTTCGCACATTGAATTGAAGTGTTGGAACAGACTGCTTCTCTTTCAGAGAAACGCATGTGAATTTCTGTTGAATGCTTGTAAGTAGCTTAAGGCACTTTCA
This sequence comes from Myodes glareolus, assembly GCF_982192425.1. Lineage (NCBI taxonomy): Eukaryota > Metazoa > Chordata > Mammalia > Rodentia > Cricetidae > Myodes > Myodes glareolus. Next base: position 1,977,513 of record NC_142040.1, read on the forward strand.
AAGGAAAGTGATTTTCTCTGAAAGGACAGCATTTAGAAAGTGAAGCAACACTCCATTCACTTCGCACAGTGAATTGAAGTGTTGGAACAGACTGCTTCTCTTTCAGAGAAACGCATGTGAATTTCTGTTCAATGCTTGTAAGTAGCTTAAGGCACTTTCAAAGGAAAGTGATTTTCTCTGAAAGGACAGCATTTAGAAAGTGAAGCAACACTCCATTCACTTCGCACAGTGAAATGAATTGTTTGAACAGACTGCTTCGTTGGAACAGACTGCTTCTCTTTCAGAGAAACGGATGTGAGTTTTTTGTGAAAGCTTGTAAGTAGCTTAAGGCACTTTCAAAGGAAAGTGATTTTCTCTGAAAGGACAGCATTTAGAAAGTGAAGCAACACTCCATTCACTTCGCACAGTGTATTGAAGTGTTGGAACAGACTGCTTCTCTTTCAGAGAAACGGATGTGAGTTTTTTGTGAAAGCTTGTAATTAGCTTAAGGCACTTTCAAAGGAAAGTGATTTTCTCTGACAGGACAGCATTTAGAAAGTGAGGCAACACTCCATTCACTTCGCACAGTGAATTGAAGTGTTGGAACAGACTGCTTCTCTTTCAGAGAAACGGATGTGAGTTTTTTCTGAAAGCTTGTAAGTAGCTTAAGGCACTTTCAAAGGAAAGTGATTTTCTCTGATAGGACAGCATTTAGAAAGTGAAGCAACGCTCCATTCACTTCGCACAGTGAATTGAAGTGTTGGAACAGACTGCTTGTCTTTCAGAAAAACGGATGTGAATTTTTTGTGAAAGCTTTTAAGTAGCTTAAGGCACTTTCAAAGGAAAGTGATTTTCTCTGACAGGACAGCATTTAGAAAGTGAAGCAACACTCCATTCACTTCGCACAGTGAATTGAAGTGTTGGAACAGACTGCTTCTCTTTCAGAGAAACACATGTGAATTTCTGTTGAATCCTTGTAAGTAGATTATGGCACTTTCAAAGGAAAGTGATTTTCTCTGAAAGGACAGCATTTAGAAAGTGAAGCAACACTCCATTCACTTCGCACAGTGAATTGAAGTGTTGGAACAGACTGCTTGTCTTTCAGGGAAACGCATGTGAATTTTTGTTGAATGCTTGTAAGTAGCTTAAGGCACTTTCAAAGGAAAGTGATTTTCTCTGAAAGGACAGCATTTAGAAAGTGAAGCAACACTCCATTCACTTCGCACAGTGAATTGAAGTGTTGGAACAGACTGCTTCTCTTTCAGAGAAACGGATGTGAGTTTTTTCTGAAAGCTTGTAAGTAGCTTAAGGCACTTTCAAAGTAAAGTGATTTTCTCTGAAAGGACAGCATTTAGAAAGTGAAGCAACACTCCATTCACTTCGCACAGTGAATTGAAGTGTTGGAACAGACTGCTTCTCTTTCAGAGAAACGGATGTGAGTTTTTTGTGAAAGCTTGTAAGTAGCTTAAGGCACTTTCAAAGGAAAGTGATTTTCTCTGAAAGGACAGCATTTAGAAAGTGAAGCAACACTCCATTCACTTCGCACAGTGAATTGAAGTGTTGGAACAGACTGCTTCTCTTTCAGAGAAACGCATGTGAATTTCTGTTGAATGCTTGTAAGTAGCTTAAGGCACTTTCAAAGGAAAGTGATTTTCTCTGAAAGGACAGCATTTAGAAAGTGAAGCAACACTCCATTCACTTCGCACAGTGAATTGAAGTGTTGGAACAGACTGCTTCTCTTTCAGAGAAACGCATGTGAATTTCTGTTCAATGCTTGTAAGTAGCTTAAGGCACTTTCAAAGGAAAGTGATTTTCTCTGAAAGGACAGCATTTAGAAAGTGAAGCAACACTCCATTCACTTCGCACAGTGAATTGAAGTGTTGGAACAGACTGCTTCTCTTTCAGAGAAACGGATGTGAGTTTTTTGTGAAAGCTTGTAAGTAGCTTAAGGCACTTTCAAAGGAAAGTGATTTTCTCTGACAGGACAGCATTTAGAAAGTGAAGCAACACTCCATTCACTTCGCACAGTGAATTGAAGTGTTGGAACAGACTGCTTCTCTTTCAGAGAAACGGATGTGAGTTTTTTCTGAAAGCTTGTAAGTAGCTTAAGGCACTTTCAAAGGAAAGTGATTTTCTCTGACAGGAAAGCATTTAGAAAGTGAAGCAACACTCCATTCACTTCGCACAGTGAATTGAAGTGTTGGAACAGACTGCTTCTCTTTCAGAGAAACGCATGTGAATTTCTGTTGAATGCTTGTAAGTAGCTTAAGGCACTTTCAAAGGAAAGTGATTTTCTCTGAAAGGACAGCATTTAGAAAGTGAAGCAACACTCCATTCACTTCGCACAGTGAATTGAAGTGTTGGAACAGACTGCTTCTCTTTCAGAGAAACGCATGTGAATTTCTGTTCAATGCTTGTAAGTAGCTTAAGGCACTTTCAAAGGAAAGTGATTTTCTCTGAAAGGACAGCATTTAGAAAGTGAAGCAACACTCCATTCACTTCGCACAGTGTATTGAAGTGTTGGAACAGACTGCTTCTCTTTCAGAGAAACGGAAGTGAGTTTTTTGTGAAAGCTTGTTATTAGCTTAAGGCACTTTCAAAGGAAAGTGATTTTCTCTGACAGGACAGCATTTAGAAAGTGAAGCAACACTCCATTCACTTCGCACAGTGAATTGAAGTGTTGGAACAGACTGCTTCTCTTTCAGAGAAACGGATGTGAGTTTTTTCTGAAAGCTTGTAAGTAGCTTAAGGCACTTTCAAAAGAAAGTGATTTTCTCTGACAGGACAGCATTTAGAAAGTGAAGCAACACTCCATTCACTTCGCACAGTGAATTGAAGTGTTGGAACAGACTGCTTCTCTTTCAGAGAAACGCATGTGAATTTCTGTTCAATGCTTGTAAGTAGCTTAAGGCACTTTCAAAGGAAAGTGATTTTCTCTGAAAGGACAGCATTTAGAAAGTGAAGCAACACTCCATTCACTTCGCACAGTGAATTGAAGTGTTGGAACAGACTGCTTTTCTTTCAGGGAAACGCATGTGAGTTTCTTGTGAATGCTTGTAAGTAGCTTAAGGCACTTTCAAAGGAAAGTGATTTTCTCTGAAAGGACAGCATTTAGAAAGTGAAGCAACACTCCATTCACTTCGCACAGTGAAGTGAAGTGTTGGAACAGACTGCTTCTCTTACAGAGAAACACATGTGAATTTCTGTTCAATGCTTGTAAGTAGCTTAAGGCACTTTCAAAGGAAAGTGATTTTCTCTGAAAGGACAGCATTTAGAAAGTGAAGCAACACTCCATTCACTTCGCACAGTGAATTGAAGTGTTGGAACAGACTGCTTCTCTTTCAGAGAAACGGATGTGAGTTTTTTGTGAAAGCTTGTAAGTAGCTTAAGGCACTTTCAAAGGAAAGTGATTTTCTCTGACAGGACAGCATTTAGAAAGTGAAGCAACACTCCATTCACTTCGCACAGTGAATTGAAGTGTTGGAACAGACTGCTTCTCTTTCAGAGAAACGGATGTGAGTTTTTTCTGAAAGCTTGTAAGTAGCTTAAGGCACTTTCAAAGGAAAGTGATTTTCTCTGACAGGAAAGCATTTAGAAAGTGAAGCAACACTCCATTCACTTCGCACAGTGAATTGAAGTGTTGGAACAGACTGCTTCTCTTTCAGAGAAACGGATGTGTGTTTTTTGTGAAAGCTTGTAAGTAGCTTAAGGCACTTTCAAAGGAAAGTGATTTTCTCTGACAGGACAGCATTTAGAAAGTGAAGCTACACTCCATTCACTTCGCACATTGAATTGAAGTGTTGGAACAGACTGCTTCTCTTTCAGAGAAACGCATGTGAATTTCTGTTGAATGCTTGTAAGTAGCTTAAGGCACTTTCAAAGGAAAGTGATTTTCTCTGAAAGGACAGCATTTAGAAAGTGAAGCAACACTCCATTCACTTCGCACAGTGAATTGAAGTGTTGGAACAGACTGCTTCTCTTTCAGAGAAACGCATGTGAATTTCTGTTCAATGCTTGTAAGTAGCTTAAGGCACTTTCAAAGGAAAGTGATTTTCTCTGAAAGGACAGCATTTAGAAAGTGAAGCAACACTCCATTCACTTCGCACAGTGAAATGAATTGTTTGAACAGACTGCTTCGTTGGAACAGACTGCTTCTCTTTCAGAGAAACGGATGTGAGTTTTTTGTGAAAGCTTGTAAGTAGCTTAAGGCACTTTCAAAGGAAAGTGATTTTCTCTGAAAGGACAGCATTTAGAAAGTGAAGCAACACTCCATTCACTTCGCACAGTGTATTGAAGTGTTGGAACAGACTACTTCTCTTTCAGAGAAACGGATGTGAGTTTTTTGTGAAAGCTTGTAATTAGCTTAAGGCACTTTCAAAGGAAAGTGATTTTCTCTGACAGGACAGCATTTAGAAAGTGAGGCAACACTCCATTCACTTCGCACAGTGAATTGAAGTGTTGGAACAGACTGCTTCTCTTTCAGAGAAACGGATGTGAGTTTTTTCTGAAAGCTTGTAAGTAGCTTAAGGCACTTTCAAAGGAAAGTGATTTTCTCTGACAGGACAGCATTTAGAAAGTGAAGCAACGCTCCATTCACTTCGCACAGTGAATTGAAGTGTTGGAACAGACTGCTTGTCTTTCAGAAAAACGGATGTGAATTTTTTGTGAAAGCTTTTAAGTAGCTTAAGGCACTTTCAAAGGAAAGTGATTTTCTCTGAAAGGACAGCATTTAGAAAGTGAAGCAACACTCCATTCACTTCGCACAGTGAATTGAAGTGTTGGAACAGACTGCTTCTCTTTCAGAGAAACACATGTGAATTTCTGTTGAATCCTTGTAAGTAGCCTATGGCACTTTCAAAGGAAAGTGATTTTCTCTGAAAGGACAGCATTTAGAAAGTGAAGCAACACTCCATTCACTTCGCACAGTGAATTGAAGTGTTGGAACAGACTGCTTGTCTTTCAGGGAAACGCATGTGAATTTCTGTTGAATGCTTGTAAGTAGCTTAAGGCACTTTCAAAGGAAAGTGATTTTCTCTGAAAGGACAGCATTTAGAAAGTGAAGCAACACTCCATTCACTTCGCACAGTGAATTGAAGTGTTGGAACAGACTGCTTCTCTTTCAGAGAAACGGATGTGAGTTTTTTCTGAAAGCTTGTAAGTAGCTTAAGGCACTTTCAAAGTAAAGTGATTTTCTCTGAAAGGACAGCATTTAGAAAGTGAAGCAACACTCCATTCACTTCGCACAGTGAATTGAAGTGTTGGAACAGACTGCTTCTCTTTCAGAGAAACGGATGTGAGTTTTTTGTGAAAGCTTGTAAGTAGCTTAAGGCACTTTCAAAGGAAAGTGATTTTCTCTGACAGGACAGCATTTAGAAAGTGAAGCAACACTCCATTCACTTCGCACAGTGAATTGAAGTGTTGGAACACACTGCTTCTCTTTCAGAGAAACACATGTGAATTTCTGTTGAATGCTTGTAAGTAGCTTAAGGCACTTTCAAAGGAAAGTGATTTTCTCTGAAAGGACAGCATTTAGAAAGTGAAGCAACACTCCATTCACTTCGCACAGTGAATTGAAGTGTTGGAACAGACTGCTTCTCTTTCAGGGAAACGCATGTGAATTTCTGTTGAATGCTTGTAAGTAGCTTAAGGCACTTTCAAAGGAAAGTGATTTTCTCTGAAAGGACAGCATTTAGAAAGTGAAGCAACACTCCATTCACTTCGCACAGTGAATTGAAGTGTTGGAACAGACTGCTTCTCTTTCAGAGAAACGCATGTGAATTTCTGTTCAATGCTTGTAAGTAGCTTAAGGCACTTTCAAAGGAAAGTGATTTTCTCTGAAAGGACAGCATTTAGAAAGTGAAGCAACACTCCATTCACTTCGCACAGTGAATTGAAGTGTTGGAACAGACTGCTTCTCTTTCAGGGAAACGCATGTGAATTTCTGTTGAATGCTTGTAAGTAGCTTAAGGCACTTTCAAAGGAAAGTGATTTTCTCTGAAAGGACAGCATTTAGAAAGTGAAGCAACACTCCATTCACTTCGCACAGTGAAGTGAAGTGTTGGAACAGACTGCTTCTCTTTCAGAGAAACGCATGGAATTTCTGTTCAATGCTTGTAAGTAGCTTAAGGCACTTTCAAAGGAAAGTGATTTTCTCTGAAAGGACAGCATTTAGAAAGTGAAGCAACACTCCATTCACTTCGCACAGTGTATTGAAGTGTTGGAACAGACTGCTTCTCTTTCAGAGAAACGGAAGTGAGTTTTTTGTGAAAGCTTGTTATTAGCTTAAGGCACTTTCAAAAGAAAGTGATTTTCTCTGACAGGACAGCATTTAGAAAGTGAAGCAACACTCCATTCACTTCGCACAGTGAATTGAAGTGTTGGAACAGACTGCTTCTCTTTCAGAGAAACGGATGTGAGTTTTTTCTGAAAGCTTGTAAGTAGCTTAAGGCACTTTCAAAAGAAAGTGATTTTCTCTGACAGGACAGCATTTAGAAAGTGAAGCAACACTCCATTCACTTCGCACAGTGAATTGAAGTGTTGGAACAGACTGCTTCTCTTTCAGAGAAACGCATGTGAATTTCTGTTCAATGCTTGTAAGTAGCTTAAGGCACTTTCAAAGGAAAGTGATTTTCTCTGAAAGGACAGCATTTAGAAAGTGAAGCAACACTCCATTCACTTCGCACAGTGAATTGAAGTGTTGGAACAGACTGCATTTCTTTCAGGGAAACGCATGTGAGTTTCTTGTGAATGCTTGAAAGTAGCTTAAGGCACTTTCAAAGGAAAGTGATTTTCTCTGAAAGGACAGCATATAGAAAGTGAAGCAACACTCCATTCACTTCGCACAGTGAATTGAAGTGTTGGAACAGACTGCTTCTCTTTCAGAGAAACGGATGTGAGTTTTTTGTGAAAGCTTGTAAGTAGCTTAAGGCACTTTCAAAGGAAAGTGATTTTCTCTGACAGGACAGCATTTAGAAAGTGAAGCAACACTCCATTCACTTCGCACAGTGAATTGAAGTGTTGGAACAGACTGCTTCTCTTTCAGAGAAACGGATGTGAGTTTTTTCTGAAAGCTTGTAAGTAGCTTAAGGCACTTTCAAAGGAAAGTGATTTTCTCTGACAGGAAAGCATTTAGAAAGTGAAGCAACACTCCATTCACTTCGCACAGTGAATTGAAGTGTTGGAACACACTGCTTCTCTTTCAGAGAAACGGATGTGTGTTTTTTGTGAAAGCTTGTAAGTAGCTTAAGGCACTTTCAAAGGAAAGTGATTTTCTCTGACAGGACTGCATTTAGATAGTGAAGCTACACTCCATTCACTTCGCACATTGAATTGAAGTGTTGGAACAGACTGCTTCTCTTTCAGAGAAACGCATGTGAATTTCTGTTGAATGCTTGTAAGTAGCTTAAGGCACTTTCAAAGGAAAGTGATTTTCTCTGAAAGGACAGCATTTAGAAAGTGAAGCAACACTCCATTCACTTCGCACAGTGAATTGAAGTGTTGGAACAGACTGCTTCTCTTTCAGAGAAACGCATGTGAATTTCTGTTCAATGCTTGTAAGTAGCTTAAGGCACTTTCAAAGGAAAGTGATTTTCTCTGAAAGGACAGCATTTAGAAAGTGAAGCAACACTCCATTCACTTCGCACAGTGAAATGAATTGTTTGAACAGACTGCTTCGTTGGAACAGACTGCTTCTCTTTCAGAGAAACGGATGTGAGTTTTTTGTGAAAGCTTGTAAGTAGCTTAAGGCACTTTCAAAGGAAAGTGATTTTCTCTGAAAGGACAGCATTTAGAAAGTGAAGCAACACTCCATTCACTTCGCACAGTGTATTGAAGTGTTGGAACAGACTGCTTCTCTTTCAGAGAAACGGATGTGAGTTTTTTGTGAAAGCTTGTAATTAGCTTAAGGCACTTTCAAAGGAAAGTGATTTTCTCTGACAGGACAGCATTTAGAAAGTGAGGCAACACTCCATTCACTTCGCACAGTGAATTGAAGTGTTGGAACAGACTGCTTCTCTTTCAGAGAAACGGATGTGAGTTTTTTCTGAAAGCTTGTAAGTAGCTTAAGGCACTTTCAAAGGAAAGTGATTTTCTCTGAAAGGACAGCATTTAGAAAGTGAAGCAATGCTCCATTCACGTCGCACAGTGAATTGAAGTGTTGGAACAGACTGCTTGTCTTTCAGAAAAACGGATGTGAATTTTTTGTGAAAGCTTTTAAGTAGCTTAAGGCACTTTCAAAGGAAAGTGATTTTCTCTGACAGGACAGCATTTAGAAAGTGAAGCAACACTCCATTCACTTCGCACAGTGAATTGAAGTGTTGGAACAGACTGCTTCTCTTTCAGAGAAACGGATGTGAGTTTTTTGTGAAAGCTTGTAAGTAGCTTAAGGCACTTTCAAAGGAAAGTGATTTTCTCTGACAGGACAGCATTTAGAAAGTGAAGCAACACTCCATTCACTTCGCACAGTGAATTGAAGTGTTGGAACAGACTGCTTCTCTTTCAGAGAAACGGATGTGAGTTTTTTCTGAAAGCTTGTAAGTAGCTTAAGGCACTTTCAAAGGAAAGTGATTTTCTCTGACAGGAAAGCATTTAGAAAGTGAAGCAACACTCCATTCACTTCGCACAGTGAATTGAAGTGTTGGAACAGACTGCTTCTCTTTCAGAGAAACGCATGTGAATTTCTGTTGAATGCTTGTAAGTAGCTTAAGGCACTTTCTAAGGAAAGTGATTTTCTCTGAAAGGACAGCATTTAGAAAGTGAAGCAACACTCCATTCACTTCGCACAGTGAATTGAAGTGTTGGAACAGACTGCTTCTCTTTCAGAGAAACGCATGTGAATTTCTGTTCAATGCTTGTAAGTAGCTTAAGGCACTTTCAAAGGAAAGTGATTTTCTCTGAAAGGACAGCATTTAGAAAGTGAAGCAACACTCCATTCACTTCGCACAGTGAATTGAAGTGTTGGAACAGACTGCTTCTCTTTCAGAGAAACGGATGTGAGTTTTTTGTGAAAGCTTGTAAGTAGCTTAAGGCACTTTCAAAGGAAAGTGATTTTCTCTGAAAGGACAGCATTTAGAAAGTGAAGCAACACTCCATTCACTTCGCACAGTGAATTGAAGTGTTGGAACAGACTGCTTCTCTTTCAGAGAAACGCATGTGAATTTCTGTTGAATGCTTGTAAGTAGCTTAAGGCACTTTCAAAGGAAAGTGATTTTCTCTGAAAGGACAGCATTTAGAAAGTGAAGCAACACTCCATTCACTTCGCACAGTGAATTGAAGTGTTGGAACAGACTGCTTCTCTTTCAGAGAAACGGATGTGAGTTTTTTGTGAAAGCTTGTAAGTAGCTTAAGGCACGTTCAAAGGAAAGTGATTTTCTCTGACAGGACAGCATTTAGAAAGTGAAGCAACACTCCATTCACTTCGCACAGTGAATTGAAGTGTTGGAACAGACTGCTTCTCTTTCAGAGAAACGGATGTGAGTTTTTTCTGAAAGCTTGTAAGTAGCTTAAGGCACTTTCAAAGGAAAGTGATTTTCTCTGACAGGAAAGCATTTAGAAAGTGAAGCAACACTCCATTCACTTCGCACAGTGAATTGAAGTGTTGGAACAGACTGCTTCTCTTTCAGAGAAACGCATGTGAATTTCTGTTGAATGCTTGTAAGTAGCTTAAGGCACTTTCAAAGGAAAGTGATTTTCTCTGAAAGGACAGCATTTAGAAAGTGAAGCAACACTCCATTCACTTCGCACAGTGAATTGAAGTGTTGGAACAGACTGCTTCTCTTTCAGAGAAACGCATGTGAATTTCTGTTCAATGCTTGTAAGTAGCTTAAGGCACTTTCAAAGGAAAGTGATTTTCTCTGAAAGGACAGCATTTAGAAAGTGAAGCAACACTCCATTCACTTCGCACAGTGTATTGAAGTGTTGGAACAGACTGCTTCTCTTTCAGAGAAACGGAAGTGAGTTTTTTGTGAAAGCTTGTTATTAGCTTAAGGCACTTTCAAAGGAAAGTGATTTTCTCTGACAGGACAGCATTTAGAAAGTGAAGCAACACTCCATTCACTTCGCACAGTGAATTGAAGTGTTGGAACAGACTGCTTCTCTTTCAGAGAAACGGATGTGAGTTTTTTCTGAAAGCTTGTAAGTAGCTTAAGGCACTTTCAAAAGAAAGTGATTTTCTCTGACAGGACAGCATTTAGAAAGTGAAGCAACACTCCATTCACTTCGCACAGTGAATTGAAGTGTTGGAACAGACTGCTTCTCTTTCAGAGAAACGCATGTGAATTTCTGTTCAATGCTTGTAAGTAGCTTAAGGCACTTTCAAAGGAAAGTGATTTTCTCTGAAAGGACAGCATTTAGAAAGTGAAGCAACACTCCATTCACTTCGCACAGTGAATTGAAGTGTTGGAACAGACTGCTTTTCTTTCAGGGAAACGCATGTGAGTTTCTTGTGAATGCTTGTAAGTAGCTTAAGGCACTTTCAAAGGAAAGTGATTTTCTCTGAAAGGACAGCATTTAGAAAGTGAAGCAACACTCCATTCACTTCGCACAGTGAATTGAAGTGTTGGAACAGACTGCTTCTCTTTCAGAGAAACGGATGTGAGTTTTTTCTGAAAGCTTGTAAGTAGCTTAAGGCACTTTCAAAGGAAAGTGATTTTCTCTGACAGGAAAGCATTTAGAAAGTGAAGCAACACTCCATTCACTTCGCACAGTGAATTGAAGTGTTGGAACAGACTGCTTCTCTTTCAGAGAAACGCATGTGAATTTCTGTTGAATGCTTGTAAGTAGCTTAAGGCACTTTCTAAGGAAAGTGATTTTCTCTGAAAGGACAGCATTTAGAAAGTGAAGCAACACTCCATTCACTTCGCACAGTGAATTGAAGTGTTGGAACAGACTGCTTCTCTTTCAGAGAAACGCATGTGAATTTCTGTTCAATGCTTGTAAGTAGCTTAAGGCACTTTCAAAGGAAAGTGATTTTCTCTGAAAGGACAGCATTTAGAAAGTGAAGCAACACTCCATTCACTTCGCACAGTGAATTGAAGTGTTGGAACAGACTGCTTCTCTTTCAGAGAAACGGATGTGAGTTTTTTGTGAAAGCTTGTAAGTAGCTTAAGGCACTTTCAAAGGAAAGTGATTTTCTCTGAAAGGACAGCATTTAGAAAGTGAAGCAACACTCCATTCACTTCGCACAGTGAATTGAAGTGTTGGAACAGACTGCTTCTCTTTCAGAGAAACGCATGTGAATTTCTGTTGAATGCTTGTAAGTAGCTTAAGGCACTTTCAAAGGAAAGTGATTTTCTCTGAAAGGACAGCATTTAGAAAGTGAAGCAACACTCCATTCACTTCGCACAGTGAATTGAAGTGTTGGAACAGACTGCTTCTCTTTCAGAGAAACGGATGTGAGTTTTTTGTGAAAGCTTGTAAGTAGCTTAAGGCACTTTCAAAGGAAAGTGATTTTCTCTGACAGGACAGCATTTAGAAAGTGAAGCAACACTCCATTCACTTCGCACAGTGAATTGAAGTGTTGGAACAGACTGCTTCTCTTTCAGAGAAACGGATGTGAGTTTTTTCTGAAAGCTTGTAAGTAGCTTAAGGCACTTTCAAAGGAAAGTGATTTTCTCTGACAGGAAAGCATTTAGAAAGTGAAGCAACACTCCATTCACTTCGCACAGTGAATTGAAGTGTTGGAACAGACTGCTTCTCTTTCAGAGAAACGCATGTGAATTTCTGTTGAATGCTTGTAAGTAGCTTAAGGCACTTTCAAAGGAAAGTGATTTTCTCTGAAAGGACAGCATTTAGAAAGTGAAGCAACACTCCATTCACTTCGCACAGTGAATTGAAGTGTTGGAACAGACTGCTTCTCTTTCAGAGAAACGCATGTGAATTTCTGTTCAATGCTTGTAAGTAGCTTAAGGCACTTTCAAAGGAAAGTGATTTTCTCTGAAAGGACAGCATTTAGAAAGTGAAGCAACACTCCATTCACTTCGCACAGTGTATTGAAGTGTTGGAACAGACTGCTTCTCTTTCAGAGAAACGGAAGTGAGTTTTTTGTGAAAGCTTGTTATTAGCTTAAGGCACTTTCAAAGGAAAGTGATTTTCTCTGACAGGACAGCATTTAGAAAGTGAAGCAACACTCCATTCACTTCGCACAGTGAATTGAAGTGTTGGAACAGACTGCTTCTCTTTCAGAGAAACGGATGTGAGTTTTTTCTGAAAGCTTGTAAGTAGCTTAAGGCACTTTCAAAAGAAAGTGATTTTCTCTGACAGGACAGCATTTAGAAAGTGAAGCAACACTCCATTCACTTCGCACAGTGAATTGAAGTGTTGGAACAGACTGCTTCTCTTTCAGAGAAACGCATGTGAATTTCTGTTCAATGCTTGTAAGTAGCTTAAGGCACTTTCAAAGGAAAGTGATTTTCTCTGAAAGGACAGCATTTAGAAAGTGAAGCAACACTCCATTCACTTCGCACAGTGAATTGAAGTGTTGGAACAGACTGCTTTTCTTTCAGGGAAACGCATGTGAGTTTCTTGTGAATGCTTGTAAGTAGCTTAAGGCACTTTCAAAGGAAAGTGATTTTCTCTGAAAGGACAGCATTTAGAAAGTGAAGCAACACTCCATTCACTTCGCACAGTGAATTGAAGTGTTGGAACAGACTGCTTCTCTTACAGAGAAACACATGTGAATTTCTGTTCAATGCTTGTAAGTAGCTTAAGGCACTTTCAAAGGAAAGTGATTTTCTCTGAAAGGACAGCATTTAGAAAGTGAAGCAACACTCCATTCACTTCGCACAGTGAATTGAAGTGTTGGAACAGACTGCTTCTCTTTCAGAGAAACGGATGTGAGTTTTTTGTGAAAGCTTGTAAGTAGCTTAAGGCACTTTCAAAGGAAAGTGATTTTCTCTGACAGGACAGCATTTAGAAAGTAAAGCAACACTCCATTCACTTCGCACAGTGAATTGAAGTGTTGGAACAGACTGCTTCTCTTTCAGAGAAACGGATGTGAGTTTTTTCTGAAAGCTTGTAAGTAGCTTAAGGCACTTTCAAAGGAAAGTGATTTTCTCTGACAGGAAAGCATTTAGAAAGTGAAGCAACACTCCATTCACTTCGCACAGTGAATTGAAGTGTTGGAACAGACTGCTTCTCTTTCAGAGAAAGGAATGTGTGTTTTTTGTGAAAGCTTGTAAGTATCTTAAGGCACTTTCAAAGGAAAGTGATTTTCTCTGACAGGACAGCATTTAGAAAGTGAAGCTACACTCCATTCACTTCGCACATTGAATTGAAGTGTTGGAACAGACTGCTTCTCTTTCAGAGAAACGCATGTGAATTTCTGTTGAATGCTTGTAAGTAGCTTAAGGCACTTTCAAAGGAAAGTGATTTTCTCTGAAAGGACAGCATTTAGAAAGTGAAGCAACACTCCATTCACTTCGCACAGTGAATTGAAGTGTTGGAACAGACTGCTTCTCTTTCAGAGAAACGCATGTGAATTTCTGTTCAATGCTTGTAAGTAGCTTAAGGCACTTTCAAAGGAAAGTGATTTTCTCTGAAAGGACAGCATTTAGAAAGTGAAGCAACACTCCATTCACTTCGCACAGTGAAATGAATTGTTTGAACAGACTGCTTCGTTGGAACAGACTGCTTCTCTTTCAGAGAAACGGATGTGAGTTTTTTGTGAAAGCTTGTAAGTAGCTTAAGGCACTTTCAAAGGAAAGTGATTTTCTCTGAAAGGACAGCATTTAGAAAGTGAAGCAACACTCCATTCACTTCGCACAGTGTATTGAAGTGTTGGAACAGACTGCTTCTCTTTCAGAGAAACGGATGTCAGTTTTTTGTGAAAGCTTGTAATTAGCTTAAGGCACTTTCAAAGGAAAGTGATTTTCTCTGACAGGACAGCATTTAGAAAGTGAAGCAACACTCCATTCACTTCGCACAGTGAATTGAAGTGTTGGAACAGACTGCTTCTCTTTCAGAGAAACGGATGTGAGTTTTTTCTGAAAGCTTGTAAGTAGCTTAAGGCACTTTCAAAGGAAAGTGATTTTCTCTGACAGGACAGCATTTAGAAAGTGAAGCAACGCTCCATTCACTTCGCACAGTGAATTGAAGTGTTGGAACAGACTGCTTGTCTTTCAGAAAAACGGATGTGAATTTTTTGTGAAAGCTTTTAAGTAGCTTAAGGCACTTTCAAAGGAAAGTGATTTTCTCTGACAGGACAGCATTTAGAAAGTGAAGCAACACTCCATTCACTTCGCACAGTGAATTGAAGTGTTGGAACAGACTGCTTCTCTTTCAGAGAAACACATGTGAATTTCTGTTTAATCCTTGTAAGTAGCTTATGGCACTTTCAAAGGAAAGTGATTTTCTCTGAAAGGACAGCATTTAGAAAGTGAAGCAACACTCCATTCACTTCGCACAGTGAATTGAAGTGTTGGAACAGACTGCTTGTCTTTCAGGGAAACGCATGTGAATTTCTGTTGAATGCTTGTAAGTAGCTTAAGGCACTTTCAAAGGAAAGTGATTTTCTCTGAAAGGACAGCATTTAGAAAGTGAAGCAACACTCCATTCACTTCGCACAGTGAATTGAAGTGTTGGAACAGACTGCTTCTCTTTCAGAGAAACGGATGTGAGTTTTTTCTGAAAGCTTGTAAGTAGCTTAAGGCACTTTCAAAGTAAAGTGATTTTCTCTGAAAGGACAGCATTTAGAAAGTGAAGCAACACTCCATTCACTTCGCACAGTGAATTGAAGTGTTGGAACAGACTGCTTCTCTTTCAGAGAAACGGATGTGAGTTTTTTGTGAAAGCTTGTAAGTAGCTTAAGGCACTTTCAAAGGAAAGTGATTTTCTCTGACAGGACAGCATTTAGAAAGTGAAGCAACACTCCATTCACTTCGCACAGTGAATTGAAGTGTTGGAACAGACTGCTTCTCTTTCAGGGAAACGCATGTGAATTTCTGTTGAATGCTTGTAAGTAGCTTAAGGCACTTTCAAAGGAAAGTGATTTTCTCTGAAAGGACAGCATTTAGAAAGTGAAGCAACACTCCATTCACTTCGCACAGTGAATTGAAGTGTTGGAACAGACTGCTTCTCTTTCAGAGAAACGCATGTGAATTTCTGTTGAATGCTTGTAAGTAGCTTAAGGCACTTTCAAAGGAAAGTGATTTTCTCTGAAAGGACAGCATTTAGAAAGTGAAGCAACACTCCATTCACTTCGCACAGTGAATTGAAGTGTTGGAACAGACTGCTTCTCTTTCAGGGAAACGCATGTGAATTTCTGTTGAATGCTTGTAAGTAGCTTAAGGCACTTTCAAAGGAAAGTGATTTTCTCTGAAAGGACAGCATTTAGAAAGTGAAGCAACACTCCATTCACTTCGCACAGTGAAGTGAAGTGTTGGAACAGACTGCTTCTCTTTCAGAGAAACGCATGTGAATTTCTGTTCAATGCTTGTAAGTAGCTTAAGGCACTTTCAAAGGAAAGTGATTTTCTCTGAAAGGACAGCATTTAGAAAGTGAAGCAACACTCCATTCACTTCGCACAGTGAATTGAAGTGTTGGAACAGACTGCTTCTCTTTCAGAGAAACGCATGTGAATTTCTGTTCAATGCTTGTAAGTAGCTTAAGGCACTTTCAAAGGAAAGTGATTTTCTCTGAAAGGACAGCATTTAGAAAGTGAAGCAACACTCCATTCACTTCACACAGTGAATTGAAGTGCTGGAACAGACTGGTTCTCTTTCAGAGAAACGTATGTGAGTTTTTTGTGAAAGCTTGAAAGTAGCTTAAGGCACTTTCAAAGGAAAGTGATTTTCTCTGAAAGGACAGCATTTAGAAAGTGAAGCAACACTCCATTCACTTCGCACAGTGAATTGAAGTGTTGGAACAGACTGCTTCTCTTTCAGAGAAACGGATGTGAGTTTTTTCTGAAAGCTTGTAAGTAGCTTAAGGCACTTTCAAAGGAAAGTGATTTTCTCTGAAAGGACAGCATTTAGAAAGTGAAGCAACACTCCATTCACTTCGCACAGTGAATTGAAGTGTTGGAAGAGACTGCTTCTCTTTCAGAGAAACGGGTGTGAGTTTTTTGTGAAATCTTGTAAGTAGCTTAAGGCACTTTCAAAGGAAAGTGATTTTCTCTGAAAGGACAGCATTTAGAAAGTGAAGCAACACTCCATTCACTTCGCACAGTGAATTGAAGTGTTGGAACAGACTGCTTCTCTTTCATAGAAACGGATGTGAGTTTTTTGTGAAAGCTTGTAAGGAGCTTAAGGCACTTTCAAAGGAAAGTGATTTTCTCTGAAAGGACAGCATTTAGAAAGTGAAGCATCACTCCATTCACTTCGCACAGTGTATTGAAGTGTTGGAACAGACTGCTTCTCTTTCAGAGAAACGCATGTGAATTTCTTTTCAATGCTTGTAAATAGCTTAAGGCACTTTCAAAGGAAAGTGATTTTCTCTGAAAGGACAGCATTTAGAAAGTGAAGCAACACTCCATTCACTTCGCACAGTGAATTGAAGTGTTGGAACAGACTGCTTCTCTTTCAGAGAAACGCATGTGAATTTC
This sequence comes from Myodes glareolus, assembly GCF_982192425.1. Classification (NCBI taxonomy): domain Eukaryota; kingdom Metazoa; phylum Chordata; class Mammalia; order Rodentia; family Cricetidae; genus Myodes; species Myodes glareolus. The sequence continues at coordinate 1,994,029 of NC_142040.1, forward strand.
TGTTGAATGCTTATATGTAGCTTAAGGCACTTTCAAAGGAAACTGATTTTCTCTGAAAGGACAGCATTTAGAAAGTGAAGCAACACTCCATTCACTTCGCACAGTGAATTGAAGTGTTGGAACAGACTGCTTCTCTTTCAGAGAAACGCATGTGAATTTCTGTTGAATGCTTGTAAGTAGCTTAAGGCACTTTCAAAGGAAAGTGATTTTCTCTGAAAGGACAGCATTTAGAAAGTGAAGCAACACTCCATTCACTTCGCACAGTGAATTGAAGTGTTGGAACAGACTGCTTCTCTTTCAGAGAAACGCATGTGAATTTCTGTTGAATGCTTGTAAGTAGCTTAAGGCACTTTCAAAGGAAAGTGATTTTCTCTGAAAGGACAGCATTTAGAAAGTGAAGCAACACTCCATTCACTTCGCACAGTGAATTGAAGTGTTGGAACAGACTGCTTCTCTTTCAGAGAAACGCATGTGAATTTCTGTTGAATGCTTGTAAGTAGCTTAAGGCACTTTCAAAGGAAAGTGATTTTCTCTGAAAGGACAGCATTTAGAAAGTGAAGCAACACTCCATTCACTTCGCACAGTGAATTGAAGTGTTGGAACAGACTGCTTCTCTTTCAGAGAAACGGATGTGTGTTTTTTGTGAAAGCTTGTAAGTAGCTTAAGGCACTTTCAAAGGAAAGTGATTTTCTCTGAAAGAACAGCATTTAGAAAGTGAAGCAACACTCCACTCACTTCGCAAAGTGAATTGAACAGTTGGAACAGACTGATTCTCTTTCAGAGAAACGCATGTGAATTTCTTTTGAATGCTTGTAAGTAGCTTAAGACACTTTCAAAGGAAAGTGATTTTCTCTGAAAGGACAGCATTAAGAAAGTGAAGCAACACTCCATTCACTTCGCACAGTGAATTGAAGTGTTGGAACAGACTGCTTCTCTTTCAGAGAAACGGATGTGTGTTTTTTGTGAAAGCTTGTAAGTAGCTTAAGGCACTTTCAAAGGAAAGTGATTTTCTCTGAAAGGACAGCATTTAGAAAGTGAAGCAACACTCCATTCACTTCGCACAGTGTATTGAAGTGTTGGAACAGACTGCTTCTCTTTCAGAGAAACGCATGTGAATTTCTGTTCAATGCTTGTAAGTAGCTTAAGGCACTTTCAAAGGAAAGTGATTTTCTCTTACAGGAGAGCATTTAGAAAGTGAAGGAACACTCCATTCACTTCGCACAGTGAATTGAAGTGTTGGAACAGACTGCTTCTCTTTCAGGGAAACGCATGTGAGTTTTTTGTGAAAGCTTGTAAGTAGCTTAAGGCACTTTCAAAGGAAAGTGATTTTCTCTGACAGGACAGCATTTAGAAAGTGAAGCAACACTCCATTCACTTCGCACAGTGAATTGAAGTGTTGGAACAGACTGCTTCTCTTTCAGAGAAACGGATGTGAGTTTTTTCTGAAAGCTTGTAAGTAGCTTAAGGCACTTTCAAAGGAAAGTGATTTTCTCTGACAGGACAGCATTTAGAAAGTGAAGCAACACTCCATTCACTTCGCACAGTGAATTGAAGTGTTGGAACAGACTGCTTCTCTTTCAGAGAAACGGGTGTGAGTTTTTTGTGAAAGCTTGTAAGTAGCTTAAGGCACTTTCAAAGGAAAGTGATTTTCTCTGACAGGACAGCATTTAGAAAGTGAAGCAACACTCCATTCACTTCGCACAGTGAATTGAAGTGTTGGAACAGACTGCTTCTCTTTCAGAGAAACGGATGTGAGTTTTTTGTGAAAGCTTGTAAGTAGCTTAAGGCACTTTCAAAGGAAAGTGATTTTCTCTGAAAGGACAGCATTTAGAAAGTGAAGCAACACTCCATTCACTTCGCACAGTGTATTGAAGTGTTGGAACAGACTGCTTCTCTTTCAGAGAAACGCATGTGAATTTCTTTTCAATGCTTGTAAGTAGCTTAAGGCACTTTCAAAGGAAAGTGATTTTCTCTGAAAGGACAGCATTTAGAAAGTGAAGCAACACTCCATTCACTTCGCACAGTGAATTGAAGTGTTGGAACAGACTGCTTCTCTTTCAGGGAAACTCATGTGAGTTTTTTGTGAAAGCTTGTAAGTAGCTTAAGGCACTTTCAAAGGAAAGTGATTTTCTCTGACAGGACAGCATTTAGATAGTGAAGCAACACTCCATTCACTTCGCACAGTGAATTGAAGTGTTGGAACACACTGCTTCTCTTTCAGAGAAACTCATGTGAGTTTTTTGTAAAAGCTTGTAAGTACCTTAAGGCACTTTCAAAGTAAAGTGATTTTCTCTGACAGGACAGCATTTAGAAAGTGAAGCAACACTCCATTCACTTCGTACAGTGAATTGAAGTGTTTCAACAGACTGCTTCTCTTTCAGAGAAACGCATGTGAATTTCTGTTGAATGCTTGTAAGTAGCTTAAGGCGCTTTCAAAGTAAAGTGATTTTCTCTGAAAGGACAGCATTTAGAAAGTGAAGCAACACTCCATTCACTTCGCACAGTGAATTGAAGTGTTGGAACAGATTGCTTCTCTTTCAGAGAAACGCATGTGAATTTCTGTTGAATGCTTGTAAGTAGCTTGAGTCACTTTCAAAGGAAAGTGATTTTCTCTGACAGGACAGCATTTAGAAAGTGAAGCAACACTCCATTCACTTCGCACAGTGAATTGAAGTGTTGGAACAGACTGCTTCTCTTTCAGAGAAACGCATGTGAATTTCTGTTGAATGCTTGTAAGTAGCTTGAGTCACTTTCAAAGGAAAGTGATTTTCTCTGACAGGACAGCATTTAGAAAGTGAAACAACACTCCATTCACTTCGCACAGTGAATTGAAGTGTTGGAAAAGACTGCTTCTCTTTCAGAGAAAAGCATGTGAATTTCTGTTGAATGCTTGTAAGTAGCTTAAGGCACTTTCAAAGGAAAGTGATTTTCTCTGAAAGGACAGCATTTAGGAAGTGAAGCAATATTCCATTCACTTCGAACAGTGAATTGAAGTGTTGGAACAGACTGCTTCTCTTTCAGAGAAACGCATGTGAATTTCTGTTGAATGCTTATATGTAGCTTAAGGCACTTTCAAAGGAAAGTGATTTTCTCTGAAAGGACAGCATTTAGAAAGTGAAGCAACACTCCATTCACTTCGCACAGTGAATTGAAGTGTTGGAACAGACTGCTTCTCTTTCAGAGAAACGGGTGTGAGTTTTTTGTGAAAGCTTGTAAGTAGCTTAAGGCACTTTCAAAGGAAAGTGATTTTCTCTGACAGGACAGCATTTAGAAAGTGAAGCATCACTCCATTCACTTCGCACAGTGTATTGAAGTGTTGGAACAGACTGCTTCTCTTACAGAGAAACACATGTGAATTTCTGTTCAATGCTTGTAAGTAGCTTAAGGCACTTTCAAAGGAAAGTGATTTTCTCTGAAAGGACAGCATTTAGAAAGTGAAGCAACACTCCATTCACTTCGAACAGTGAATTGAAGTGTTGGAACAGACTGCTTCTCTTTCAGAGAAACGGATGTGAGTTTTTTGTGAAAGCTTGTAAGTAGCTTAAGGCACTTTCAAAGGAAAGTGATTTTCTCTGACAGGACAGCATTTAGAAAGTGAAGCAACACTCCATTCACTTCGCACAGTGAATTGAAGTGTTGGAACAGACTGCTTCTCTTTCAGAGAAACGGATGTGTGTTTTTTGTGAAAGCTTGTAAGTAGCTTAAGGCACTTTCAAAGGAAAGTGATTTTCTCTGAAAGGACAGCATTTAGAAAGTGAAGCAACACTCCATTCACTTCGCACAGTGTATTGAAGTGTTGGAACAGACTGCTTCTCTTTCAGAGAAACGCATGTGAATTTCTGTTCAATGCTTGTAAGTAGCTTAAGGCACTTTCAAAGGAAAGTGATTTTCTCTTACAGGAGAGCATTTAGAAAGTGAAGGAACACTCCATTCACTTCGCACAGTGAATTGAAGTGTTGGAACAGACTGCTTCTCTTTCAGGGAAACGCATGTGAGTTTTTTGTGAAAGCTTGTAAGTAGCTTAAGGCACTTTCAAAGGAAAGTGATTTTCTCTGACAGGACAGCATTTAGAAAGTGAAGCAACACTCCATTCACTTCGCACAGTGAATTGAAGTGTTGGAACAGACTGCTTCTCTTTCAGAGAAACGGATGTGAGTTTTTTCTGAAAGCTTGTAAGTAGCTTAAGGCACTTTCAAAGGAAAGTGATTTTCTCTGACAGGACAGCATTTAGAAAGTGAAGCAACACTCCATTCACTTCGCACAGTGAATTGAAGTGTTGGAACAGACTGCTTCTCTTTCAGAGAAACGGGTGTGAGTTTTTTGTGAAAGCTTGTAAGTAGCTTAAGGCACTTTCAAAGGAAAGTGATTTTCTCTGACAGGACAGCATTTAGAAAGTGAAGCAACACTCCATTCACTTCGCACAGTGAATTGAAGTGTTGGAACAGACTGCTTCTCTTTCAGAGAAACGGATGTGAGTTTTTTGTGAAAGCTTGTAAGTAGCTTAAGGCACTTTCAAAGGAAAGTGATTTTCTCTGAAAGGACAGCATTTAGAAAGTGAAGCAACACTCCATTCACTTCGCACAGTGTATTGAAGTGTTGGAACAGACTGCTTCTCTTTCAGAGAAACGCATGTGAATTTCTTTTCAATGCTTGTAAGTAGCTTAACGCACTTTCAAAGGAAAGTGATTTTCTCTGAAAGGACAGCATTTAGAAAGTGAAGCAACACTCCATTCACTTCGCACAGTGAATTGAAGTGTTGGAACAGACTGCTTCTCTTTCAGGGAAACTCATGTGAGTTTTTTGTGAAAGCTTGTAAGTAGCTTAAGGCACTTTCAAAGGAAAGTGATTTTCTCTGACAGGACAGCATTTAGAAAGTGAAGCAACACTCCATTCACTTCGCACAGTGAATTGAAGTGTTGGAACACACTGCTTCTCTTTCAGAGAAACTCATGTGAGTTTTTTGTAAAAGCTTGTAAGTACCTTAAGGCACTTTCAAAGTAAAGTGATTTTCTCTGACAGGACAGCATTTAGAAAGTGAAGCAACACTCCATTCACTTCGTACAGTGAATTGAAGTGTTTCAACAGACTGCTTCTCTTTCAGAGAAACGCATGTGAATTTCTGTTGAATGCTTGTAAGTAGCTTAAGGCGCTTTCAAAGTAAAGTGATTTTCTCTGAAAGGACAGCATTTAGAAAGTGAAGCAACACTCCATTCACTTCGCACAGTGAATTGAAGTGTTGGAACAGATTGCTTCTCTTTCAGAGAAACGCATGTGAATTTCTGTTGAATGCTTGTAAGTAGCTTGAGTCACTTTCAAAGGAAAGTGATTTTCTCTGACAGGACAGCATTTAGAAAGTGAAGCAACACTCCATTCACTTCGCACAGTGAATTGAAGTGTTGGAACAGACTGCTTCTCTTTCAGAGAAACGCATGTGAATTTCTGTTGAATGCTTGTAAGTAGCTTGAGTCACTTTCAAAGGAAAGTGATTTTCTCTGACAGGACAGCATTTAGAAAGTGAAGCAACACTCCATTCACTTCGCACAGTGAATTGAAGTGTTGGAAAAGACTGCTTCTCTTTCAGAGAAAAGCATGTGAATTTCTGTTGAATGCTTGTAAGTAGCTTAAGGCACTTTCAAAGGAAAGTGATTTTCTCTGAAAGGACAGCATTTAGGAAGTGAAGCAATATTCCATTCACTTCGAACAGTGAATTGAAGTGTTGGAACAGACTGCTTCTCTTTCAGAGAAACGCATGTGAATTTCTGTTGAATGCTTATATGTAGCTTAAGGCACTTTCAAAGGAAAGTGATTTTCTCTGAAAGGACAGCATTTAGAAAGTGAAGCAACACTCCATTCACTTCGCACAGTGAATTGAAGTGTTGGAACAGACTGCTTCTCTTTCAGAGAAACGGGTGTGAGTTTTTTGTGAAAGCTTGTAAGTAGCTTAAGGCACTTTCAAAGGAAAGTGATTTTCTCTGACAGGACAGCATTTAGAAAGTGAAGCAACACTCCATTCACTTCGCACAGTGTATTGAAGTGTTGGAACAGACTGCTTCTCTTACAGAGAAACACATGTGAATTTCTGTTCAATGCTTGTAAGTAGCTTAAGGCACTTTCAAAGGAAAGTGATTTTCTCTGAAAGGACAGCATTTAGAAAGTGAAGCAACACTCCATTCACTTCGCACAGTGAATTGAAGTGTTGGAACAGACTGCTTCTCTTTCAGAGAAACGGATGTGAGTTTTTTGTGAAAGCTTGTAAGTAGCTTAAGGCACTTTCAAAGGAAAGTGATTTTCTCTGACAGGACAGCATTTAGAAAGTGAAGCAACACTCCATTCACTTCGCACAGTGAATTGAAGTGTTGGAACAGACTGCTTCTCTTTCAGAGAAACGGATGTGTGTTTTTTGTGAAAGCTTGTAAGTAGCTTAAGGCACTTTCAAAGGAAAGTGATTTTCTCTGACAGGACAGCATTTAGAAAGTGAAGCTACACTCCATTCACTTCGCACATTGAATTGAAGTGTTGGAACAGACTGCTTCTCTTTCAGAGAAACGCATGTGAATTTCTGTTGAATGCTTGTAAGTAGCTTAAGGCACTTTCAAAGGAAAGTGATTTTCTCTGAAAGGACAGCATTTAGAAAGTGAAGCAACACTCCATTCACTTCGCACAGTGAATTGAAGTGTTGGAACAGACTGCTTCTCTTTCAGAGAAACGCATGTGAATTTCTGTTCAATGCTTGTAAGTAGCTTAAGGCACTTTCAAAGGAAAGTGATTTTCTCTGAAAGGACAGCATTTAGAAAGTGAAGCAACACTCCATTCACTTCGCACAGTGAAATGAATTGTTTGAACAGACTGCTTCGTTGGAACAGACTGCTTCTCTTTCAGAGAAACGGATGTGAGTTTTTTGTGAAAGCTTGTAAGTAGCTTAAGGCACTTTCAAAGGAAAGTGATTTTCTCTGAAAGGACAGCATTTAGAAAGTGAAGCAACACTCCATTCACTTCGCACAGTGTATTGAAGTGTTGGAACAGACTGCTTCTCTTTCAGAGAAACGGATGTGAGTTTTTTGTGAAAGCTTGTAATTAGCTTAAGGCACTTTCAAAGGAAAGTGATTTTCTCTGACAGGACAGCATTTAGAAAGTGAGGCAACACTCCATTCACTTCGCACAGTGAATTGAAGTGTTGGAACAGACTGCTTCTCTTTCAGAGAAACGGATGTGAGTTTTTTCTGAAAGCTTGTAAGTAGCTTAAGGCACTTTCAAAGGAAAGTGATTTTCTCTGACAGGACAGCATTTAGAAAGTGAAGCAACGCTCCATTCACTTCGCACAGTGAATTGAAGTGTTGGAACAGACTGCTTGTCTTTCAGAAAAACGGATGTGAATTTTTTGTGAAAGCTTTTAAGTAGCTTAAGGCACTTTCAAAGGAAAGTGATTTTCTCTGACAGGACAGCATTTAGAAAGTGAAGCAACACTCCATTCACTTCGCACAGTGAATTGAAGTGTTGGAACAGACTGCTTCTCTTTCAGAGAAACACATGTGAATTTCTGTTGAATCCTTGTAAGTAGCTTATGGCACTTTCAAAGGAAAGTGATTTTCTCTGAAAGGACAGCATTTAGAAAGTGAAGCAACACTCCATTCACTTCGCACAGTGAATTGAAGTGTTGGAACAGACTGCTTGTCTTTCAGGGAAACGCATGTGAATTTCTGTTGAATGCTTGTAAGTAGCTTAAGGCACTTTCAAAGGAAAGTGATTTTCTCTGAAAGGACAGCATTTAGAAAGTGAAGCAACACTCCATTCACTTCGCACAGTGAATTGAAGTGTTGGAACAGACTGCTTCTCTTTCAGAGAAACGGATGTGAGTTTTTTCTGAAAGCTTGTAAGTAGCTTAAGGCACTTTCAAAGGAAAGTGATTTTCTCTGAAAGGACAGCATTTAGAAAGTGAAGCAACACTCCATTCACTTCGCACAGTGAATTGAAGTGTTGGAACAGACTGCTTCTCTTTCAGAGAAACGGATGTGAGTTTTTTGTGAAAGCTTGTAAGTAGCTTAAGGCACTTTCAAAGGAAAGTGATTTTCTCTGACAGGACAGCATTTAGAAAGTGAAGCAACACTCCATTCACTTCGCACAGTGAATTGAAGTGTTGGAACACACTGCTTCTCTTTCAGAGAAACACATGTGAATTTCTGTTGAATGCTTGTAAGTAGCTTAAGGCACTTTCAAAGGAAAGTGATTTTCTCTGAAAGGACAGCATTTAGAAAGTGAAGCAACACTCCATTCACTTCGCACAGTGAATTGAAGTGTTGGAACAGACTGCTTCTCTTTCAGGGAAACGCATGTGAATTTCTGTTGAATGCTTGTAAGTAGCTTAAGGCACTTTCAAATGAAAGTGATTTTCTCTGAAAGGACAGCATTTAGAAAGTGAAGCAACACTCCATTCACTTCGCACAGTGAAGTGAAGTGTTGGAACAGACTGCTTCTCTTTCAGAGAAACGCATGTGAATTTCTGTTCAATGCTTGTAAGTAGCTTAAGGCACTTTCAAAGGAAAGTGATTTTCTCTGAAAGGACAGCATTTAGAAAGTGAAGCAACACTCCATTCACTTCGCACAGTGAATTGAAGTGTTGGAACAGACTGCTTCTCTTTCAGGGAAACGCATGTGAATTTCTGTTGAATGCTTGTAAGTAGCTTAAGGCACTTTCAAAGGAAAGTGATTTTCTCTGAAAGGACAGCATTTAGAAAGTGAAGCAACACTCCATTCACTTCGCACAGTGAAGTGAAGTGTTGGAACAGACTGCTTCTCTTTCAGAGAAACGCATGTGAATTTCTGTTCAATGCTTGTAAGTAGCTTAAGGCACTTTCAAAGGAAAGTGATTTTCTCTGAAAGGACAGCATTTAGAAAGTGAAGCAACACTCCATTCACTTCGCACAGTGAATTGAAGTGTTGGAACAGACTGCTTCTCTTTCAGAGAAACGCATGTGAATTTCTGTTCAATGCTTGTAAGTAGCTTAAGGCACTTTCAAAGGAAAGTGATTTTCTCTGAAAGGACAGCATTTAGAAAGTGAAGCAACACTCCATTCACTTCACACAGTGAATTGAAGTGCTGGAACAGACTGGTTCCCTTTCAGAGAAACGTATGTGAGTTTTTTGTGAAAGCTTGAAAGTAGCTTAAGGCACTTTCAAAGGAAAGTGATTTTCTCTGAAAGGACAGCATTTAGAAAGTGAAGCAACACTCCATTCACTTCGCACAGTGAATTGAAGTGTTGGAACAGACTGCTTCTCTTTCAGAGAAACGGATGTGAGTTTTTTCTGAAAGCTTGTAAGTAGCTTAAGGCACTTTCAAAGGAAAGTGATTTTCTCTGAAAGGACAGCATTTAGAAAGTGAAGCAACACTCCATTCACTTCGCACAGTGAATTGAAGTGTTGGAAGAGACTGCTTCTCTTTCAGAGAAACGGGTGTGAGTTTTTTGTGAAATCTTGTAAGTAGCTTAAGGCACTTTCAAAGGAAAGTGATTTTCTCTGAAAGGACAGCATTTAGAAAGTGAAGCAACACTCCATTCACTTCGCACAGTGAATTGAAGTGTTGGAACAGACTGCTTCTCTTTCAGAGAAACGGATGTGAGTTTTTTGTGAAAGCTTGTAAGGAGCTTAAGGCACTTTCAAAGGAAAGTGATTTTCTCTGAAAGGACAGCATTTAGAAAGTGAAGCATCACTCCATTCACTTCGCACAGTGTATTGAAGTGTTGGAACAGACTGCTTCTCTTTCAGAGAAACGCATGTGAATTTCTTTTCAATGCTTGTAAATAGCTTAAGGCACTTTCAAAGGAAAGTGATTTTCTCTGAAAGGACAGCATTTAGAAAGTGAAGCAACACTCCATTCACTTCGCACAGTGAATTGAAGTGTTGGAACAGACTGCTTCTCTTTCAGAGAAACGCATGTGAATTTCTGTTGAATGCTTATATGTAGCTTAAGGCACTTTCAAAGGAAAGTGATTTTCTCTGAAAGGACAGCATTTAGAAAGTGAAGCAACACTCCATTCACTTCGCACATTGAATTGAAGTGTTGGAACAGACTGCTTCTCTTTCAGAGAAACGCATGTGAATTTCTGTTGAATGCTTGTAAGTAGCTTAAGGCACTTTCAAAGGAAAGTGATTTTCTCTGAAAGGACAGCATTTAGAAAGTGAAGCAACACTCCATTCACTTCGCACAGTGAATTGAAGTGTTGGAACAGACTGCTTCTCTTTCAGAGAAACGCATGTGAATTTCTGTTGAATGCTTGTAAGTAGCTTAAGGCACTTTCAAAGGAAAGTGATTTTCTCTGAAAGGACAGCATTTAGAAAGTGAAGCAACACTCCATTCACTTCGCACAGTGAATTGAAGTGTTGGAACAGACTGCTTCTCTTTCAGAGAAACGCATGTGAATTTCTGTTGAATGCTTGTAAGTAGCTTAAGGCACTTTCAAAGGAAAGTGATTTTCTCTGAAAGGACAGCATTTAGAAAGTGAAGCAACACTCCATTCACTTCGCACAGTGAATTGAAGTGTTGGAACAGACTGCTTCTCTTTCAGAGAAACGGATGTGTGTTTTTTGTGAAAGCTTGTAAGTAGCTTAAGGCACTTTCAAAGGAAAGTGATTTTCTCTGAAAGAACAGCATTTAGAAAGTGAAGCAACACTCCATTCACTTCGCACAGTGAATTGAACAGTTGGAACAGACTGATTCTCTTTCAGAGAAACGCATGTGAATTTCTTTTGAATGCTTGTAAGTAGCTTAAGACACTTTCAAAGGAAAGTGATTTTCTCTGAAAGGACAGAATTAAGAAAGTGAAGCAACACTCCATTCACTTCGCACAGTGAATTGAAGTGTTGGAACAGACTGCTTCTCTTTCAGAGAAACGGATGTGTGTTTTTTGTGAAAGCTTGTAAGTAGCTTAAGGCACTTTCAAAGGAAAGTGATTTTCTCTGAAAGGACAGCATTTAGAAAGTGAAGCAACACTCCATTCACTTCGCACAGTGTATTGAAGTGTTGGAACAGACTGCTTCTCTTTCAGAGAAACGCATGTGAATTTCTGTTCAATGCTTGTAAGTAGCTTAAGGCACTTTCAAAGGAAAGTGATTTTCTCTTACAGGAGAGCATTTAGAAAGTGAAGGAACACTCCATTCACTTCGCACAGTGAATTGAAGTGTTGGAACAGACTGCTTCTCTTTCAGGGAAACGCATGTGAGTTTTTTGTGAAAGCTTGTAAGTAGCTTAAGGCACTTTCAAAGGAAAGTGATTTTCTCTGACAGGACAGCATTTAGAAAGTGAAGCAACACTCCATTCACTTCGCACAGTGAATTGAAGTGTTGGAACAGACTGCTTCTCTTTCAGAGAAACGGATGTGAGTTTTTTCTGAAAGCTTGTAAGTAGCTTAAGGCACTTTCAAAGGAAAGTGATTTTCTCTGACAGGACAGCATTTAGAAAGTGAAGCAACACTCCATTCACTTCGCACAGTGAATTGAAGTGTTGGAACAGACTGCTTCTCTTTCAGAGAAACGCATGTGAATTTCTTTTCAATGCTTGTAAGTAGCTTAAGGCACTTTCAAAGGAAAGTGATTTTCTCTGAAAGGACAGCATTTAGAAAGTGAAGCAACACTCCATTCACTTCGCACAGTGAATTGAAGTGTTGGAACAGACTGCTTCTCTTTCAGGGAAACTCATGTGAGTTTTTTGTGAAAGCTTGTAAGTAGCTTAAGGCACTTTCAAAGGAAAGTGATTTTCTCTGACAGGACACCATTTAGAAAGTGAAGCAACACTCCATTCACTTCGCACAGTGAATTGAAGTGTTTCAACAGACTGCTTCTCTTTCAGAGAAACGCATGTGAATTTCTGTTGAATGCTTGTAAGTAGCTTAAGGCGCTTTCAAAGTAAAGTGATTTTCTCTGAAAGGACAGCATTTAGAAAGCGAAGCAACACTCCATTCACTTCGCACAGTGAATTGAAGTGTTGGAACAGATTGCTTCTCTTTCAGACAAACGCATGTGAATTTCTGTTGAATGCTTGTAAGTAGCTTGAGTCACTTTCAAAGGAAAGTGATTTTCTCTGACAGGACAGCATTTAGAAAGTGAAGCAACACTCCATTCACTTCGCACAGTGAATTGAAGTGTTGGAACAGACTGCTTCTCTTTCAGAGAAACGCATGTGAATTTCTGTTGAATGCTTGTAAGTAGCTTGAGTCACTTTCAAAGGAAAGTGATTTTCTCTGACAGGACAGCATTTAGAAAGTGAAGCAACACTCCATTCACTTCGCACAGTGAATTGAAGTGTTGGAAAAGACTGCTTCTCTTTCAGAGAAAAGCATGTGAATTTCTGTTGAATGCTTGTAAGTAGCTTAAGGCACTTTCAAAGGAAAGTGATTTTCTCTGAAAGGACAGCATTTAGGAAGTGAAGCAATATTCCATTCACTTCGAACAGTGAATTGAAGTGTTGGAACAGACTGCTTCTCTTTCAGAGAAACGCATGTGAATTTCTGTTGAATGCTTATATGTAGCTTAAGGCACTTTCAAAGGAAAGTGATTTTCTCTGAAAGGACAGCATTTAGAAAGTGAAGCAACACTCCATTCACTTCGCACAGTGAATTGAAGTGTTGGAACAGACTGCTTCTCTTTCAGAGAAACGGGTGTGAGTTTTTTGTGAAAGCTTGTAAGTAGCTTAAGGCACTTTCAAAGGAAAGTGATTTTCTCTGACAGGACAGCATTTAGAAAGTGAAGCAACACTCCATTCACTTCGCACAGTGTATTGAAGTGTTGGAACAGACTGCTTCTCTTTCAGAGAAACGCATGTGAATTTCTTTTCAATGCTTGTAATTAGCTTAAGGCACTTTCAAAGGAAAGTGATTTTCTCTGAAAGGACAGCATTTAGAAAGTGAAGCAACACTCCATTCACTTCGCACAGTGAATTGAAGTGTTGGAACAGACTGCTTCTCTTTCAGGGAAACTCATGTGAGTTTTTTGTGAAAGCTTGTAAGTAGCTTAAGGCACTTTCAAAGGAAAGTGATTTTGTCTGACAGGACAGCATTTAGAAAGTGAAGCAACACTCCATTCACTTCGCACAGTGAATTGAAGTGTTGGAAGAGACTGCCTCTCTTTCAGAGAAACTCATGTGAGTTTTTTGTAAAAGCTTGTAAGTAGCTTAAGGCACTTTCAAAGTAAAGTGATTTTCTCTGACAGGACAGCATTTAGAAAGTGAAGCAACACTCCATTCACTTCGCACAGTGAATTGAAGTGTTTCAACAGACTGCTTCTCTTTCAGAGAAACGCATGTGAATTTCTGTTGAATGCTTGTAAGTAGCTTAAGGCGCTTTCAAAGTAAAGTGATTTTCTCTGAAAGGACAGCATTTAGAAAGCGAAGCAACACTCCATTCACTTCGCACAGTGAATTGAAGTGTTGGAACAGACTGCTTCTCTTTCAGAGAAACGCATGTGAATTTCTGTTGAATGCTTGTAAGTAGCTTGATTCACTTTCAAAGGAAAGTGATTTTCTCTGACAGGACAGCATTTAGAAAGTGAAGCAACACTCCATTCACTTCGCACAGTGAATTGAAGTGTTGGAAAAGACTGCTTCTCTTTCAGAGAAACGCATGTGAATTTCTGTTGAATGCTTGTAAGTAGCTTAAGGCACTCTCAAAGGAAAGTGATTTTCTCTGAAAGGACAGCATTTAGGAAGTGAAGCAATATTCCATTCACTTCGAACAGTGAATTGAAGTGTTGGAACAGACTGCTTCTCTTTCAGAGAAACGCATGTGAATTTCTGTTGAATGCTTATATGTAGCTTAAGGCACTTTCAAAGGAAAGTGATTTTCTCTGAAAGGACAGCATTTAGAAAGTGAAGCAACACTCCATTCACTTCGCACAGTGAATTGAAGTGTTGGAACAGACTGCTTCTCTTTCAGAGAAACGGGTGTGAGTTTTTTGTGAAAGCTTGTAAGTAGCTTAAGGCACTTTCAAAGGAAAGTGATTTTCTCTGACAGGACAGCATTTAGAAAGTGAAGCAACACTCCATTCACTTCGCACAATGAATTGAAGTGTTGGAACAGACTGCTTCTCTTTCAGAGAAACGGATGTGAGTTTTTTGTGAAAGCTTGTAAGTAGCTTAAGGCACTTTCAAAGGAAAGTGATTTTCTCTGAAAGGACAGCATTTAGAAAGTGAAGCAACACTCCATTCACTTCGCACAGTGTATTGAAGTGTTGGAACAGACTGCTTCTCTTTCAGAGAAACGCATGTGAATTTCTTTTCAATGCTTGTAAGTAGCTTAAGGCACTTTCAAAGGAAAGTGATTTTCTCTGAAAGGACAGCATTTAGAAAGTGAAGCAACACTCCATTCACTTCGCACAGTGAATTGAAGTGTTGGAACAGACTGCTTCTCTTTCAGGGAAACTCATGTGAGTTTTTTGTGAAAGCTTGTAAGTAGCTTAAGACACTTTCAAAGGAAAGTGATTTTCTCTGACAGGACACCATTTAGAAAGTGAAGCAACACTCCATTCACTTCGCACAGTGAATTGAAGTGTTGGAACAGACTGCTTCTCTTTCAGAGAAACGGATGTGAGTTTTTTCTGAAAGCTTGTAAGTAGCTTAAGGCACTTTCAAAGGAAAGTGATTTTCTCTGACAGGACAGCATTTAGAAAGTGAAGCAACACTCCATTCACTTCGCACAGTGAATTGAAGTGTTGGAACAGACTGCTTCTCTTTCAGAGAAACGGGTGTGAGTTTTTTGTGAAAGCTTGTAAGTAGCTTAAGGCACTTTCAAAGGAAAGTGATTTTCTCTGACAGGACAGCATTTAGAAAGTGAAGCAACACTCCATTCACTTCGCACAGTGAATTGAAGTGTTGGAACAGACTGCTTCTCTTTCAGAGAAACGCATGTGAATTTCTGTTGAATGCTTGTAAGTAGCTTAAGGCACTTTCAAAGGAAAGTGATTTTCTCTGACAGGACAGCATTTAGAAAGTGAAGCAACACTCCATTCACTTCGCGCAGTGAATTGAAGTGTTGGAACAGACTGCTTCTCTTTCAGAGAAACGCATGTGAGTTTTTTGTGAAAGCTTGTAATTAGCTTAAGGCACTTTCAAAGGAAAGTGATTTTCTCTGACAGGACAGCATTTAGAAAGTGAAGCAACACTCCATTCACTTCGCACAGTGAATTGAAGTGTTTCAACAGACTGCTTCTCCTTCAGAGAAACGCATGTGAATTTCTGTTGAATGCTTGTAAGTAGCTTAAGGCACTTTTAAAGTAAAGTAATTTTATCTGAAAGGACAGCATTTAGAAAGTGAAGCAACACTCCATTCACTTCGCACAGTGAATTGAAGTGTTGGAACAGACTGCTTCTCTTTCAGAGAAACGCATGTGAATTTCTGTTCAATGCTTGTAATTAGTTTGAGGCACTTTCAAAGGAAAGTGATTTTCTCTGACAGGATAGCATTTAGAAAGTGAAGCAACACTCCATTCACTTCGCACAGTGAATTGAAGTGTTGGAACAGACTGCTTCTCTTTCAGAGAAACGGATGTGAGTTTTTTGTGAAAGCTTGTAAGTAGCTTAAGGCACTTTCAAAGGAAAGTGATTTTCTCTGAAAGGACAGCATTTAGAAAGTGAAGCAACACTCCATTCACTTCGCACAGTGAATTGAAGTGTTGGAACAGACTGCTTCTCTTTCAGAGAAACGCATGTGAATTTCTGTTGAATGCTTGTAAGTAGCTTAAGGCACTTTCAAAGGAAAGTGATTTTCTCTGAAAGGACAGCATTTAGAAAGTGAAGCAACACTCCATTCACTTTGCACAGTGAATTGAAGTGTTGGAACAGACTGCTTCTCTTTCAGAGAAACGCATGTGAGTTTTTTGTGAAAGCTTATAAGTAGCTTAAGGCACTTTCAAAGAAAGTGATTTTCTCTGAAAGGACAGCATTTAGAAAGTGAAGCAACACTCCATTCACTTCGCACAGTGTATTGAAGTGTTGGAACAGACTGCTTCTCTTTCAGAGAAACGCATGTGAATTTCTTTTCAATGCTTGTAAGTAGCTTAAGGCACTTTCAAAGGAAAGTGATTTTCTCTGAAAGGACAGCATTTAGAAAGTGAAGCAACACTCCATTCACTTCGCACAGTGAATTGAAGTGTTGGAACAGACTGCTTCTCTTTCAGAGAAACGCATGTGAATTTCTGTTGAATGCTTGTAAGTAGCTTAAGGAACTTTCAAAGGAAAGTGATTTTCTCTGAAAGGACAGCATTTAGAAAGTGAAGCAACACTCCATTCACTTCGCACAGTGAATTGAAGTGTTAAAACAGACTGCTTCTCTTTCAGAGAAACGCATGTGAGTTTTTTGTGAAAGCTTGTAAGTAGCTTAAGGCACTTTCAAAGGAAAGTGATTTTCTCTGACAGGACAGCATTTAGAAAGTGAAGCAACACTCCATTCACTTCGCACAGTGAAGTGAAGTGTTGGAACAGACTGCTTTTCTTACAGAGAAACGCATGTGAATTTGTGTTCAATGCTTGTAAGTAGCTTAAGGCACTTTCAAAGGAAAGTGGTTTTCTCTGAAAGGACAGCATTTAGAAAGTGAAGCAACACTCCATTCACTTCGCACAGTGAATTGAAGTGTTGGAACAGACTGCTTCTCTTTCAGAGAAACGCATGTGAATTTCTGTTGAATGCTTGTAAGTAGCTTAAGGCACTTTCAAAGGAAAGTGATTTTCTCTGAAAGGACAGCATTTAGAAAGTGAAGCAACACTCCATTCACTTCGCACAGTGAATTGAAGTGTTGGAACAGACTGCTTCTCTTTCAGAGAAACGCATGTGAGTTTTTTGTGAAAGCTTGTAAGTAGCTTAAGGCACTTTCAAAGGAAAGTGATTTTCTCTGAAAGGACAGCATTTAGAAAGTGAAGCAACACTCCATTCACTTCGCACAGTGAATTGAAGTGTTGGAACAGACTGCTTCTCTTTCAGAGAAACGGATGTGAGTTTTTTGTGAAAGCTTGTAAGTAGCTTAAGGCACTTTCAAAGGAAAGTGATTTTCTCTGAAAGGACAGCATTTAGAAAGTGAAGCAACACTCCATTCACTTCGCACAGTGAATTGAAGTGTTGGAACAGACTGCTTCTCTTTCAGAGAAACGCATGTGAATTTCTATTCAATGCTTGTAAGTAGCTTAAGGCACTTTCAAAGGAAAGTGATTTTCTCTGAAAGGACAGCATTTAGAAAGTGAAGCAACACTCCATTCACTTCGCACAGTGAATTGAAGTGTTGGAACAGACTGCTTCTCTTTCAGAGAAACGCATGTGAATTTCTGTTGAATGCTTGTAAGTAGCTAAAGGCACTTTCAAAGGAAAGTGATTTTCTCTGAAAGGACAGCATTTAGAAAGTGAAGCAACACTCCATTCACTTCGCACAGTGAATTGAAGTGTTGGAACAGACTGCTTCTCTTTCAGGGAAACGCATGTGAATTTCTGTTGAATGCTTGTAAGTAGCTTAAGGCACTTTCAAAGGAAAGTGATTTTCTCTGAAAGGACAGTATTTAGAAAGTGAAGCAACACTCCATTCACTTCGCACAGTGAATTGAAGTGTTGGAACAGACTGCTTCTCTTTCAGAGAAACGCATGTGAATTTCTGTTGAATGCTTGTAAGTAGCTTAAGGCACTTTCAAAGGAAAGTGATTTTCTCTGAAAGGACAGCATTTAGAAAGTGAAGCAACACTCCATTCACTTCGCACAGTGAATTGAAGTGTTGGAACAGACTGCTTCTCTTTCAGAGAAACGCATGTGAATTTCTGTTGAATGCTTGTAAGTAGCTTAAGGCACTTTCAAAGGAAAGTGATTTTCTCTGAAAGGACAGCATTTAGAAAGTGAAGCAACACTCCATTCACTTTGCACAGTGAATTGAAGTGTTGGAACAGACTGCTTCTCTTTCAGAGAAACGCATGTGAATTTCTGTTCAATGCTTGTAAGTAGCTTAAGGCACTTTCAAAGGAAAGTGATTTTCTCTGAAAGGACAGCATTTAGAAAGTGAAACAACACTCCATTCACTTCGCACAGTGAATTGAAGTGTTGGAACAGACTGCTTCTCTTTCAGAGAAACGGATGTGAGTTTTTTCTGAAAGCTTGTAAGTAGCTTAAGGCACTTTCAAAGGAAAGTGATTTTCTCTGACAGGACAGCATTTAGAAAGTGAAGCAACACTCCATTCACTTCGCACAGTGAATTGAAGTGTTGGAACAGACTGCTTCTCTTTCAGAGAAACGGGTGTGAGTTTTTTGTGAAAGCTTGTAAGTAGCTTAAGGCACTTTCAAAGGAAAGTGATTTTCTCTGACAGGACAGCATTTAGAAAGTGAAGCAACACTCCATTCACTTCGCACAGTGAATTGAAGTGTTGGAACAGACTGCTTCTCTTTCAGAGAAACGGATGTGAGTTTTTTGTGAAAGCTTGTAAGTAGCTTAAGGCACTTTCAAAGGAAAGTGATTTTCTCTGAAAGGACAGCATTTAGAAAGTGAAGCAACACTCCATTCACTTCGCACAGTGTATTGAAGTGTTGGAACAGACTGCTTCTCTTTCAGAGAAACGCATGTGAATTTCTTTTCAATGCTTGTAAGTAGCTTAAGGCACTTTCAAAGGAAAGTGATTTTCTCTGAAAGGACAGCATTTAGAAAGTGAAGCAACACTCCATTCACTTCGCACAGTGAATTGAAGTGTTGGAACAGACTGCTTCTCTTTCAGGGAAACTCATGTGAGTTTTTTGTGAAAGCTTGTAAGTAGCTTAAGGCACTTTCAAAGGAAAGTGATTTTCTCTGACAGGACACCATTTAGAAAGTGAAGCAACACTCCATTCACTTCGCACAGTGAATTGAAGTGTTGGAACACACTGCTTCTCTTTCAGAGAAACTCATGTGAGTTTTTTGTAAAAGCTTGTAAGTACCTTAAGGCACTTTCAAAGTAAAGTGATTTTCTCTGACAGGACAGCATTTAGAAAGTGAAGCAACACTCCATTCACTTCGTACAGTGAATTGAAGTGTTTCAACAGACTGCTTCTCTTTCAGAGAAACGCATGTGAATTTCTGTTGAATGCTTGTAAGTAGCTTAAGGCGCTTTCAAAGTAAAGTGATTTTCTCTGAAAGGACAGCATTTAGAAAGCGAAGCAACACTCCATTCACTTCGCACAGTGAATTGAAGTGTTGGAACAGATTGCTTCTCTTTCAGAGAAACGCATGTGAATTTCTGTTGAATGCTTGTAAGTAGCTTGAGTCACTTTCAAAGGAAAGTGATTTTCTCTGACAGGACAGCATTTAGAAAGTGAAGCAACACTCCATTCACTTCGCACAGTGAATTGAAGTGTTGGAACAGACTGCTTCTCTTTCAGAGAAACGCATGTGAATTTCTGTTGAATGCTTGTAAGTAGCTTGAGTCACTTTCAAAGGAAAGTGATTTTCTCTGACAGGACAGCATTTAGAAAGTGAAGGAACACTCCATTCACTTCGCACAGTGAATTGAAGTGTTGGAAAAGACTGCTTCTCTTTCAGAGAAAAGCATGTGAATTTCTGTTGAATGCTTGTAAGTAGCTTAAGGCACTTTCAAAGGAAAGTGATTTTCTCTGAAAGGACAGCATTTAGGAAGTGAAGCAATATTCCATTCACTTCGAACAGTGAATTGAAGTGTTGGAACAGACTGCTTCTCTTTCAGAGAAACGCATGTGAATTTCTGTTGAATGCTTATATGTAGCTTAAGGCACTTTCAAAGGAAAGTGATTTTCTCTGAAAGGACAGCATTTAGAAAGTGAAGCAACACTCCATTCACTTCGCACAGTGAATTGAAGTGTTGGAACAGACTGCTTCTCTTTCAGAGAAACGGGTGTGAGTTTTTTGTGAAAGCTTGTAAGTAGCTTAAGGCACTTTCAAAGGAAAGTGATTTTCTCTGACAGGACAGCATTTAGAAAGTGAAGCAACACTCCATTCACTTCGCACAGTGTATTGAAGTGTTGGAACAGACTGCTTCTCTTTCAGAGAAACGCATGTGAATTTCTTTTCAATGCTTGTAATTAGCTTAAGGCACTTTCAAAGGAAAGTGATTTTCTCTGAAAGGACAGCATTTAGAAAGTGAAGCAACACTCCATTCACTTCGCACAGTGAATTGAAGTGTTGGAACAGACTGCTTCTCTTTCAGGGAAACTCATGTGAGTTTTTTGTGAAAGCTTGTAAGTAGCTTAAGGCACTTTCAAAGGAAAGTGATTTTCTCTGACAGGACAGCATTTAGAAAGTGAAGCAACACTCCATTCACTTCGCACAGTGAATTGAAGTGTTGGAACAGACTGCTTCTCTTTCAGAGAAACGGATGTGAGTTTTTTGTGAAAGCTTGTAAGTAGCTTAAGGCACTTTCAAAGGAAAGTGATTTTCTCTGAAAGGACAGCATTTAGAAAGTGAAGCAACACTCCATTCACTTCGCACAGTGTATTGAAGAGTTGGAACAGACTGCTTCTCTTTCAGAGAAACGCATGTGAATTTCTTTTCAATGCTTGTAAGTAGCTTAAGGCACTTTCAAAGGAAAGTGATTTTCTCTGAAAGGACAGCATTTAGAAAGTGAAGCAACACTCCATTCACTTCGCACAGTGAATTGAAGTGTTGGAACAGACTGCTTCTCTTTCAGGGAAACTCATGTGAGTTTTTTGTGAAAGCTTGTAAGTAGCTTAAGGCACTTTCAAAGGAAAGTGATTTTCTCTGACAGGACACCATTTAGAAAGTGAAGCAACACTCCATTCACTTCGCACAGTGAATTGAAGTGTTGGAACACACTGCTTCTCTTTCAGAGAAACTCATGTGAGTTTTTTGTAAAAGCTTGTAAGTACCTTAAGGCACTTTCAAAGTAAAGTGATTTTCTCTGACAGGACAGCATTTAGAAAGTGAAGCAACACTCCATTCACTTCGTACAGTGAATTGAAGTGTTTCAACAGACTGCTTCTCTTTCAGAGAAACACATGTGAATTTCTGTTGAATGCTTGTAAGTAGCTTAAGGCGCTTTCAAAGTAAAGTGATTTTCTCTGAAAGGACAGCATTTAGAAAGCGAAGCAACACTCCATTCACTTCGCACAGTGAATTGAAGTGTTGGAACAGATTGCTTCTCTTTCAGAGAAACGCATGTGAATTTCTGTTGAATGCTTGTAAGTAGCTTGAGTCACTTTCAAAGGAAAGTGATTTTCTCTGACAGGACAGCATTTAGAAAGTGAAGCAACACTCCATTCACTTCGCACAGTGAATTGAAGTGTTGGAACAGACTGCTTCTCTTTCAGAGAAACGCATGTGAATTTCTGTTGAATGCTTGTAAGTAGCTTGAGTCACTTTCAAAGGAAAGTGATTTTCTCTGACAGGACAGCATTTAGAAAGTGAAGGAACACTCCATTCACTTCGCACAGTGAATTGAAGTGTTGGAAAAGACTGCTTCTCTTTCAGAGAAAAGCATGTGAATTTCTGTTGAATGCTTGTAAGTAGCTTAAGGCACTTTCAAAGGAAAGTGATTTTCTCTGAAAGGACAGCATTTAGGAAGTGAAGCAATATTCCATTCACTTCGAACAGTGAATTGAAGTGTTGGAACAGACTGCTTCTCTTTCAGAGAAACGCATGTGAATTTCTGTTGAATGCTTATATGTAGCTTAAGGCACTTTCAAAGGAAAGTGATTTTCTCTGAAAGGACAGCATTTAGAAAGTGAAGCAACACTCCATTCACTTCGCACAGTGAATTGAA
Organism: Myodes glareolus; assembly: GCF_982192425.1. NCBI lineage: Eukaryota > Metazoa > Chordata > Mammalia > Rodentia > Cricetidae > Myodes > Myodes glareolus. Next base: position 2,015,759 of record NC_142040.1, read on the forward strand.
GTGTTGGAACAGACTGCTTCTCTTTCAGAGAAACGGGTGTGAGTTTTTTGTGAAAGCTTGTAAGTAGCTTAAGGCACTTTCAAAGGAAAGTGATTTTCTCTGACAGGACAGCATTTAGAAAGTGAAGCAACACTCCATTCACTTCGCACAGTGTATTGAAGTGTTGGAACAGACTGCTTCTCTTTCAGAGAAACGCATGTGAATTTCTTTTCAATGCTTGTAATTAGCTTAAGGCACTTTCAAAGGAAAGTGATTTTCTCTGAAAGGACAGCATTTAGAAAGTGAAGCAACACTCCATTCACTTCGCACAGTGAATTGAAGTGTTGGAACAGACTGCTTCTCTTTCAGGGAAACTCATGTGAGTTTTTTGTGAAAGCTTGTAAGTAGCTTAAGGCACTTTCAAAGGAAAGTGATTTTCTCTGACAGGACAGCATTTAGAAAGTGAAGCAACACTCCATTCACTTCGCACAGTGAATTGAAGTGTTGGAAGAGACTGCCTCTCTTTCAGAGAAACTCATGTGAGTTTTTTGTAAAAGCTTGTAAGTAGCTTAAGGCACTTTCAAAGTAAAGTGATTTACTCTGACAGGACAGCATTTAGAAAGTGAAGCAACACTCCATTCACTTCGCACACTGAATTGAAGTGTTTCAACAGACTGCTTCTCTTTCAGAGAAACGCATGTGAATTTCTGTTGAATGCTTGTAAGTAGCTTAAGGCGCTTTCAAAGTAAAGTGATTTTCTCTGAAAGGACAGCATTTAGAAAGCGAAGCAACACTCCATTCACTTCGCACAGTGAATTGAAGTGTTTCAACAGACTGCTTCTCTTTCAGAGAAACGCATGTGAATTTCTGTTGAATGCTTGTAAGTAGCTTGAGTCACTTTCAAAGGAAAGTGATTTTCTCTGACAGGACAGCATTTAGAAAGTGAAGCAACACTCCATTCACTTCGCACAGTGAATTGAAGTGTTGGAAAAGACTGCTTCTCTTTCAGAGAAACGCATGTGAATTTCTGTTGAATGCTTGTAAGTAGCTTAAGGCACTTTCAAAGGAAAGTGATTTTCTCTGAAAGGACAGCATTTAGGAAGTGAAGCAATATTCCATTCACTTCGAACAGTGAATTGAAGTGTTGGAACAGACTGCTTCTCTTTCAGAGAAACGCATGTGAATTTCTGTTGAATGCTTATATGTAGCTTAAGGCACTTTCAAAGGAAAGTGATTTTCTCTGAAAGGACAGCATTTAGAAAGTGAAGCAACACTCCATTCACTTCGCACAGTGAATTGAAGTGTTGGAACAGACTGCTTCTCTTTCAGAGAAACGCATGTGAATTTCTGTTGAATGCTTGTAAGTAGCTTAAGGCACTTTCAAAGGAAAGTGATTTTCTCTGAAAGGACAGCATTTAGAAAGTGAAGCAACACTCCATTCACTTCGCACAGTGAATTGAAGTGTTGGAACAGACTGCTTCTCTTTCAGAGAAACGCATGTGAATTTCTGTTGAATGCTTGTAAGTAGCTTAAGGCACTTTCAAAGGAAAGTGATTTTCTCTGAAAGGACAGCATTTAGAAAGTGAAGCAACACTCCATTCACTTCGCACAGTGAATTGAAGTGTTGGAACAGACTGCTTCTCTTTCAGAGAAACGCATGTGAATTTCTGTTGAATGCTTGTAAGTAGCTTGAGGCACTTTCAAAGGAAAGTGATTTTCTCTGACAGGACAGCATTTAGAAAGTGAAGCAACACTCCATTCACTTCGCACAGTGAATTGAAGTGTTGGAACAGACTGCTTCTCTTTCAGAGAAACGCATGTGAATTTCTGTTGAATTCTTGTAAGTAGCTTAAGGCACTTTCAAAGGAAAGTGATTTTGTCTGAAAGGACAGCATTTAGAAAGTGAAGCAGCACTCCATTCACTTCGCACAGTGAATTGAAGTGTTGGAACAGACTGCTTCTCTTTCAGAGAAACGCATGTGAATTTCTGTTTAATGCTTGTAAGTAGCTTAAGGCACTTTCAAAGGATAGTGATTTTCTCTGAAAGGACAGCATTTAGGAAGTGAAGCAATATTCCATTCACTTCGCACAGTGAATTGAAGTGTTGGAACAGACTGCTTCTCTTTCAGAGAAACGCATGTGAATTTCTGTTGAATGCTTATAAGTAGCTTAAGGCACTTTCAAAGGAAAGTGATTTTCTCTGAAAGGACAGCATTTAGAAAGTGAAGCAACACTCCATTCACTTCGCACAGTGAATTGAAGTGTTGGAACAGACTGCTTCTCTTTCAGAGAAACGCATGTGAATTTCTGTTGAATTCTTGTAAGTAGCTTAAGGCACTTTCAAAGGAAAGTGATTTTCTCTGAAAGGACAGCATTTAGAAAGTGAAGCAACACTCCATTCACTTCGCAAAGTGAATTGAAGTGTTGGAACAGACTGCTTCTCTTTCAGAGAAACGCATGTGAATTTCTATTCAATGCTTGTAAGAAGCTTAAGGCACTTTCAAAGGAAAGTGATTTTCTCTGAAAGGACAGCATTTAGAAAGTGAAGCAACACTCCATTCACTTCGCACAGTGTATTGAAGTCTTGGAACAGACTGCTTCTCTTTCAGAGAAACGGAAGTGAGTTTTTTGTGAAAGCTTGTAATTAGCTTAAGGCACTTTCAAAGGAAAGTGATTTTCTCTGACAGGACAGCATTTAGAAAGTGAAGCAACACTCCATTCACTTCGCACAGTGAATTGAAGTGTTGGAACAGACTGCTTCTCTTTCAGAGAAACGGATGTGAGTTTTTTGTGAAAGCTTGTTAGTAGCTTAAGGCACTTTCAAAGGAAAGTGATTTTCTCTGACAGGACAGCATTTAGAAAGTGAAGCAACACTCCATTCACTTCGCACAGTGAATTGAAGTGTTGGAACAGACTGCTTCTCTTTCAGAGAAACGCATGTGAATTTCTGTTCAATGCTTGTAAGTAGCTTAAGGCACTTTCAAAGGAAAGTGATTTTCTCTGAAAGGACAGCATTTAGAAAGTGAAGCAACACTCCATTCACTTCGCACAGTGAATTGAAGTGTTGGAACAGACTGCTTCTCTTTCAGGGAAACGCATGTGAGTTTTTTGTGAAAGCTTGTAAGTAGCTTAAGGCACTTTCAAAGGAAAGTGATTTTCTCTGACAGGACAGCATTTAGAAAGTGAAGCAACACTCCATTCACTTCGCACAGTGAATTGAAGTGTTGGAACAGACTGCTTCTCTTTCAGAGAAACGCATGTGAATTTCGGTTGAATGCTTGTAAGTAGCTTAAGGCACTTTCAAAGGAAAGTGATTTTCTCTGAAAGGACAGCATTTAGATAGTGAAGGAACACTCCATTCACTTCGCACAGTGAATTGAAGTGTTGGAACAGACTGCTTCTCTTTCAGAGAAACGCATGTGAGTTTTTTGTGAGTACTTTTAAGTAGCTTAAGGCACTTTCAAAGGAAAGTGATTTTCTCTGAAAGGACAGCATTTAGAAAGTGAAGCAACACTCCATTCACTTCGCACAGTGAATTGAAGTGTTGAAACAGACTGCTTCTCTTTCAGAGAAACGCATGTGAATTTCTGTTCAATGCTTGCAAGTAGCTTAAGGCACTTTCAAAGGAAAGTGATTTTCTCTGAAAGGACAGCATTTAGAAAGTGAAGCAACACTCCATTCACTTCGCACAGTGAATTGAAGTGTTGGAACAGACTGCTTCTCTTTCAGAGAAACGCATGTGAGTTTTTTGTGAAAGCTTATAAGTAGCTTAAGGCACTTTCAAAGGAAAGTGATTTTTCTCTGACAGGACAGCATTTAGAAAGTGAAGCAACACTCCATTCACTTCGCACCGTGAATTGAAGTGTTGGAACAGACTGCTTCACTTTCAGAGAAACGGATGTGTGTTTTTTGTGAAAGCTTGTAAGTAGCTTAAGGCACATTCAAAGGAAAGTGATTTTCTCTGAAAGAACAGCATTTAGAAAGTAAAGCAACACTCCATTCACTTCGCACAGTGAATTGAAGTGTTGGAACAGACTGCTTCTCTTTCAGAGAAACGCATGTGAATTTCTTTTGAATGCTTGTAAGTAGCTTAAGGCACTTTCAAAGGAAAGTGATTTTCTCTGAAAGGACAGCATTTAGAAAGTGAAGCAACACTCCATTCACTTCGCACAGTGAATTGAAGTGTTGGAACAGACTGCTTCTCTTTCAGAGAAACGGATGTGTGTTTTTTGTGAAAGCTTGTAAGTAGCTTAAGGCACTTTCAAAGGAAAGTGATTTTCTCTGAAAGGACAGCATTTAGAAAGTGAAGGAACACTCCATTTACTTCGCACAGTGAATTGAAGTGTTGGAACAGACTGCCTCTCTTCCAGGGAAACGCATGTGAGTTTTTTGTGAAAGCTTGTAAGTAGCTTTAGGCACTTTCAAAGGAAAGTGATTTTCTCTGACAGGACAGCATTTAGAAAGTGAAGCAACACTCCATTCACTTCGCACAGTGAAGTGAAGTGTTGGAACAGACTGCTTCTCTTTCAGAGAAACGCATGTGAATTTCTGTTGAATGCTTGTAAGTAGCTTAAGGCACTTTCAAAGAAAGTGATTTTCTCTGAAAGGACAGCATTTAGAAAGTGAAGCAACACTCCATTCACTTCGCACAGTGAATTGAAGTGTTGGAACAGACTGCTTCTCTTTCAGAGTAACGGATGTGAGTTTTTTCTGAAAGCTTGAAAGTAGCTTAAGGCACTTTCAAAGGAAAGTGATTTTCTCTGAAAGGACAGCATTTAGAAAGTGAAGCAACACTCCATTCACTTCGCACAGTGAATTGAAGTGTTGGAACAGACTGCTTCTCTTTCAGAGAAACGGGTGTGAGTTTTTTGTGAAAGCTTGTAAGTAGCTTAAGGCACTTTCAAAGGAAAGTGATTTTCTCTGACAGGACAGCATTTAGAAAGTGAAGCAACACTCCATTCACTTCGCACAGTGAATTGAAGTGTTGGAACAGACTGCTTCTCTTTCAGAGAAACGGATGTGAGTTTTTTGTGAAAGCTTGTAAGTAGCTTAAGGCACTTTCAAAGGAAAGTGATTTTCTCTGAAAGGACAGCATTTAGAAAGTGAAGCAACACTCCATTCACTTCGCACAGTGAATTGAAGTGTTGGAACAGACTGCTTCTCTTTCAGAGAAACGCATGTGAATTTCTTTTCCATGCTTGTAAGTAGCTTAAGGCACTTTCAAAGGAAAGTGATTTTCTCTGAAAGGACAGCATTTAGAAAGTGAAGCAACACTCCATTCACTTCGCACAGTGAATTGAAGTGTTGGAACAGACTGCTTCTCTTTCAGAGAAACGGGTGTGAGTTTTTTGTGAAAGCTTGTAAGTAGCTTAAGGCACTTTCAAAGGAAAGTGATTTTCTCTGACAGGACAGCATTTAGAAAGTGAAGCAACACTCCATTCACTTCGCACAGTGAATTGAAGTGTTGGAACAGACTGCTTCTCTTTCAGAGAAACGGATGTGAGTTTTTTGTGAAAGCTTGTAAGTAGCATAAGGCACTTTCAAAGGAAAGTGATTTTCTCTGAAAGGACAGCATTTAGAAAGTGAAGCAACACTCCATTCACTTCGCACAGTGTATTGAAGTGTTGGAACAGACTGCTTCTCTTTCAGAGAAACGCATGTGAATTTCTTTTCAATGCTTGTAAGTAGCTTAAGGCACTTTCAAAGGAAAGTGATTTTCTCTGAAAGGACAGCATTTAGAAAGTGAAGCAACACTCCATTCACTTCGCACAGTGAATTGAAGTGTTGGAACAGACTGCTTCTCTTTCAGGGAAACTCATGTGAGTTTTTTGTGAAAGCTTGTAAGTAGGTTAAGGCACTTTCAAAGGAAAGTGATTTTCTCTTACAGGAGAGCATTTAGAAAGTGAAGCAACACTCCATTCACTTCGCACAGTGAATTGAAGTGTTGGAACAGACTGCTTCTCTTTCAGAGAAACTCATGTGAGTTTTTTGTAAAAGCTTGTAAGTAGCTTAAGGCACTTTCAAAGTAAAGTGATTTTCTCTGATAGGACAGCATTTAGAAAGTGAAGCAACACTCCATTCACTTCGCACAGTGAATTGAAGTGTTTCAACAGACTGCTTCTCCTTCAGAGAAACGCATGTGAATTTCTGTTCAATGCTTGTAAGTAGCTTAAGGCGCTTTCAAAGTAAAGTGATTTTCTCTGAAAGGACAGCATTTAGAAAGCGAAGCAACACTCCATTCACTTCGCACAGTGAATTGAAGTGTTGGAACAGACTGCTTCTCTTTCAGAGAAACGCATTTGAATTTCTGTTGAATGCTTGTAAGTAGCTTAAGGCACTTTCAAAGGAAAGTGATTTTCTCTGAAAGGACAGCATTTAGAAAGTGAAGCAACACTCCATTCACTTCGCACAGTGAATTGAAGTGTTGGAAGAGACTGCTTCTCTTTCAGAGAAACGCATGTGAATTTCTGTTGAATGCTTGTAAGTAGCTTGAGGCACTTTCAAAGGAAAGTGATTTTCTCTGACAGGACAGCATTTAGAAAGTGAAGCAACACTCCATTCACTTCGCACAGTGAATTGAAGTGTTGGAAAAGACTGCTTCTCTTTCAGAGAAACACATGTGAATTTCTGTTGAATGCTTGTAAGTAGCTTAAGGCACTTTCAAAGGAAAGTGATTTTCTCTGAAAGGACAGCATTTCGGAAGTGAAGCAATATTCCATTCACTTCGAACAGTGAATTGAAGTGTTGGAACAGACTGCTTCTCTTTCAGAGAAACGCATGTGAATTTCTGTTGAATGCTTATATGTAGCTTAAGGCACTTTCAAAGGAAAGTGATTTTCTCTGAAAGGACAGCATTTAGAAAGTGAAGCAACACTCCATTCACTTCGCACAGTGAAGTGAAGTGTTGGAACAGACTGCTTCTCTTTCAGAGAAACGCATGTGAATTTCTGTTGAATGCTTGTAAGTAGCTTAAGGCACTTTCAAAGGAAAGTGATTTTCTCTGAAAGGACAGCATTTAGAAAGTGAAGCAACACTCCATTCACTTCGCACAGTGAATTGAAGTGTTGGAACAGACTGCTTCTCTTTCAGAGAAACGCATGTGAATTTCTGTTGAATGCTTGTAAGTAGCTTAAGGCACTTTCAAAGGAAAGTGATTTTCTCTGAAAGGACAGCATTTAGAAAGTGAAGCAACACTCCATTCACTTCGCACAGTGAATTGAAGTGTTGGAACAGACTGCTTCTCTTTCAGAGAAACGCATGTGAATTTCTGTTGAATGCTTGTAAGTAGCTTGAGGCACTTTCAAAGGAAAGTGATTTTCTCTGACAGGACAGCATTTAGAAAGTGAAGCAACACTCCATTCACTTCGCACAGTGAATTGAAGTGTTGGAACAGACTGCTTCTCTTTCAGAGAAACGCATGTGAATTTCTGTTGAATGCTTGTAAGTAGCTTAAGGCACTTTCAAAGGAAAGTGATTTTCTCTGAAAGGACAGCATTTAGAAAGTGAAGGAACACTCCATTCACTTCGCACAGTGAATTGAAGTGTTGGAACAGACTGCTTCTCTTTCAGAGAAACGCATGTGAGTTTTTTGTGAGTACTTTTAAGTAGCTTAAGGCACTTTCAAAGGAAAGTGATTTTCTCTGAAAGGACAGCATTTAGAAAGTGAAGCAACACTCCATTCACTTCGCACAGTGAATTGAAGTGTTGAAACAGACTGCTTCTCTTTCAGAGAAACGCATGTGAATTTCTGTTCAATGCTTGCAAGTAGCTTAAGGCACTTTCAAAGGAAAGTGATTTTCTCTGAAAGGACAGCATTTAGAAAGTGAAGCAACACTCCATTCACTTCACACAGTGAATTGAAGTGTTGGAACAGACTGCTTCTCTTTCAGAGAAACGCATGTGAGTTTTTTGTGAAAGCTTATAAGTAGCTTAAGGCACTTTCAAAGGAAAGTGATTTTTCTCTGACAGGACAGCATTTAGAAAGTGAAGCAACACTCCATTCACTTCGCACCGTGAATTGAAGTGTTGGAACAGACTGCTTCACTTTCAGAGAAACGGATGTGTGTTTTTTGTGAAAGCTTGTAAGTAGCTTAAGGCACATTCAAAGGAAAGTGATTTTCTCTGAAAGAACAGCATTTAGAAAGTAAAGCAACACTCCATTCACTTCGCACAGTGAATTGAAGTGTTGGAACAGACTGCTTCTCTTTCAGAGAAACGCATGTGAATTTCTTTTGAATGCTTGTAAGTAGCTTAAGGCACTTTCAAAGGAAAGTGATTTTCTCTGAAAGGACAGCATTTAGAAAGTGAAGCAACACTCCATTCACTTCGCACAGTGAATTGAAGTGTTGGAACAGACTGCTTCTCTTTCAGAGAAACGGATGTGTGTTTTTTGTGAAAGCTTGTAAGTAGCTTAAGGCACTTTCAAAGGAAAGTGATTTTCTCTGAAAGGACAGCATTTAGAAAGTGAAGGAACACTCCATTTACTTCGCACAGTGAATTGAAGTGTTGGAACAGACTGCCTCTCTTCCAGGGAAACGCATGTGAGTTTTTTGTGAAAGCTTGTAAGTAGCTTTAGGCACTTTCAAAGGAAAGTGATTTTCTCTGACAGGACAGCATTTAGAAAGTGAAGCAACACTCCATTCACTTCGCACAGTGAAGTGAAGTGTTGGAACAGACTGCTTCTCTTTCAGAGAAACGCATGTGAATTTCTGTTGAATGCTTGTAAGTAGCTTAAGGCACTTTCAAAGGAAAGTGATTTTCTCTGAAAGGACAGCATTTAGAAAGTGAAGCAACACTCCATTCACTTCGCACAGTGAATTGAAGTGTTGGAACAGACTGCTTCTCTTTCAGAGAAACGCATGTGAGTTTTTTGTGAGTGCTTGTAACAGCTTAAGGCACTTTCAAAGGAAAGTGATTTTCTCTGAAAGGACAGCATTTAGAAAGTGACGCAACACTCCATTCACTTCGCACAGTGAATTGAAGTGTTGGAACAGACTGCTTCTCTTTCAGAGTAACGGATGTGAGTTTTTTGTGAATGCTTGTAAGTAGCTTAAGGCACTCTCAAAGGAAAGTGATTTTCTCTGAAAGGACAGCATTTAGAAAGTGAAGTAACACTCCATTCACTTCGCAAAGTGAATTGAAGTGTTGTAACAGACTGCTTCTCTTTCAGAGAAACGGATGTGAGTTTTTTCTGAAAGCTTGAAAGTAGCTTAAGGCACTTTCAAAGGAAAGTGATTTTCTCTGAAAGGACAGCATTTAGAAAGTGAAGCAACACTCCATTCACTTCGCACAGTGAATTGAAGTGTTGGAACAGACTGCTTCTCTTTCAGAGAAACGGGTGTGAGTTTTTTGTGAAAGCTTGTAAGTAGCTTAAGGCACTTTCAAAGGAAAGTGATTTTCTCTGACAGGACAGCATTTAGAAAGTGAAGCAACACTCCATTCACTTCGCACAGTGAATTGAAGTGTTGGAACAGACTGCTTCTCTTTCAGAGAAACGGATGTGAGTTTTTTGTGAAAGCTTGTAAGTAGCTTAAGGCACTTTCAAAGGAAAGTGATTTTCTCTGAAAGGACAGCATTTAGAAAGTGAAGCAACACTCCATTCACTTCGCACAGTGAATTGAAGTGTTGGAACAGACTGCTTCTCTTTCAGAGAAACGCATGTGAATTTCTTTTCCATGCTTGTAAGTAGCTTAAGGCACTTTCAAAGGAAAGTGATTTTCTCTGAAAGGACAGCATTTAGAAAGTGAAGCAACACTCCATTCACTTCGCACAGTGAATTGAAGTGTTGGAACAGACTGCTTCTCTTTCAGAGAAACGGGTGTGAGTTTTTTGTGAAAGCTTGTAAGTAGCTTAAGGCACTTTCAAAGGAAAGTGATTTTCTCTGACAGGACAGCATTTAGAAAGTGAAGCAACACTCCATTCACTTCGCACAGTGAATTGAAGTGTTGGAACAGACTGCTTCTCTTTCAGAGAAACGGAAGTGAGTTTTTTGTGAAAGCTTGTAAGTAGCTTAAGGCACTTTCAAAGGAAAGTGATTTTCTCTGAAAGGACAGCATTTAGAAAGTGAAGCAACACTCCATTCACTTCGCACAGTGTATTGAAGTGTTGGAACAGACTGCTTCTCTTTCAGAGAAACGCATGTGAATTTCTTTTCAATGCTTGTAAGTAGCTTAAGGCACTTTCAAAGGAAAGTGATTTTCTCTGAAAGGACAGCATTTAGAAAGTGAAGCAACACTCCATTCACTTCGCACAGTGAATTGAAGTGTTGGAACAGACTGCTTCTCTTTCAGGGAAACTCATGTGAGTTTTTTGTGAAAGCTTGTAAGTAGGTTAAGGCACTTTCAAAGGAAAGTGATTTTCTCTTACAGGAGAGCATTTAGAAAGTGAAGCAACACTCCATTCACTTCGCACAGTGAATTGAAGTGTTGGAACAGACTGCTTCTCTTTCAGAGAAACTCATGTGAGTTTTTTGTAAAAGCTTGTAAGTAGCTTAAGGCACTTTCAAAGTAAAGTGATTTTCTCTGATAGGACAGCATTTAGAAAGTGAAGCAACACTCCATTCACTTCGCACAGTGAATTGAAGTGTTTCAACAGACTGCTTCTCCTTCAGAGAAACGCATGTGAATTTCTTTTCAATGCTTGTAAGTAGCTTAAGGCGCTTTCAAAGTAAAGTGATTTTCTCTGAAAGGACAGCATTTAGAAAGCGAAGCAACACTCCATTCACTTCGCACAGTGAATTGAAGTGTTGGAACAGACTGCTTCTCTTTCAGAGAAACGCATTTGAATTTCTGTTGAATGCTTGTAAGTAGCTTAAGGCACTTTCAAAGGAAAGTGATTTTCTCTGAAAGGACAGCATTTAGAAAGTGAAGCAACACTCCATTCACTTCGCACAGTGAATTGAAGTGTTGGAAGAGACTGCTTCTCTTTCAGAGAAACGCATGTGAATTTCTGTTGAATGCTTGTAAGTAGCTTGAGGCACTTTCAAAGGAAAGTGATTTTCTCTGACAGGACAGCATTTAGAAAGTGAAGCAACACTCCATTCACTTCGCACAGTGAATTGAAGTGTTGGAAAAGACTGCTTCTCTTTCAGAGAAACACATGTGAATTTCTGTTGAATGCTTGTAAGTAGCTTAAGGCACTTTCAAAGGAAAGTGATTTTCTCTGAAAGGACAGCATTTAGGAAGTGAAGCAATATTCCATTCACTTCGAACAGTGAATTGAAGTGTTGGAACAGACTGCTTCTCTTTCAGAGAAACGCATGTGAATTTCTGTTGAATGCTTATATGTAGCTTAAGGCACTTTCAAAGGAAAGTGATTTTCTCTGAAAGGACAGCATTTAGAAAGTGAAGCAACACTCCATTCACTTCGCACAGTGAATTGAAGTGTTGGAACAGACTGCTTCTCTTTCAGAGAAACGCATGTGAATTTCTGTTGAATGCTTGTAAGTAGCTTAAGGCACTTTCAAAGGAAAGTGATTTTCTCTGAAAGGACAGCATTTAGAAAGTGAAGCAACACTCCATTCACTTCGCACAGTGAATTGAAGTGTTGGAACAGACTGCTTCTCTTTCAGAGAAACGCATGTGAATTTCTGTTGAATGCTTGTAAGTAGTTTAAGGCACTTTCAAAGGAAAGTGATTTTCTCTGAAAGGACAGCATTAAGAAAGTGAAGCAACACTCCATTCACTTCGCACAGTGAATTGAAGTGTTGGAACAGACTGCTTCTCTTTCAGAGAAACACATGTGAATTTCTGTTGAATGCTTGTAAGTAGCTTGAGGCACTTTCAAAGGAAAGTGATTTTCTCTGACAGGACAGCATTTAGAAAGTGAAGCAACACTCCATTCACTTCGCACAGTGAATTGAAGTGTTGGAACAGACTGCTTCTCTTTCAGAGAAACGCATGTGAATTTCTGTTGAATGCTTGTAAGTAGCTTAAGGCACTTTCAAAGGAAAGTGATTTTCTCTGAAAGGACAGCATTTAGAAAGTGAAGCAACACTCCATTCACTTCGCACAGTGAATTGAAGTGTTGGAACAGACTGCTTCTCTTTCAGAGAAACGCATGTGAATTTCTGTTCAATGCTTGTAAGTAGCTTAAGGCACTTTCAAAGGAAAGTGATTTTCTCTGAAAGGACAGCATTTAGAAAGTGAAGCAACACTCCATTCACTTCGCACAGTGTATTGAAGTGTTGGAACAGACTGCTTCTCTTTCAGAGAAACGGAAGTGAGTTTTTTGTGAAAGCTTGTAATTAGCTTAAGGCACTTTCAAAGGAAAGTGATTTTCTCTGACAGGACAGCATTTAGAAAGTGAAGCAACACTCCATTCACTTCGCACAGTGAATTGAAGTGTTGGAACAGACTGCTTTTCTTTCAGGGAAACGCATGTGAGTTTCTTGTGAATGCTTGTAAGTAGCTTAAGGCACTTTCAAAGGAAAGTGATTTTCTCTGAAAGGACAGCATTTAGAAAGTGAAGCAACACTCCATTCACTTCGCACAGTGTATTGAAGTGTTGGAACAGACTGCTTCTCTTACAGAGAAACACATGTGAATTTCTGTTCAATGCTTGTAAGTAGCTTAAGGCACTTTCAAAGGAAAGTGATTTTCTCTGCAAGGACAGCATTTAGAAAGTGAAGCAACACTCCATTCACTTCGCACAGTGAATTGAAGTGTTGGAACAGACTGCTTCTCTTTCAGAGAAACGGATGTGAGTTTTTTGTGAAAGCTTGTAAGTAGCTTAAGGCACTTTCAAAGGAAAGTGATTTTCTCTGACAGGACAGCATTTAGAAAGTGAAGCAACACTCCATTCACTTCGCACAGTGAATTGAAGTGTTGGAACAGACTGCTTCTCTTTCAGAGAAACGGATGTGAGTTTTTTCTGAAAGCTTGTAAGTAGCTTAAGGCACTTTCAAAGGAAAGTGATTTTCTCTGACAGGAAAGCATTTAGAAAGTGAAGCAACACTCCATTCACTTCGCACAGTGAATTGAAGTGTTGGAACAGACTGCTTCTCTTTCAGAAAAACGGATGTGTTTTTTTTGTGAAAGCTTGTAAATAGCTTAAGGCACTTTCAAAGGAAAGTGATTTTCTCTGACAGGACAGCATTTAGAAAGTGAAGCTACACTCCATTCACTTCGCACAGTGAATTGAAGTGTTGGAACAGACTGCTTCTCTTTCAGAGAAACGCATGTGAATTTCTGTTGAATGCTTGTAAGTAGCTTAAGGCACTTTCAAAGGAAAGTGATTTTCTCTGAAAGGACAGCATTTAGGAAGTGAAGCAATATTCCATTCACTTCGCACAGTGAATTGAAGTGTTGGAACAGACTGCTTCTCTTTCAGAGAGACGCATGTGAATTTCTGTTGAATGCTTATAAGTAGCTTAAGGCACTTTCAAAGGAAAGTGATTTTCTCTGAAAGGACAGCATTTAGAAAGTGAAGCAACACTCCATTCACTTCGCACAGTGAATTGAAGTGTTGGAACAGACTGCTTCTCTTTCAGAGAAACGCATGTGAATTTCTGTTCAATGCTTGTAAGTAGCTTAAGGCACTTTCAAAGGAAAGTGATTTTCTCTGAAAGGACAGCATTTAGAAAGTGAAGCAACACTCCATTCACTTCGCACAGTGTATTGAAGTGTTGGAACAGACTGCTTCTCTTTCAGAGAAACGGAAGTGAGTTTTTTGTGAAAGCTTGTAATTAGCTTAAGGCACTTTCAAAGGAAAGTGATTTTCTCTGACAGGACAGCATTTAGAAAGTGAAGCAACACTCCATTCACTTCGCACAGTGAATTGAAATGTTGGAACAGACTGCTTCTCTTTCAGAGAAACTGATGTGAGTTTTTTCTGAAAGCTTGTAAGTAGCTTAAGGCACTTTCAAAAGAAAGTGATTTTCTCTGACAGGACAGCATTTAGAAAGTGAAGCAACACTCCATTCACTTCGCACAGTGAATTGAAGTGTTGGAACAGACTGCTTCTCTTTCAGAGAAACGCATGTGAATTTCTGTTCAATGCTTGTAAGTAGCTTAAGGCACTTTCAAAGGAAAGTGATTTTCTCTGAAAGGACAGCATTTAGAAAGTGAAGCAACACTCCATTCACTTCGCACAGTGAATTGAAGTGTTGGAACAGACTGCTTTTCTTTCAGGGAAACGCATGTGAGTTTCTTGTGAATGCTTGTAAGTAGCTTAAGGCACTTTCAAAGGAAAGTGATTTTCTCTGAAAGGACAGCATTTAGAAAGTGAAGCAACACTCCATTCACTTCGCACAGTGAAGTGAAGTGTTGGAACAGACTGCTTCTCTTTCAGAGAAACACATGTGAATTTCTGTTCAATGCTGGTAAGTAGCTTAAGGCACTATCAAAGGAAAGTGATTTTCTCGGAAAGGACAGCATTTAGAAAGTGAAGCAACACTCCATTCACTTCGCACAGTGAATTGAAGTGTTGGAACAGACTGCTTCTCTTTCAGAGAAACGGATGTGAGTTTTTTGTGAAAGCTTGTAATTAGCTTAAGGCACTTTCAAAGGAAAGTGATTTCCTCTGACAGGACAGCATTTAGAAAGTGAAGCAACACTCCATTCACTTCGCACAGTGAATTGAAGTGTTGGAACAGACTGCTTCTCTTTCAGAGAAACGCATTTGAATTTCTGTTGAATGCTTGTAAGTAGCTTAAGGCACTTTCAAAGGAAAGTGATTTTCTCTGAAAGGACAGCATTTAGAAAGTGAAGCAACACTCCATTCACTTCGCACAGTGAATTGAAGTGTTGGAAGAGACTGCTTCTCTTTCAGAGAAACGCATGTGAATTTCTGTTGAATGCTTGTAAGTAGCTTGAGGCACTTTCAAAGGAAAGTGATTTTCTCTGACAGGACAGCATTTAGAAAGTGAAGCAACACTCCATTCACTTCGCACAGTGAATTGAAGTGTTGGAAAAGACTGCTTCTCTTTCAGAGAAACACATGTGAATTTCTGTTGAATGCTTGTAAGTAGCTTAAGGCACTTTCAAAGGAAAGTGATTTTCTCTGAAAGGACAGCATTTAGGAAGTGAAGCAATATTCCATTCACTTCGAACAGTGAATTGAAGTGTTGGAACAGACTGCTTCTCTTTCAGAGAAACGCATGTGAATTTCTGTTGAATGCTTATATGTAGCTTAAGGCACTTTCAAAGGAAAGTGATTTTCTCTGAAAGGACAGCATTTAGAAAGTGAAGCAACACTCCATTCACTTCGCACAGTGAATTGAAGTGTTGGAACAGACTGCTTCTCTTTCAGAGAAACGCATGTGAATTTCTGTTGAATGCTTGTAAGTAGCTTAAGGCACTTTCAAAGGAAAGTGATTTTCTCTGAAAGGACAGCATTTAGAAAGTGAAGCAACACTCCATTCACTTCGCACAGTGAATTGAAGTGTTGGAACAGACTGCTTCTCTTTCAGAGAAACGCATGTGAATTTCTGTTGAATGCTTGTAAGTAGCTTAAGGCACTTTCAAAGGAAAGTGATTTTCTCTGACAGGACAGCATTAAGAAAGTGAAGCAACACTCCATTCACTTCGCACAGTGAATTGAAGTGTTGGAACAGACTGCTTCTCTTTCAGAGAAACACATGTGAATTTCTGTTGAATGCTTGTAAGTAGCTTGAGGCACTTTCAAAGGAAAGTGATTTTCTCTGACAGGACAGCATTTAGAAAGTGAAGCAACACTCCATTCACTTCGCACAGTGAATTGAAGTGTTGGAACAGACTGCTTCTCTTTCAGAGAAACGCATGTGAATTTCTGTTGAATGCTTGTAAGTAGCTTAAGGCACTTTCAAAGGAAAGTGATTTTCTCTGAAAGGACAGCATTTAGAAAGTGAAGCAACACTCCATTCACTTCGCACAGTGAATTGAAGTGTTGGAACAGACTGCTTCTCTTTCAGAGAAACGCATGTGAATTTCTGTTCAATGCTTGTAAGTAGCTTAAGGCACTTTCAAAGGAAAGTGATTTTCTCTGAAAGGACAGCATTTAGAAAGTGAAGCAACACTCCATTCACTTCGCACAGTGTATTGAAGTGTTGGAACAGACTGCTTCTCTTTCAGAGAAACGGAAGTGAGTTTTTTGTGAAAGCTTGTAATTAGCTTAAGGCACTTTCAAAGGAAAGTGATTTTCTCTGACAGGACAGCATTTAGAAAGTGAAGCAACACTCCATTCACTTCGCACAGTGAATTGAAGTGTTGGAACAGACTGCTTTTCTTTCAGGGAAACGCATGTGAGTTTCTTGTGAATGCTTGTAAGTAGCTTAAGGCACTTTCAAAGGAAAGTGATTTTCTCTGAAAGGACAGCATTTAGAAAGTGAAGCAACACTCCATTCACTTCGCACAGTGTATTGAAGTGTTGGAACAGACTGCTTCTCTTACAGAGAAACACATGTGAATTTCTGTTCAATGCTTGTAAGTAGCTTAAGGCACTTTCAAAGGAAAGTGATTTTCTCTGCAAGGACAGCATTTAGAAAGTGAAGCAACACTCCATTCACTTCGCACAGTGAATTGAAGTGTTGGAACAGACTGCTTCTCTTTCAGAGAAACGGATGTGAGTTTTTTGTGAAAGCTTGTAAGTAGCTTAAGGCACTTTCAAAGGAAAGTGATTTTCTCTGCAAGGACAGCATTTAGAAAGTGAAGCAACACTCCATTCACTTCGCACAGTGAATTGAAGTGTTGGAACAGACTGCTTCTCTTTCAGAGAAACGGATGTGAGTTTTTTGTGAAAGCTTGTAAGTAGCTTAAGGCACTTTCAAAGGAAAGTGATTTTCTCTGACAGGACAGCATTTAGAAAGTGAAGCAACACTCCATTCACTTCGCACAGTGAATTGAAGTGTTGGAACAGACTGCTTCTCTTTCAGAGAAACGGATGTGAGTTTTTTCTGAAAGCTTGTAAGTAGCTTAAGGCACTTTCAAAGGAAAGTGATTTTCTCTGACAGGAAAGCATTTAGAAAGTGAAGCAACACTCCATTCACTTCGCACAGTGAATTGAAGTGTTGGAACAGACTGCTTCTCTTTCAGAAAAACGGATGTGTTTTTTTTGTGAAAGCTTGTAAGTAGCTTAAGGCACTTTCAAAGGAAAGTGATTTTCTCTGACAGGACAGCATTTAGAAAGTGAAGCTACACTCCATTCACTTCGCACAGTGAATTGAAGTGTTGGAACAGACTGCTTCTCTTTCAGAGAAACGCATGTGAATTTCTGTTGAATGCTTGTAAGTAGCTTAAGGCACTTTCAAAGGAAAGTGATTTTCTCTGAAAGGACAGCATTTAGGAAGTGAAGCAATATTCCATTCACTTCGCACAGTGAATTGAAGTGTTGGAACAGACTGCTTCTCTTTCAGAGAGACGCATGTGAATTTCTGTTGAATGCTTATAAGTAGCTTAAGGCACTTTCAAAGGAAAGTGATTTTCTCTGAAAGGACAGCATTTAGAAAGTGAAGCAACACTCCATTCACTTCGCACAGTGAATTGAAGTGTTGGAACAGACTGCTTCTCTTTCAGAGAAACGCATGTGAATTTCTGTTCAATGCTTGTAAGTAGCTTAAGGCACTTTCAAAGGAAAGTGATTTTCTCTGAAAGGACAGCATTTAGAAAGTGAAGCAACACTCCATTCACTTCGCACAGTGTATTGAAGTGTTGGAACAGACTGCTTCTCTTTCAGAGAAACGGAAGTGAGTTTTTTGTGAAAGCTTGTAATTAGCTTAAGGCACTTTCAAAGGAAAGTGATTTTCTCTGACAGGACAGCATTTAGAAAGTGAAGCAACACTCCATTCACTTCGCACAGTGAATTGAAATGTTGGAACAGACTGCTTCTCTTTCAGAGAAACTGATGTGAGTTTTTTCTGAAAGCTTGTAAGTAGCTTAAGGCACTTTCAAAAGAAAGTGATTTTCTCTGACAGGACAGCATTTAGAAAGTGAAGCAACACTCCATTCACTTCGCACAGTGAATTGAAGTGTTGGAACAGACTGCTTCTCTTTCAGAGAAACGCATGTGAATTTCTGTTCAATGCTTGTATGTAGCTTAAGGCACTTTCAAAGGAAAGTGATTTTCTCTGAAAGGACAGCATTTAGAAAGTGAAGCAACACTCCATTCACTTCGCACAGTGAATTGAAGTGTTGGAACAGACTGCTTTTCTTTCAGGGAAACGCATGTGAGTTTCTTGTGAATGCTTGTAAGTAGCTTAAGGCACTTTCAAAGGAAAGTGATTTTCTCTGAAAGGACAGCATTTAGAAAGTGAAGCAACACTCCATTCACTTCGCACAGTGAAGTGAAGTGTTGGAACAGACTGCTTCTCTTTCAGAGAAACACATGTGAATTTCTGTTCAATGCTGGTAAGTAGCTTAAGGCACTATCAAAGGAAAGTGATTTTCTCGGAAAGGACAGCATTTAGAAAGTGAAGCAACACTCCATTCACTTCGCACAGTGAATTGAAGTGTTGGAACAGACTGCTTCTCTTTCAGAGAAACGGATGTGAGTTTTTTGTGAAAGCTTGTAAGTAGCTTAAGGCACTTTCAAAGGAAAGTGATTTCCTCTGACAGGACAGCATTTAGAAAGTGAAGCAACACTCCATTCACTTCGCACAGTGAATTGAAGTGTTGGAACAGACTGCTTCTCTTTCAGAGAAACGCATTTGAATTTCTGTTGAATGCTTGTAAGTAGCTTAAGGCACTTTCAAAGGAAAGTGATTTTCTCTGAAAGGACAGCATTTAGAAAGTGAAGCAACACTCCATTCACTTCGCACAGTGAATTGAAGTGTTGGAAGAGACTGCTTCTCTTTCAGAGAAACGCATGTGAATTTCTGTTGAATGCTTGTAAGTAGCTTGAGGCACTTTCAAAGGAAAGTGATTTTCTCTGACAGGACAGCATTTAGAAAGTGAAGCAACACTCCATTCACTTCGCACAGTGAATTGAAGTGTTGGAAAAGACTGCTTCTCTTTCAGAGAAACACATGTGAATTTCTGTTGAATGCTTGTAAGTAGCTTAAGGCACTTTCAAAGGAAAGTGATTTTCTCTGAAAGGACAGCATTTAGGAAGTGAAGCAATATTCCATTCACTTCGAACAGTGAATTGAAGTGTTGGAACAGACTGCTTCTCTTTCAGAGAAACGCATGTGAATTTCTGTTGAATGCTTATATGTAGCTTAAGGCACTTTCAAAGGAAAGTGATTTTCTCTGAAAGGACAGCATTTAGAAAGTGAAGCAACACTCCATTCACTTCGCACAGTGAATTGAAGTGTTGGAACAGACTGCTTCTCTTTCAGAGAAACGCATGTGAATTTCTGTTGAATGCTTGTAAGTAGCTTAAGGCACTTTCAAAGGAAAGTGATTTTCTCTGAAAGGACAGCATTTAGAAAGTGAAGCAACACTCCATTCACTTCGCACAGTGAATTGAAGTGTTGGAACAGACTGCTTCTCTTTCAGAGAAACGCATGTGAATTTCTGTTGAATGCTTGTAAGTAGCTTAAGGCACTTTCAAAGGAAAGTGATTTTCTCTGAAAGGACAGCATTAAGAAAGTGAAGCAACACTCCATTCACTTCGCACAGTGAATTGAAGTGTTGGAACAGACTGCTTCTCTTTCAGAGAAACACATGTGAATTTCTGTTGAATGCTTGTAAGTAGCTTGAGGCACTTTCAAAGGAAAGTGATTTTCTCTGACAGGACAGCATTTAGAAAGTGAAGCAACACTCCATTCACTTCGCACAGTGAATTGAAGTGTTGGAACAGACTGCTTCTCTTTCAGAGAAACGCATGTGAATTTCTGTTGAATGCTTGTAAGTAGCTTAAGGCACTTTCAAAGGAAAGTGATTTTCTCTGAAAGGACAGCATTTAGAAAGTGAAGCAACACTCCATTCACTTCGCACAGTGAATTGAAGTGTTGGAACAGACTGCTTCTCTTTCAGAGAAACGCATGTGAATTTCTGTTCAATGCTTGTAAGTAGCTTAAGGCACTTTCAAAGGAAAGTGATTTTCTCTGAAAGGACAGCATTTAGAAAGTGAAGCAACACTCCATTCACTTCGCACAGTGTATTGAAGTGTTGGAACAGACTGCTTCTCTTTCAGAGAAACGGAAGTGTGTTTTTTGTGAAAGCTTGTAATTAGCTTAAGGCACTTTCAAAGGAAAGTGATTTTCTCTGACAGGACAGCATTTAGAAAGTGAAGCAACACTCCATTCACTTCGCACAGTGAATTGAAGTGTTGGAACAGACTGCTTTTCTTTCAGGGAAACGCATGTGAGTTTCTTGTGAATGCTTGTAAGTAGCTTAAGGCACTTTCAAAGGAAAGTGATTTTCTCTGAAAGGACAGCATTTAGAAAGTGAAGCAACACTCCATTCACTTCGCACAGTGTATTGAAGTGTTGGAACAGACTGCTTCTCTTACAGAGAAACACATGTGAATTTCTGTTCAATGCTTGTAAGTAGCTTAAGGCACTTTCAAAGGAAAGTGATTTTCTCTGCAAGGACAGCATTTAGAAAGTGAAGCAACACTCCATTCACTTCGCACAGTGAATTGAAGTGTTGGAACAGACTGCTTCTCTTTCAGAGAAACGGATGTGAGTTTTTTGTGAAAGCTTGTAAGTAGCTTAAGGCACTTTCAAAGGAAAGTGATTTTCTCTGACAGGACAGCATTTAGAAAGTGAAGCAACACTCCATTCACTTCGCACAGTGAATTGAAGTGTTGGAACAGACTGCTTCTCTTTCAGAGAAACGGATGTGAGTTTTTTCTGAAAGCTTGTAAGTAGCTTAAGGCACTTTCAAAGGAAAGTGATTTTCTCTGACAGGAAAGCATTTAGAAAGTGAAGCAACACTCCATTCACTTCGCACAGTGAATTGAAGTGTTGGAACAGACTGCTTCTCTTTCAGAAAAACGGATGTGTTTTTTTTGTGAAAGCTTGTAAGTAGCTTAAGGCACTTTCAAAGGAAAGTGATTTTCTCTGACAGGAGAGCATTTAGAAAGTGAAGCTACACTCCATTCACTTCGCACAGTGAATTGAAGTGTTGGAACAGACTGCTTCTCTTTCAGAGAAACGCATGTGAATTTCTGTTGAATGCTTGTAAGTAGCTTAAGGCACTTTCAAAGGAAAGTGATTTTCTCTGAAAGGACAGCATTTAGGAAGTGAAGCAATATTCCATTCACTTCGCACAGTGAATTGAAGTGTTGGAACAGACTGCTTCTCTTTCAGAGAGACGCATGTGAATTTCTGTTGAATGCTTATAAGTAGCTTAAGGCACTTTCAAAGGAAAGTGATTTTCTCTGAAAGGACAGCATTTAGAAAGTGAAGCAACACTCCATTCACTTCGCACAGTGAATTGAAGTGTTGGAACAGACTGCTTCTCTTTCAGAGAAACGCATGTGAATTTCTGTTCAATGCTTGTAAGTAGCTTAAGGCACTTTCAAAGGAAAGTGATTTTCTCTGAAAGGACAGCATTTAGAAAGTGAAGCAACACTCCATTCACTTCGCACAGTGTATTGAAGTGTTGGAACAGACTGCTTCTCTTTCAGAGAAACGGAAGTGAGTTTTTTGTGAAAGCTTGTAATTAGCTTAAGGCACTTTCAAAGGAAAGTGATTTTCTCTGACAGGACAGCATTTAGAAAGTGAAGCAACACTCCATTCACTTCGCACAGTGAATTGAAATGTTGGAACAGACTGCTTCTCTTTCAGAGAAACTGATGTGAGTTTTTTCTGAAAGCTTGTAAGTAGCTTAAGGCACTTTCAAAAGAAAGTGATTTTCTCTGACAGGACAGCATTTAGAAAGTGAAGCAACACTCCATTCACTTCGCACAGTGAATTGAAGTGTTGGAACAGACTGCTTCTCTTTCAGAGAAACGCATGTGAATTTCTGTTCAATGCTTGTAAGTAGCTTAAGGCACTTTCAAAGGAAAGTGATTTTCTCTGAAAGGACAGCATTTAGAAAGTGAAGCAACACTCCATTCACTTCGCACAGTGAATTGAAGTGTTGGAACAGACTGCTTTTCTTTCAGGGAAACGCATGTGAGTTTCTTGTGAATGCTTGTAAGTAGCTTAAGGCACTTTCAAAGGAAAGTGATTTTCTCTGAAAGGACAGCATTTAGAAAGTGAAGCAACACTCCATTCACTTCGCACAGTGAAGTGAAGTGTTGGAACAGACTGCTTCTCTTTCAGAGAAACACATGTGAATTTCTGTTCAATGCTGGTAAGTAGCTTAAGGCACTATCAAAGGAAAGTGATTTTCTCGGAAAGGACAGCATTTAGAAAGTGAAGCAACACTCCATTCACTTCGCACAGTGAATTGAAGTGTTGGAACAGACTGCTTCTCTTTCAGAGAAACGGATGTGAGTTTTTTGTGAAAGCTTGTAAGTAGCTTAAGGCACTTTCAAAGGAAAGTGATTTCCTCTGACAGGACAGCATTTAGAAAGTGAAGCAACACTCCATTCACTTCGCACAGTGAATTGAAGTGTTGGAACAGACTGCTTCTCTTTCAGAGAAACGGATGTGAGTTTTTTCTGAAAGCTTGTAAGTAGCTTAAGGCACTTTCAAAGGAAAGTGATTTTCTCTGACAGGAAAGCATTTAGAAAGTGAAGCAACACTCCATTCACTTCGCACAGTGAATTGAAGTGTTGGAACAGACTGCTTCTCTTTCAGAGAAACGGATGTGTGTTTTTTGTGAAAGCTTGTAAGTAGCTTAAGGCACTTTCAAAGGAAAGTGATTTTCTCTGACAGGACAGCATTTAGAAAGTGAAGCTACACTCCATTCACTTCGCACAGTGAATTGAAGTGTTGGAACAGACTGCTTCTCTTTCAGAGAAACGCATGTGAATTTCTGTTGAATGCTTGTAAGTTGCTTAAGGCACTTTCAAAGGAAAGTGATTTTCTCTGACAGGACAGCATTTAGAAAGTGAAGCAACACTCCATTCACTTCGCACAGTGAATTGAAGTGTTGGAACAGACTGCTTCTCTTTCAGAGAAACGCATGTGAATTTCTGTTCAATGCTTGTAAGTAGCTTAAGGCACTTTCAAAGGAAAGTGATTTTCTCTGAAAGGACAGCATTTAGAAAGTGAAGCAACACTCCATTCACTTCACACAGTGAAATGAATTGTTTGAACAGACTGCTTCGTTGGAACAGACTGCTTCTCTTTCAGAGAAACGGATGTGAGTTTTTTGTGAAAGCTTGTAAGTAGCTTAAGGCACTTTCAAAGGAAAGTGATTTTCTCTGAAAGGACAGCATTTAGAAAGTGAAGCAACACTCCATTCACTTCGCACAGTGTATTGAAGTGTTGGAACAGACTGCTTCTCTTTCAGAGAAACGGATGTGAGTTTTTTGTGAAAGCTTGTAATTAGCTTAAGGCACTTTCAAAGGAAAGTGATTTTCTCTGACAGGACAGCATTTAGAAAGTGAGGCAACACTCCATTCACTTCGCACAGTGAATTGAAGTGTTGGAACAGACTGCTTCTCTTTCAGAGAAACGGATGTGAGTTTTTTCTGAAAGCTTCTAAGTAGCTTAAGGCACTTTCAAAGGAAAGTGATTTTCTCTGACAGGACAGCATTTAGAAAGTGAAGCAACGCTCCATTCACTTCGCACAGTGAATTGAAGTGTTGGAACAGACTGCTTGTCTTTCAGAAAAACGGATGTGAATTTTTTGTGAAAGCTTGAAAGTAGCTTAAGGCACTTTCAAAGGAAAGTGATTTTCTCTGAAAGGACAGCATTTAGAAAGTGAAGCAACACTCCATTCACTTCGCACAGTGAATTGAAGTGTTGGAACAGACTGCTTCTCTTTCAGGGAAACGCATGTGAATTTCTGTTCAATGCTTGTAAGTAGCTTAAGGCACTTTCAAAGGAAAGTGATTTTCTCTGAAAGGACAGCATTTAGAAAGTGAAGCAACACTCCATTCACTTCGCACAGTGAAGTGAAGTGTTGGAACAGACTGTTTCTCTTTCAGAGAAACGCATGTGAATTTCTGTTCAATGCTTGTAAGTAGCTTAAGGCACTTTCAAAGGAAAGTGATTTTCTCTGAAAGGACAGCATTTAGAAAGTGAAGCAACACTCCATTCACTTCGCACAGTGAATTGAAGTGTTGGAACAGACTGCTTCTCTTTCAGAGAAACGCATGTGAATTTCTGTTCAATGCTTGTAAGTAGCTTAAGGCACTTTCAAAGGAAAGTGATTTTCTCTGAAAGGACAGCATTTAGAAAGTGAAGCAACACTCCATTCACTTCACACAGTGAATTGAAGTGCTGGAACAGACTGGTTCTCTTTCAGAGAAACGCATGTGAGTTTTTTGTTAAAGCTTGAAAGTAGCTTAAGGCACTTTCAAAGGAAAGTGATTTTCTCTGACAGGACAGCATTTAGAAAGTGAAGCAACACTCCATTCACTTCGCACAGTGAATTGAAGTGTTGGAACAGACTGCTTCTCTTTCAGAGAAACGGATGTGAGTTTTTTCTGAAAGCTTGTAAGTAGCTTAAGGCACTTTCAAAGGAAACTGATTTTCTCTGAAAGGACAGCATTTAGAAAGTGAAGCAACACTCCATTCACTTCGCACAGTGAATTGAAGTGTTGGAACAGACTGCTTCTCTTTCAGAGAAACGCATGTGAGTTTTTTGTGAAAGCTTGTAAGGAGCTTAAGGCACTTTCAAAGGAAAGTGATTTTCTCTGAAAGGACAGCATTTAGAAAGTGAAGCAACACTCCATTCACTTCGCACAGTGTATTGAAGTGTTGGAACAGACTGCTTCTCTTTCAGAGAAACGCATGTGAATTTCTTTTCAATGCTTGTAAATAGCTTAAGGCACTTTCAAAGGAAAGTGATTTTCTCTGAAAGGACAGCATTTAGAAAGTGAAGCAACACTCCATTCACTTCGCACAGTGAATTGAAGTGTTGGAACAGACTGCTTCTCTTTCAGGGAAGCTCATGTGAGTTTTTTGTAAAAGCTTGTAAGTAGCTTAAGGCACTTTCAAAGTAAAGTGATTTTCTCTGACAGGACAGCATTTAGAAAGTGAAGCAACACTACATTCACTTCGTACAGTGAATTGAAGTGTTTCAACAGACTGCTTCTCCTTCAGAGAAACGCATGTGAATTTCTGTTGAATGTTTGTAAGTAGCTTAAGGCACTTTCAAAGGAAAGTGATTTTCTCTGAAAGGACAGCATTTAGAAAGTGAAGCAACACTCCATTCACTTCGCACAGTGAATTGAAGTGTTGGAACAGACTGCTTCTCTTTCAGAGAAACGCATGTGAATTTCTGTTCAATGCTTGTAAGTAGCTTAAGGCACTTTCAAAGGAAAGTGATTTTCTCTGAAAGGACAGCATTTAGAAAGTGAAGCAACACTCCATTCACTTCGCACAGTGAATTGAAGTGTTGGAACAGACTGCTTCTCTTTCAGAGAAACGCATGTGAATTTCTGTTCAATGCTTGTAAGTAGCTTAAGGCACTTTCAAAGGAAAGTGATTTTCTCTGAAAGGACAGCATTTAGAAAGTGAAGCAACACTCCATTCACTTCACACAGTGAATTGAAGTGCTGGAACAGACTGGTTCTCTTTCAGAGAAACGCATGTGAGTTTTTTGTGAAAGCTTGAAAGTAGCTTAAGGCACTTTCAAAGGAAAGTGATTTTCTCTGAAAGGACAGCATTTAGAAAGTGAAGCAACACTCCATTCACTTCGCACAGTGAATTGAAGTGTTGGAACAGACTGCTTCTCTTTCAGAGAAACGGATGTGAGTTTTTTCTGAAAGCTTGTAAGTAGCTTAAGGCACTTTCAAAGGAAAGTGATTTTCTCTGAAAGGACAGCATTTAGAAAGTGAAGCAACACTCCATTCACTTCGCACAGTGAATTGAAGTGTTGGAACAGACTGCTTCTCTTTCAGAGAAACGGGTGTGAGTTTTTTGTGAAAGCTTGTAAGTAGCTTAAGGCACTTTCAAAGGAAAGTGATTTTCTCTGACAGGACAGCATTTAGAAAGTGAAGCAACACTCCATTCACTTCGCACAGTGAATTGAAGTGTTGGAACAGACTGCTTCTCTTTCAGAGAAACGGATGTGAGTTTTTTGTGAAAGCTTGTAAGTAGCTTAAGGCACTTTCAAAGGAAAGTGATTTTCTCTGACAGGACAGCATTTAGAAAGTGAAGCAACGCTCCATTCACTTCGCACAGTGAATTGAAGTGTTGGAACAGACTGCTTGTCTTTCAGAAAAACGGATGTGAATTTTTTGTGAAAGCTTGAAAGTAGCTTAAGGCACTTTCAAAGGAAAGTGATTTTCTCTGACAGGAGAGCATTTAGAAAGTGAAGCAACACTCCATTCACTTCGCCCAGTGAATTGAAGTGTTGGAACAGACTGCTTCTCTTTCAGAGAAACACATGTGAATTTCTGTTGAATGCTTGTAAGTAGCTTAAGGCACTTTCAAAGGAAAGTGATTTTCTCTGAAAGGACAGCATTTAGAAAGTGAAGCAACACTCCATTCACTTCGCACAGTGAATTGAAGTGTTGGAACAGACTGCTTCTCTTTCAGGGAAACGCATGTGAATTTCTGTTGAATGCTTGTAAGTAGCTTAAGGCACTTTCAAAGGAAAGTGATTTTCTCTGAAAGGACAGCATTTAGAAAGTGAAGCAACACTCCATTCACTTCGCACAGTGAATTGAAGTGTTGGAACAGACTGCTTCTCTTTCAGAGAAACGCATGTGAATTTCTGTTCAATGCTTGTAAGTAGCTTAAGGCACTTTCAAAGGAAAGTGATTTTCTCTGAAAGGACAGCATTTAGAAAGTGAAGCAACACTCCATTCACTTCGCACAGTGAATTGAAGTGTTGGAACAGACTGCTTCTCTTTCAGAGAAACGCATGTGAATTTCTGTTCAATGCTTGTAAGTAGCTTAAGGCACTTTCAAAGGAAAGTGATTTTCTCTGAAAGGACAGCATTTAGAAAGTGAAGCAACACTCCATTCACTTCACACAGTGAATTGAAGTGCTGGAACAGACTGGTTCTCTTTCAGAGAAACGCATGTGAGTTTTTTGTGAAAGCTTGAAAGTAGCTTAAGGCACTTTCAAAGGAAAGTGATTTTCTCTGAAAGGACAGCATTTAGAAAGTGAAGCAACACTCCATTCACTTCGCACAGTGAATTGAAGTGTTGGAACAGACTGCTTCTCTTTCAGAGAAACGGATGTGAGTTTTTTCTGAAAGCTTGTAAGTAGCTTAAGGCACTTTCAAAGGAAAGTGATTTTCTCTGAAAGGACAGCATTTAGAAAGTGAAGCAACACTCCATTCACTTCGCACAGTGAATTGAAGTGTTGGAACAGACTGCTTCTCTTTCAGAGAAACGGGTGTGAGTTTTTTGTGAAAGCTTGTAAGTAGCTTAAGGCACTTTCAAAGGAAAGTGATTTTCTCTGACAGGACAGCATTTAGAAAGTGAAGCAACACTCCATTCACTTCGCACAGTGAATTGAAGTGTTGGAACAGACTGCTTCTCTTTCAGAGAAACGGATGTGAGTTTTTTGTGAAAGCTTGTAAGGATCTTAAGGCACTTTCAAAGGAAAGTGATTTTCTCTGAAAGGACAGCATTTAGAAAGTGAAGCAACACTCCATTCACTTCGCACAGTGTATTGAAGTGTTGGAACAGACTGCTTCTCTTTCAGAGAAACGCATGTGAATTTCTTTTCAATGCTTGTAAATAGCTTAAGGCACTTTCAAAGGAAAGTGATTTTCTCTGAAAGGACAGCATTTAGAAAGTGAAGCAACACTCCATTCACTTCGCACAGTGAATTGAAGTGTTGGAACAGACTGCTTCTCTTTCAGGGAAACTCATGTGAGTTTTTTGTGAAAGCTTGTAAGTAGCTTAAGGCACTTTCAAAGGAAAGTGATTTTCTCTTACAGGACAGCATTTAGAAAGTGAAGCAACACTCCAATCACTTCGCTCAGTGAATTGAAGTGTTGGAACAGACTGCTTCTCTTTCAGAGAAACTCATGTGAGTTTTTTGTAAAAGCTTGTAAGTAGCTTAAGGCACTTTCAAAGTAAAGTGATTTTCTCTGACAGGACAGCATTTAGAAAGTGAAGCAACACTACATTCACTTCGCACAGTGAATTGAAGTGTTTCAACAGACTGCTTCTCCTTCAGAGAAACGCATGTGAATTTCTGTTGAATGTTTGTAAGTAGCTTAATGCGCTTTCAAAGTAAAGTGATTTTCTCTGAAAGGACAGCATTTAGAAAGTGAAGCAACACTCCATTCACTTCGCACAGTGAATTGAAGTGTTGGAACAGACTGCTTTTCTTTCAGGGAAACGCATGTGAGTTTTTTGTGAAAGCTTGTAAGTAGCTTAAGGCACTTTCAAAGGAAAGTGATTTTCTCTGAAAGGACAGCATTTAGAAAGTGACGCAACACTCCTTTCACTTCGCACAGTGAATTGAAGTGTTGGAACAGACTGCTTCTCTTTCAGAGAAACGCATGTGAATTTCTGTTCAATGCTTGTAAGTAGCTTAAGGCACTTTCAAAGGAAAGTGATTTTCTCTGAACGGACAGCATTTAGAAAGTGAAGCAACACTCCATTCACTTCGCACAGTGAATTGAAGTGTTGGAACAGACTGCTTCTCTTTCAGAGAAACGCATGTGAGTTTTTTGTGAAAGCTTGTAAGTAGCTTAAGGCACTTTCAAAGGAAAGTGATTTTCTCTGACAGGACAGCATTTAGAAAGTGAAGCAACACTCCATTCACTTCGCACAGTGAATTGAAGTGTTGGAACAGACTGCTTCTCTTTCAGAGAAACGGATGTGTGTTTTTTGTGAAAGCTTGTAAGTAGCTTAAGGCACTTTCAAAGGAAAGTGATTTTCTCTGAAAGAACACCATTTAGAAAGTGAAGCAACACTCCATTCACTTCGCACAGTGTATTGAAGTGTTGGAACAGACTGCTTCTCTTTCAGAGAAACGGATGTGTGTTTTTTGTGAAAGCTTGTAAGTAGCTTAAGGCACTTTCAAAGGAAAGTGATTTTCTCTGAAAGAACAGCATTTAGAAAGTGAAGCAACACTCCATTCACTTCGCACAGTGAATTGAAGTGTTGGAACAGACTGCTTCTCTTTCAGAGAAACGCATGTGAGTTTTTTGTGAAAGCTTGTAAGTAGCTTAAGGCACTTTCAAAGGAAAGTGATTTTCTCTGACAGGACAGCATTTAGAAAGTGAAGCAACACTCCATTCACTTCACACAGTGAATTGAATTGTTGGAACAGACTGCTTCGTTGGAACAGACTGCTTCTCTTTCAGAGAAACGGATGTGAGTTTTTTGTGAAAGCTTGTAAGTAGCTTAAGGCACTTTCAAAGGAAAGTGATTTTCTCTGAAAGGACAGCATTTAGAAAGTGAAGCAACACTCCATTCACTTCGCACAGTGTATTGAAGTGTTGGAACAGACTGCTTCTCTTTCAGAGAAACGGATGTGAGTTTTTTGTGAAAGCTTGTAATTAGCTTAAGGCACTTTCAAAGGAAAATGATTTTCTCTGACAGGACAGCATTTAGAAAGTGAGGCAACACTCCATTCACTTCGCACAGTGAATTGAAGTGTTGGAACAGACTGCTTCTCTTTCAGAGAAACGGATGTGAGTTTTTTCTGAAAGCTTGTAAGTAGCTTAAGGCACTTTCAAAGGAAAGTGATTTTCTCTGACAGGACAGCATTTAGAAAGTGAAGCAACGCTCCATTCACTTCGCACAGTGAATTGAAGTGTTGGAACAGACTGCTTGTCTTTCAGGAAAACGGATGTGAATTTTTTGTGAAAGCTTGAAAGTAGCTTAAGGCACTTTCAAAGGAAAGTGATTTTCTCTGACAGGAGAGCATTTAGAAAGTGAAGCAACACTCCATTCACTTCGCACAGTGAATTGAAGTGTTGGAACAGACTGCTTCTCTTTCAGAGAAACACATGTGAATTTCTGTTGAATGCTTGTAAGTAGCTTAAGGCACTTTCAAAGGAAAGTGATTTTCTCTGAAAGGACAGCATTTAGAAAGTGAAGCAACACTCCATTCACTTCGCACAGTGAATTGAAGTGTTGGAACAGACTGCTTCTCTTTCAGAGAAACGCATGTGAATTTCTGTTCAATGCTTGTAAGTAGCTTAAGGCACTTTCAAAGGAAAGTGATTTTCTCTGAAAGGACAGCATTTAGAAAGTGAAGCAACACTCCATTCACTTCGCACAGTGAATTGAAGTGTTGGAACAGACTGCTTCTCTTTCAGAGAAACGCATGTGAATTTCTGTTCAATGCTTGTAAGTAGCTTAAGGCACTTTCAAAGGAAAGTGATTTTCTCTGAAAGGACAGCATTTAGAAAGTGAAGCAACACTCCATTCACTTCACACAGTGAATTGAAGTGCTGGAACAGACTGGTTCTCTTTCAGAGAAACGCATGTGAGTTTTTTGTGAAAGCTTGAAAGTAGCTTAAGGCACTTTCAAAGGAAAGTGATTTTCTCTGAAAGGACAGCATTTAGAAAGTGAAGCAACACTCCATTCACTTCGCACAGTGAATTGAAGTGTTGGAACAGACTGCTTCTCTTTCAGAGAAACGGATGTGAGTTATTTCTGAAAGCTTGTAAGTAGCTTAAGGCACTTTCAAAGGAAAGTGATTTTCTCTGAAAGGACAGCAATTAGAAAGTGAAGCAACACTCCATTCACTTCGCACAGTGAATTGAAGTGTTGGAACAGACTGCTTCTCTTTCAGAGAAACGGGTGTGAGTTTTTTGTGAAAGCTTGTAAGTAGCTTAAGGCACTTTCAAAGGAAAGTGATTTTCTCTGACAGGACAGCATTTAGAAAGTGAAGCAACACTCAATTCACTTCGCACAGTGAATTGAAGTGTTGGAAAAGACTGCTTCTCTTTCAGAGAAACGGATGTGAGTTTTTTGTGAAAGCTTGTAAGGATCTTAAGGCACTTTCAAAGGAAAGTGATTTTCTCTGAAAGGACAGCATTTAGAAAGTGAAGCAACACTCCATTCACTTCGCACAGTGTATTGAAGTGTTGGAACAGACTGCTTCTCTTTCAGAGAAACACATGTGAATTTCTTTTCAATGCTTGTAAATAGCTTAAGGCACTTTCAAAGGAAAGTGATTTTCTCTGAAAGGACAGCATTTAGAAAGTGAAGCAACACTCCATTCACTTCGCACAGTGAATTGAAGTGTTGGAAAAGACTGCTTCTCTTTCAGGGAAACTCATGTGAGTTTTTTGTGAAAGCTTGTAAGTAGCTTAAGGCACTTTCAAAGGAAAGTGATTTTCTCTTACAGGACAGCATTTAGAAAGTGAAGCAACACTCCAATCACTTCGCTCAGTGAATTGAAGTGTTGGAACAGACTGCTTCTCTTTCAGAGAAACTCATGTGAGTTTTTTGTAAAAGCTTGTAAGTAGCTTAAGGCACTTTCAAAGTAAAGTGATTTTCTCTGACAGGACAGCATTTAGAAAGTGAAGCAACACTACATTCACTTCGCACAGTGAATTGAAGTGTTTCAACAGACTGCTTCTCCTTCAGAGAAACGCATGTGAATTTCTATTGAATGTTTGTAAGTAGCTTAATGCGCTTTCAAAGTAAAGTGATTTTCTCTGAAAGGACAGCATTTAGAAAGTGAAGCAACACTCCATTCACTTCGCACAGTGAATTGAAGTGTTGGAACAGACTGCTTTTCTTTCAGGGAAACGCATGTGAGTTTTTTGTGAAAGCTTGTAAGTAGCTTAAGGCACTTTCAAAGGAAAGTGATTTTCTCTGAAAGGACAGCATTTAGAAAGTGACGCAACACTCCATTCACTTCGCACAGTGAATTGAAGTGTTGGAACAGACTGCTTCTCTTTCAGAGAAACGCATGTGAATTTCTGTTCAATGCTTGTAAGTAGCTTAAGGCACTTTCAAAGGAAAGTGATTTTCTCTGAAAGGACAGCATTTAGAAAGTGAAGCAACACTCCATTCACTTCGCACAGTGAATTGAAGTGTTGGAACAGACTGCTTCTCTTTCAGAGAAACGCATGTGAGTTTTTTGTGAAAGCTTGTAAGTAGCTTAAGGCACTTTCAAAGGAAAGTGATTTTCTCTGACAGGACAGCATTTAGAAAGTGAAGCAACACTCCATTCACTTCGCACAGTGAATTGAAGTGTTGGAACAGACTGCTTCTCTTTCAGAGAAACGGATGTGTGTTTTTTGTGAAAGCTTGTAAGTAGCTTAAGGCACTTTCAAAGGAAAGTGATTTTCTCTGAAAGAACACCATTTAGAAAGTGAAGCAACACTCCATTCACTTCGCACAGTGTATTGAAGTGTTGGAACAGACTGCTTCTCTTTCAGAGAAACGGATGTGTGTTTTTTGTGAAAGCTTGTAAGTAGCTTAAGGCACTTTCAAAGGAAAGTGATTTTCTCTGAAAGAACAGCATTTAGAAAGTGAAGCAATACTCCATTCACTTCGCACAGTGAATTGAAGTGTTGGAACAGACTGCTTCTCTTTCAGAGAAACGCATGTGAATTTCTGTTGAATGCTTGTAAGTAGCTAAAGGCACTTTCAAAGGAAAGTGATTTTCTCTGAAAGGACAGCATTAGAAAGTGAAGCAACACTCCATTCACTTCGCACAGTGAATTGAAGTGTTGGAACAGACTGCTTCTCTTTCAGAGAAACGGATGTGTGTTTTTTGTGAAAGCATGTAAGTAGCTTAAGGCACTTTCAAAGGAAAGTGATTTTCTCTGAAAGGACAGCATTTAGAAAGTGAAGCAACACTCCATTCACTTCGCACAGTGTATTGAAGTGTTGGAACAGACTGCTTCTCTTTCAGAGAAACGCATGTGAATTTCTGTTTAATGCTTGTAAGAAGCTTAAGGCACTTTCAAAGGAAAGTGATTTTCTCTGAAAGGACAGCATTTAGAAAGTGAAGCAACACTCCATTCACTTCGCACAGTGAATTGAAGTGTTGGAACAGACTGCTTCTCTTTCAGGGAAACGCATGTGAGTTTTTTGTGAAAGCTTGTAAGTAGCTTAAGGCACTTTCAAAGGAAAGTGATTTTCTCTGAAAGGACAGCATTTAGAAAGTGAAGCAACACTCCATTCACTTGGCACAGTGAATTGAAGTGTTGGAACAGACTGCTTCTCTTTCAGAGAAACGCATGTGAATTTCGGTTGAATGCTTGTAAGTAGCTTAAGGCACTTTCAAAGGAAAGTGATTTTCTCTGAAAGGACAGCATTTAGATAGTGAAGGAACACTCCATTCACTTCGCACAGTGAATTAAAGTGTTGGAACAGACTGCTTCTCTTTCAGAGAAACGCATGTGAGTTTTTTGTGAGTACTTGTAAGTAGCTTAAGGCACTTTCAAAGGAAAGTGATTTTCTCTGAAAGGACAGCATTTAGAAAGTGAAGCAACACTCCATTCACTTCGCACAGTGAATTGAAGTGTTGGAACAGACTGCTTCTCTTTCAGAGAAACGCATGTGAATTTCTGTTCAATGCTTGCAAGTAGCTTAAGGCACTTTCAAAGGAAAGTGATTTTCTCTGAAAGGACAGCATTTAGAAAGTGAAGCAACACTCCATTCACTTCGCACAGTGAATTGAAGTGTTGGAACAGAAGCTTCTCTTTCAGAGAAACGGATGTGTGTTTTTTGTGAAAGCTTGTAAGTAGCTTAAGGCACTTTCAAAGGAAAGTGATTTTCTCTGAAAGGACAGCATTTAGAAAGTGAAGCAATACTCCATTCACTTCGCACAGTGTATTGAAGTGTTGGAACAGACTGCTTCTCTTTTAGTGAAACGCATGTGAATTTCTGTTCAATGCTTGTAAGTAGCTTAAGGCACTTTCAAAGGAAAGTGAATTTCTCTGAAAGGACAGCATTTAGAAAGTGAAGGAACACTCCTTTTACTTCGCACAGTGAATTGAAGTGTTGGAACAGACTGCTTCTCTTTCAGGGAAACGCATGTGAGTTTTTTGTGAAAGCTTGTAAGTAGCTTTAGGCACTTTCAAAGGAAAGTGATTTTCTCTGACAGGACAGCATTTAGAAAGTGAAGCAACACTCCATTCACTTCGCACAGTGAATTGAAGTGTTGGAACAGACTGCTTCTCTTTCAGAGAAACGGATGTGAGTTTTTTCTGAAAGCTTGTAAGTAGCTTAAGGCACTTTCAAAGGAAAGTGATTTTCTCTGAAAGGACAGCATTTAGAAAGTGAAGCAACACTCCATTCACTTCGCACAGTGAATTGAAGTGTTGGAACAGACTGCTTCTCTTTCAGAGAAACGGATGTGAGTTTTTTGTGAAAGCTTGTAAGTAGCTTAAGGCACTTTCAAAGGAAAGTGATTTTCTCTGAAAGGACAGCATTTAGAAAGTGAAGCAACACTCCATTCACTTCGCACAGTGTATTGAAGTGTTGGAACAGACTGCTTCTCTTTCAGAAAAACGCATGTGAATTTCTTTTCAATTCTTGTAAGTAGCTTAAGGCACTTTCAAAGGAAAGTGATTTTCTCTGAAAGGACAGCATTTAGAAAGTGAAGCAACACTCCATTCACTTCGCACAGTGAATTGAAGTGTTGGAACAGACTGCTTCTCTTTCAGGGAAACTCATGTGAGTTTTTTGTGAAAGCTTGTAAGTAGCTTAAGGCACTTTCAAAGGAAAGTGATTTTCTCTTACAGGAGAGCATTTAGAAAGTGAAGCAACACTCCATTCACTTCGCACAGTGAATTGAAGTGTTGGAACAGACTCCTTCTCTTTCAGAGAAACTCATGTGAGTTTTTTGTAAAAGCTTGTAAGTAGCTTAAGGCACTTTCAAAGTAAAGTGATTTTCTCTGATAGGACAGCTTTTAGAAAGTGAAGCAACACTCCATTCACTTCGCACAGTGAATTGAAGTGTTTCAACAGACTGCTTCTCCTTCAGAGAAACGCATGTGAATTTCTGTTCAATGCTTGTAAGTAGCTTAAGGCGCTTTCAAAGTAAAGTGATTTTCTCTGAAAGGACAGCATTTAGAAAGCGAAGCAACACTCCATTCACTTCGCACAGTGAATTGAAGTGTTGGAATAGACTGCTTCTCTTTCAGAGAAACGCATTTGAATTTCTGTTGAATGCTTGTAAGTAGCTTAAGGCACTTTCAAAGGAAAGTGATTTTCTCTGAAAGGACAGCATTTAGAAAGTGAAGCAACACTCCATTCACTTCGCACAGTGAATTGAAGTGTTGGAACAGACTGCTTCTCTTTCAGAGAAACGCATGTGAATTTCTGTTGAATGCTTGTAAGTAGCTTGAGGCACTTTCAAAGGAAAGTGATTTTCTCTGACAGGACAGCATTTAGAAAGTGAAGCAACACTCCATTCACTTCGCACAGTGAATTGAAGTGTTGGAAAAGACTGCTTCTCTTTCAGAGAAACACATGCGAATTTCTGTGGAATGCTTGTAAGTAGCTTAAGGCACTTTCAAAGAAAAGTGATTTTCTCTGAAAGGACAGCATTTAGGAAGTGAAGCAATATTCCATTCACTTCGAACAGTGAATTGAAGTGTTGGAACAGACTGCTTCTCTTTCAGAGAAACGCATGTGAATTTCTGTTGAATGCTTATATGTAGCTTAAGGAACTTTCAAAGGAAAGTGATTTTCTCTGAAAGGACACTATTTAGAAAGTGAAGCAACACTCCATTCACTTCGCACAGTGAATTGAAGTGTTGGAACAGACTGCTTCTCTTTCAGAGAAACGCATGTGAATTTCTGTTGAATGCTTGTAAGTAGCTTAAGGCACTTTCAAAGGAAAGTGATTTTGTCTGAAAGGACAGCATTTAGAAAGTGAAGCAACACTCCATTCACTTCTCACAGTGAATTGAAGTGTTGGAACAGACTGCTTCTCTTTCAGAGAAACGCATGTGAATTTCTGTTGAATGCTTGTAAGTAGCATAAGGCACTTTCAAAGGAAAGTGATTTTGTCTGAAAGGACAGCATTTAGAAAGTGAAGCCACACTCCATTCACTTCGCACAGTGAATTGAAGTGTTGGAACAGACTGCTTCTCTTTCAGAGAAACGCATGTGAATTTCTGTTGAATGCTTGTAAGTAGCTTGAGGCACTTTCAAAGGAAAGTGATTTTCTCTGACAGGACAGCATTTAGAAAGTGAATTAACACTCCATTCACTTCGCACAGTGAATTGAAGTGTTGGAACAGACTGCTTCTCTTTCAGAGAAACGCATGTGAATTTCTGTTGAATGCTTGTAAGTAGCTTGAGGCACTTTCAAAGGAAAGTGATTTTCTCTGACAGGACAGCATTTAGAAAGTGAAGCAACACTCCATTCACTTCGCACAGTGAATTGAAGTGTTGGAACAGACTGCTTCTCTTTCAGAGAAACGCATGTGAATTTCTGTTGAATGCTTGTAAGTAGCTTAAGGCACTTTCAAAGGAAAGTGATTTTGTCTGAAAGGACAGCATTTAGAAAGTGAAGCAGCACTCCATTCACTTCGCACAGTGAATTGAAGTGTTGGAACAGACTGCTTCTCTTTCAGAGAAACGCATGTGAATTTCTGTTGAATGCTTGTAAGTAGCTTAAGGCACTTTCAAAGGAAAGTGATTTTCTCTGAAAGGACAGCATTTAGGAAGTGAAGCAATATTCCATTCACTTCGAACAGTGAATTGAAGTGTTGGAACAGACTGCTTCTCTTTCAGTGAAACGCATGTGAATTTCTGTTGAATGCTTATAAGTAGCTTAAGGCACTTTAAAAGGAAAGTGATTTTCTCTGAAAGGACAGCATTTAGAAAGTGAAGCAACACTCCATTCACTTCGCACAGTGAATTGAAGTGTTGGAACAGACTGCTTCTCTTTCAGAGAAACGCATGTGAATTTCTGTTGAATGCTTGTAAGTAGCTTAAGGCACTTTCAAAGGAAAGTGATTTTCTCTGAAAGGACAGCATTTAGAAAGTGAAGCAACACTCCATTCACTTCGCACAGTGAATTGAAGTGTTGGAACAGACTGCTTCTCTTTCAGAGAAACGCATGTGAATTTCTATTCAATGCTTGTAAGTAGCTTAAGGCACTTTCAAAGGAAAGTGATTTTCTCTTACAGGAGAGCATTTAGAAAGTGAAGCAACACTCCATTCACTTCGCACAGTGAATTGAAGTGTTTCAACAGACTGCTTCTCCTTCAGAGAAACGCATGTGAATTTCTGTTCAATGCTTGTAAGTAGCTTAAGGCGCTTTCAAAGTAAAGTGATTTTCTCTGAAAGGACAGCATTTAGAAAGCGAAGCAACACTCCATTCACTTCGCACAGTGAATTGAAGTGTTGGAACAGACTGCTTCTCTTTCAGAGAAACGCATTTGAATTTCTGTTGAATGCTTGTAAGTAGCTTAAGGCACTTAAAAGGAAAGTGATTTTCTCTGAAAGGACAGCATTTAGAAAGGGAAGCAACACTCCATTCACTTCGCACAGTGAATTGAAGTGTTGGAACAGACTGCTTCTCTTTCAGAGAAACGCATGTGAATTTCTGTTGAATGCTTGTAAGTAGCTTGAGGCACTTTCAAAGGAAAGTGATTTTCTCTGACAGGACAGCATTTAGAAAGTGAAGCAACACTCCATTCACTTCGCACAGTGAATTGAAGTGTTGGAAAAGACTGCTTCTCTTTCAGAGAAACACATGTGAATTTCTGTTGAATGCTTGTAAGTAGCTTAAGGCACTTTCAAAGGAAAGTGATTTTCTCTGAAAGGACAGCATTTAGAAAGTGAAGCAACACTCCATTCACTTCGCACAGTGAATTGAAGTGTTGGAACAGACTGCTTCTCTTTCAGAGAAACGCATGTGAATTTCTGTTGAATGCTTGTAAGTAGCTTAAGGCACTTTCAAAGGAAAGTGATTTTCTCTGAAAGGACAGCATTTAGCAAGTGAAGCAATATTCCATTCACTTCGCACAGTGAATTGAAGTGTTGGAACAGACTGCTTCTCTTTCAGAGAAACGCATGTGAATTTCTGTTGAATGCTTATAAGTAGCTTAAGGCACTTTCAAAGGAAAGTGATTTTCTCTGAAAGGACAGCATTTAGAAAGTGAAGCAACACTCCATTCACTTCGCACAGTGAATTGAAGTGTTGGAACAGACTGCTTCTCTTTCAGAGAAACGCATGTGAATTTCTGTTGAATGCTTGTAAGTAGCTTAAGGCACTTTCAAAGGAAAGTGATTTTCTCTGAAAGGACAGCATTTAGAAAGTGAAGCAACACTCCATTCACTTCGCACAGTGAATTGAAGTGTTGGAACAGACTGCTTCTCTTTCAGAGAAACGCATGTGAATTTCTGTTCAATGCTTTTAAGTAGCTTAAGGCACTTTCAAAGGAAAGTGATTTTCTCTGACAGGACAGCATTTAGAAAGTGAAGCAACACTCCATTCACTTCGCACAGTGAATTGAAGTGTTGGAACAGACTGCTTCTCTTTCAGAGAAACGCATGTGAATTTCTGTTGAATGCTTGTAAGTAGCTTAAGGCACTTTCAAAGGAAAGTGATTTTGTCTGAAAGGACAGCATTTAGAAAGTGAAGCAGCACTCCATTCACTTCGCACAGTGAATTGAAGTGTTGGAACAGACTGCTTCTCTTTCAGAGAAACGCATGTGAATTTCTGTTGAATGCTTGTAAGTAGCTTAAGGCACTTTCAAAGGAAAGTGATTTTCTCTGAAAGGACAGCATTTAGGAAGTGAAGCAATATTCCATTCACTTCGAACAGTGAATTGAAGTGTTGGAACAGACTGCTTCTCTTTCAGTGAAACGCATGTGAATTTCTGTTGAATGCTTATAAGTAGCTTAAGGCACTTTAAAAGGAAAGTGATTTTCTCTGAAAGGACAGCATTTAGAAAGTGAAGCAACACTCCATTCACTTCGCACAGTGAATTGAAGTGTTGGAACAGACTGCTTCTCTTTCAGAGAAACGCATGTGAATTTCTGTTGAATGCTTGTAAG
Organism: Myodes glareolus; assembly: GCF_982192425.1. Taxonomy (NCBI): domain Eukaryota; kingdom Metazoa; phylum Chordata; class Mammalia; order Rodentia; family Cricetidae; genus Myodes; species Myodes glareolus. The sequence continues at coordinate 2,054,576 of NC_142040.1, forward strand.
TAGCTTAAGGCACTTTCAAAGGAAAGTGATTTTCTCTGAAAGGACAGCATTTAGAAAGTGAAGCAACACTCCATTCACTTCGCACAGTGAATTGAAGTGTTGGAACAGACTGCTTCTCTTTCAGAGAAACGCATGTGAATTTCTATTCAATGCTTGTAAGTAGCTTAAGGCACTTTCAAAGGAAAGTGATTTTCTCTTACAGGAGAGCATTTAGAAAGTGAAGCAACACTCCATTCACTTCGCACAGTGAATTGAAGTGTTTCAACAGACTGCTTCTCCTTCAGAGAAACGCATGTGAATTTCTGTTCAATGCTTGTAAGTAGCTTAAGGCGCTTTCAAAGTAAAGTGATTTTCTCTGAAAGGACAGCATTTAGAAAGCGAAGCAACACTCCATTCACTTCGCACAGTGAATTGAAGTGTTGGAACAGACTGCTTCTCTTTCAGAGAAACGCATTTGAATTTCTGTTGAATGCTTGTAAGTAGCTTAAGGCACTTAAAAGGAAAGTGATTTTCTCTGAAAGGACAGCATTTAGAAAGGGAAGCAACACTCCATTCACTTCGCACAGTGAATTGAAGTGTTGGAACAGACTGCTTCTCTTTCAGAGAAACGCATGTGAATTTCTGTTGAATGCTTGTAAGTAGCTTGAGGCACTTTCAAAGGAAAGTGATTTTCTCTGACAGGACAGCATTTAGAAAGTGAAGCAACACTCCATTCACTTCGCACAGTGAATTGAAGTGTTGGAACAGACTGCTTCTCTTTCAGAGAAACGCATGTGAATTTCTGTTGAATGCTTGTAAGTAGCTTAAGGCACTTTCAAAGGAAAGTGATTTTCTCTGAAAGGACAGCATTTAGAAAGTGAAGCAACACTCCATTCACTTCGCACAGTGAATTGAAGTGTTGGAACAGACTGCTTCTCTTTCAGAGAAACGCATGTGAATTTCTGTTCAATGCTTTTAAGTAGCTTAAGGCACTTTCAAAGGAAAGTGATTTTCTCTGAAAGGACAGCATTTAGAAAGTGAAGCAACACTCCATTCACTTCGCACAGTGTATTGAAGTGTTGGAACAGACTGCTTCTCTTTCAGAGAAACGGAAGTGAGTTTTTTGTGAAAGCTTGTAATTAGCTTAAGGCACTTTCAAAGGAAAGTGATTTTCTCTGACAGGACAGCATTTAGAAAGTGAAGCAACACTCCATTCACTTCGCACAGTGAATTGAAGTGTTGGAACAGACTGCTTCTCTTTCAGAGAAACGGATGTGAGTTTTTTCTGAAAGCTTGTAAGTAGCTTAAGGCACTTTCAAAAGAAAGTGATTTTCTCTGACAGGACAGCATTTAGAAAGTGAAGCAACACTCCATTCACTTCGCACAGTGAATTGAAGTGTTGGAACAGACTGCTTCTCTTTCAGAGAAACGCATGTGAATTTCTGTTCAATGCTTGTAAGTAGCTTAAGGCACTTTCAAAGGAAAGTGATTTTCTCTGAAAGGACAGCATTTAGAAAGTGAAGCAACACTCCATTCACTTCGCACAGTGAATTGAAGTGTTGGAACAGACTGCTTTTCTTTCAGGGAAACGCATGTGAGTTTCTTGTGAATGCTTGTAAGTAGCTTAAGGCACTTTCAAAGGAAAGTGATTTTCTCTGAAAGGACAGCATTTAGAAAGTGAAGCAACACTCCATTCACTTCGCACAGTGAAGTGAAGTGTTGGAACAGACTGCTTCTCTTACAGAGAAACACATGTGAATTTCTGTTCAATGCTTGTAAAAAGCTTAAGGCGCTTTCAAAGGAAAGTGATTTTCTCTGAAAGGACAGCATTTAGAAAGTGAAGCAACACTCCATTCACTTCGCACAGTGAATTGAAGTGTTGGAACAGACTGCTTCTCTTTCAGAGAAACGGATGTGAGTTTTTTGTGAAAGCTTATAAGTAGCTTAAGGCACTTTCAAAGGAAAGTGATTTTCTCTGAAAGAACAGCATTTAGAAAGTGAAGCAATACTCCATTCACTTCGCACAGTGAATTGAAGTGTTGGAACAGACTGCTTCTCTTTCAGAGAAACGCATGTGAATTTCTGTTGAATGCTTGTAAGTAGCTTAAGGCACTTTCAAAGGAAAGTGATTTTCTCTGAAAGGACAGCATTAGAAAGTGAAGCAACACTCCATTCACTTCGCACAGTGAATTGAAGTGTTGGAACAGACTGCTTCTCTTTCAGAGAAACGGATGTGTGTTTTTTGTGAAAGCATGTAAGTAGCTTAAGGCACTTTCAAAGGAAAGTGATTTTCTCTGAAAGGACAGCATTTAGAAAGTGAAGCAACACTCCATTCACTTCGCACAGTGTATTGAAGTGTTGGAACAGACTGCTTCTCTTTCAGAGAAACGCATGTGAATTTCTGTTTAATGCTTGTAAGAAGCTTAAGGCACTTTCAAAGGAAAGTGATTTTCTCTGAAAGGACAGCATTTAGAAAGTGAAGCAACACTCCATTCACTTCGCACAGTGAATTGAAGTGTTGGAACAGACTGCTTCTCTTTCAGGGAAACGCATGTGAGTTTTTTGTGAAAGCTTGTAAGTAGCTTAATGCACTTTCAAAGGAAAGTGATTTTCTCTTACAGGAGAGCATTTAGAAAGTGAAGCAACACTCCATTCACTTGGCACAGTGAATTGAAGTGTTGGAACAGACTGCTTCTCTTTCAGAGAAACGCATGTGAATTTCGGTTGAATGCTTGTAAGTAGCTTAAGGCACTTTCAAAGGAAAGTGATTTTCTCTGAAAGGACAGCATTTAGATAGTGAAGGAACACTCCATTCACTTCGCACAGTGAATTAAAGTGTTGGAACAGACTGCTTCTCTTTCAGAGAAACGCATGTGAGTTTTTTGTGAGTACTTGTAAGTAGCTTAAGGCACTTTCAAAGGAAAGTGATTTTCTCTGAAAGGACAGCATTTAGAAAGTGAAGCAACACTCCATTCACTTCGCACAGTGAATTGAAGTGTTGGAACAGACTGCTTCTCTTTCAGAGAAACGCATGTGAATTTCTGTTGAATGCTTGCAAGTAGCTTAAGGCACTTTCAAAGGAAAGTGATTTTCTCTGAAAGGACAGCATTTAGAAAGTGAAGCAACACTCCATTCACTTCGCACAGTGAATTGAAGTGTTGGAACAGACTGCTTCTCTTTCAGAGAAACGGATGTGTGTTTTTTGTGAAAGCTTGTAAGTAGCTTAAGGCACTTTCAAAGGAAAGTGATTTTCTCTGAAAGGACAGCATTTAGAAAGTGAAGCAATACTCCATTCACTTCGCACAGTGTATTGAAGTGTTGGAACAGACTGCTTCTCTTTCAGTGAAACGCATGTGAATTTCTGTTCAATGCTTGTAAGTAGCTTAAGGCACTTTCAAAGGAAAGTGATTTTCTCTGAAAGGACAGCATTTAGAAAGTGAAGGAACACTCCTTTTACTTCGCACAGTGAATTGAAGTGTTGGAACAGACTGCTTCTCTTTCAGGGAAACGCATGTGAGTTTTTTGTGAAAGCTTGTAAGTAGCTTTAGGCACTTTCAAAGGAAAGTGATTTTCTCTGACAGGACAGCATTTAGAAAGTGAAGCAACACTCCATTCACTTCGCACAGTGAATTGAAGTGTTGGAACAGACTGCTTCTCTTTCAGAGAAACGGATGTGAGTTTTTTCTGAAAGCTTGTAAGTAGCTTAAGGCACTTTCAAAGGAAAGTGATTTTCTCTGAAAGGACAGCATTTAGAAAGTGAAGCAACACTCCATTCACTTCGCACAGTGAATTGAAGTGTTGGAACAGACTGCTTCTCTTTCAGAGAAACGGATGTGAGTTTTTTGTGAAAGCTTGTAAGTAGCTTAAGGCACTTTCAAAGGAAAGTGATTTTCTCTGAAAGGACAGCATTTAGAAAGTGAAGCAACACTCCATTCACTTCGCACAGTGTATTGAAGTGTTGGAACAGACTGCTTCTCTTTCAGAAAAACGCATGTGAATTTCTTTTCAATTCTTGTAAGTAGCTTAAGGCACTTTCAAAGGAAAGTGATTTTCTCTGAAAGGACAGCATTTAGAAAGTGAAGCAACACTCCATTCACTTCGCACAGTGAATTGAAGTGTTGGAACAGACTGCTTCTCTTTCAGGGAAACTCATGTGAGTTTTTTGTGAAAGCTTGTAAGTAGCTTAAGGCACTTTCAAAGGAAAGTGATTTTCTCTTACAGGAGAGCATTTAGAAAGTGAAGCAACACTCCATTCACTTCGCACAGTGAATTGAAGTGTTGGAACAGACTGCTTCTCTTTCAGAGAAACTCATGTGAGTTTTTTGTAAAAGCTTGTAAGTAGCTTAAGGCACTTTCAAAGTAAAGTGATTTTCTCTGATAGGACAGCTTTTAGAAAGTGAAGCAACACTCCATTCACTTCGCACAGTGAATTGAAGTGTTTCAACAGACTGCTTCTCCTTCAGAGAAACGCATGTGAATTTCTGTTCAATGCTTGTAAGTAGCTTAAGGCGCTTTCAAAGTAAAGTGATTTTCTCTGAAAGGACAGCATTTAGAAAGCGAAGCAACACTCCATTCACTTCGCACAGTGAATTGAAGTGTTGGAATAGACTGCTTCTCTTTCAGAGAAACGCATTTGAATTTCTGTTGAATGCTTGTAAGTAGCTTAAGGCACTTTCAAAGGAAAGTGATTTTCTCTGAAAGGACAGCATTTAGAAAGTGAAGCAACACTCCATTCACTTCGCACAGTGAATTGAAGTGTTGGAACAGACTGCTTCTCTTTCAGAGAAACGCATGTGAATTTCTGTTGAATGCTTGTAAGTAGCTTGAGGCACTTTCAAAGGAAAGTGATTTTGTCTGAAAGGACAGCATTTAGAAAGTGAAGCAACACTCCATTCACTTCGCACAGTGAATTGAAGTGTTGGAACAGACTGCTTCTCTTTCAGAGAAACGCATGTGAAATTCTGTTGAATGCTTGTAAGTAGCATAAGGCACTTTCAAAGGAAAGTGATTTTGTCTGAAAGGACAGCATTTAGAAAGTGAAGCCACACTCCATTCACTTCGCACAGTGAATTGAAGTGTTGGAACAGACTGCTTCTCTTTCAGAGAAACGCATGTGAATTTCTGTTGAATGCTTGTAAGTAGCTTGAGGCACTTTCAAAGGAAAGTGATTTTCTCTGACAGGACAGCATTTAGAAAGTGAATTAACACTCCATTCACTTCGCACAGTGAATTGAAGTGTTGGAACAGACTGCTTCTCTTTCAGAGAAACGCATGTGAATTTCTGTTGAATGCTTGTAAGTAGCTTGAGGCACTTTCAAAGGAAAGTGATTTTCTCTGACAGGACAGCATTTAGAAAGTGAAGCAACACTCCATTCACTTCGCACAGTGAATTGAAGTGTTGGAACAGACTGCTTCTCTTTCAGAGAAACGCATGTGAATTTCTGTTGAATGCTTGTAAGTAGCTTAAGGCACTTTCAAAGGAAAGTGATTTTGTCTGAAAGGACAGCATTTAGAAAGTGAAGCAGCACTCCATTCACTTCGCACAGTGAATTGAAGTGTTGGAACAGACTGCTTCTCTTTCAGAGAAACGCATGTGAATTTCTGTTGAATGCTTGTAAGTAGCTTAAGGCACTTTCAAAGGAAAGTGATTTTCTCTGAAAGGACAGCATTTAGGAAGTGAAGCAATATTCCATTCACTTCGAACAGTGAATTGAAGTGTTGGAACAGACTGCTTCTCTTTCAGTGAAACGCATGTGAATTTCTGTTGAATGCTTATAAGTAGCTTAAGGCACTTTCAAAGGAAAGTGATTTTCTCTGAAAGGACAGCATTTAGAAAGTGAAGCAACACTCCATTCACTTCGCACAGTGAATTGAAGTGTTGGAACAGACTGCTTCTCTTTCAGAGAAACGCATGTGAATTTCTGTTGAATGCTTATAAGTAGCTTAAGGCACTTTCAAAGGAAAGTGATTTTCTCTGAAAGGACAGCATTTAGAAAGTGAAGCAACACTCCATTCACTTCGCACAGTGAATTGAAGTGTTTCAACAGACTGCTTCTCCTTCAGAGAAACGCATGTGAATTTCTGTTCAATGCTTGTAAGTAGCTTAAGGCGCTTTCAAAGTAAAGTGATTTTCTCTGAAAGGACAGCATTTAAAAGCGAAGCAACACTCCATTCACTTCGCACAGTGAATTGAAGTGTTGGAACAGACTGCTTCTCTTTCAGAGAAACGCATTTGAATTTCTGTTGAATGCTTGTAAGTAGCTTAAGGCACTTAAAAGGAAAGTGATTTTCTCTGAAAGGACAGCATTTAGAAAGGGAAGCAACACTCCATTCACTTCGCACAGTGAATTGAAGTGTTGGAACAGACTGCTTCTCTTTCAGAGAAACGCATGTGAATTTCTGTTGAATGCTTGTAAGTAGCTTGAGGCACTTTCAAAGGAAAGTGATTTTCTCTGACAGGACAGCATTTAGAAAGTGAAGCAACACTCCATTCACTTCGCACAGTGAATTGAAGTGTTGGAACAGACTGCTTCTCTTTCAGAGAAACGCATGTGAATTTCTGTTGAATGCTTGTAAGTAGCTTAAGGCACTTTCAAAGGAAAGTGATTTTGTCTGAAAGGACAGCATTTAGAAAGTGAAGCAGCACTCCATTCACTTCGCACAGTGAATTGAAGTGTTGGAACAGACTGCTTCTCTTTCAGAGAAACGCATGTGAATTTCTGTTGAATGCTTGTAAGTAGCTTAAGGCACTTTCAAAGGAAAGTGATTTTCTCTGAAAGGACAGCATTTAGGAAGTGAAGCAATATTCCATTCACTTCGAACAGTGAATTGAAGTGTTGGAACAGACTGCTTCTCTTTCAGTGAAACGCATGTGAATTTCTGTTGAATGCTTATAAGTAGCTTAAGGCACTTTCAAAGGAAAGTGATTTTCTCTGAAAGGACAGCATTTAGAAAGTGAAGCAACACTCCATTCACTTCGCACAGTGAATTGAAGTGTTGGAACAGACTGCTTCTCTTTCAGAGAAACGCATGTGAATTTCTGTTGAATGCTTGTAAGTAGCTTAAGGCACTTTCAAAGGAAAGTGATTTTCTCTGAAAGGACAGCATTTAGAAAGTGAAGCAACACTCCATTCACTTCGCACAGTGAATTGAAGTGTTGGAACAGACTGCTTCTCTTTCAGAGAAACGCATGTGAATTTCTATTCAATGCTTGTAAGTAGCTTAAGGCACTTTCAAAGGAAAGTGATTTTCTCTTACAGGAGAGCATTTAGAAAGTGAAGCAACACTCCATTCACTTCGCACAGTGAATTGAAGTGTTTCAACAGACTGCTTCTCCTTCAGAGAAACGCATGTGAATTTCTGTTCAATGCTTGTAAGTAGCTTAAGGCGCTTTCAAAGTAAAGTGATTTTCTCTGAAAGGACAGCATTTAAAAGCGAAGCAACACTCCATTCACTTCGCACAGTGAATTGAAGTGTTGGAACAGACTGCTTCTCTTTCAGAGAAACGCATTTGAATTTCTGTTGAATGCTTGTAAGTAGCTTAAGGCACTTAAAAGGAAAGTGATTTTCTCTGAAAGGACAGCATTTAGAAAGGGAAGCAACACTCCATTCACTTCGCACAGTGAATTGAAGTGTTGGAACAGACTGCTTCTCTTTCAGAGAAACGCATGTGAATTTCTGTTGAATGCTTGTAAGTAGCTTGAGGCACTTTCAAAGGAAAGTGATTTTCTCTGACAGGACAGCATTTAGAAAGTGAAGCAACACTCCATTCACTTCGCACAGTGAATTGAAGTGTTGGAAAAGACTGCTTCTCTTTCAGAGAAACACATGTGAATTTCTGTTGAATGCTTGTAAGTAGCTTAAGGCACTTTCAAAGGAAAGTGATTTTCTCTGAAAGGACAGCATTTAGAAAGTGAAGCAACACTCCATTCACTTCGCACAGTGAATTGAAGTGTTGGAACAGACTGCTTCTCTTTCAGAGAAACGCATGTGAATTTCTGTTGAATGCTTGTAAGTAGCTTAAGGCACTTTCAAAGGAAAGTGATTTTCTCTGAAAGGACAGCATTTAGGAAGTGAAGCAATATTCCATTCACTTCGCACAGTGAATTGAAGTGTTGGAACAGACTGCTTCTCTTTCAGAGAAACGCATGTGAATTTCTGTTGAATGCTTATAAGTAGCTTAAGGCACTTTCAAAGGAAAGTGATTTTCTCTGAAAGGACAGCATTTAGAAAGTGAAGCAACACTCCATTCACTTCGCACAGTGAATTGAAGTGTTGGAACAGACTGCTTCTCTTTCAGAGAAACGCATGTGAATTTCTGTTGAATGCTTGTAAGTAGCTTAAGGCACTTTCAAAGGAAAGTGATTTTCTCTGAAAGGACAGCATTTAGAAAGTGAAGCAACACTCCATTCACTTCGCACAGTGAATTGAAGTGTTGGAACAGACTGCTTCTCTTTCAGAGAAACGCATGTGAATTTCTGTTCAATGCTTTTAAGTAGCTTAAGGCACTTTCAAAGGAAAGTGATTTTCTCTGAAAGGACAGCATTTAGAAAGTGAAGCAACACTCCATTCACTTCGCACAGTGTATTGAAGTGTTGGAACAGACTGCTTCTCTTTCAGAGAAACGGAAGTGAGTTTTTTGTGAAAGCTTGTAATTAGCTTAAGGCACTTTCAAAGGAAAGTGATTTTCTCTGACAGGACAGCATTTAGAAAGTGAAGCAACACTCCATTCACTTCGCACAGTGAATTGAAGTGTTGGAACAGACTGCTTCTCTTTCAGAGAAACGGATGTGAGTTTTTTCTGAAAGCTTGTAAGTAGCTTAAGGCACTTTCAAAAGAAAGTGATTTTCTCTGACAGGACAGCATTTAGAAAGTGAAGCAACACTCCATTCACTTCGCACAGTGAATTGAAGTGTTGGAACAGACTGCTTCTCTTTCAGAGAAACGCATGTGAATTTCTGTTCAATGCTTGTAAGTAGCTTAAGGCACTTTCAAAGGAAAGTGATTTTCTCTGAAAGGACAGCATTTAGAAAGTGAAGCAACACTCCATTCACTTCGCACAGTGAATTGAAGTGTTGGAACAGACTGCTTTTCTTTCAGGGAAACGCATGTGAGTTTCTTGTGAATGCTTGTAAGTAGCTTAAGGCACTTTCAAAGGAAAGTGATTTTCTCTGAAAGGACAGCATTTAGAAAGTGAAGCAACACTCCATTCACTTCGCACAGTGAAGTGAAGTGTTGGAACAGACTGCTTCTCTTACAGAGAAACACATGTGAATTTCTGTTCAATGCTTGTAAGTAGCTTAAGGCGCTTTCAAAGGAAAGTGATTTTCTCTGAAAGGACAGCATTTAGAAAGTGAAGCAACACTCCATTCACTTCGCACAGTGAATTGAAGTGTTGGAACAGACTGCTTCTCTTTCAGAGAAACGGATGTGAGTTTTTTGTGAAAGCTTATAAGTAGCTTAAGGCACTTTCAAAGGAAAGTGATTTTCTCTGAAAGGACAGCATTTAGAAAGTGAAGCAACACTCCATTCACTTCGCACAGTGAATTGAAGTGTTGGAACAGACTGCTTCTCTTTCAGAGAAACGGATGTGAGTTTTTTCTGAAAGCTTGTAAGTAGCTTAAGGCACTTTCAAAGGAAAGTGATTTTCTCTGACAGGAAAGCATTTAGAAAGTGAAGCAACACTCCATTCACTTCGCACAGTGAATTGAAGTGTTGGAACAGACTGCTTCTCTTTCAGAGAAACGGATGTGTGTTTTTTGTGAAAGCTTGTAAGTAGCTTAAGGCACTTTCAAAGGAAAGTGATTTTCTCTGACAGGACAGCATTTAGAAAGTGAAGCTACACTCCATTCACTTCGCACAGTGAATTGAAGTGTTGGAACAGACTGCTTCTCTTTCAGAGAAACGCATGTGAATTTCTGTTGAATGCTTGTAAGTAGCTTAAGGCACTTTCAAAGGAAAGTGATTTTCTCTGAAAGGACAGCATTTAGAAAGTGAAGCAACACTCCATTCACTTCGCACAGTGAATTGAAGTGTTGGAACAGACTGCTTCTCTTTCAGAGAAACGCATGTGAATTTCTGTTCAATGCTTGTAAGTAGCTTAAGGCACTTTCAAAGGAAAGTGATTTTCTCTGAAAGGACAGCATTTAGAAAGTGAAGCAACACTCCATTCACTTCACACAGTGAATTGAATTGTTGGAACAGACTGCTTCGTTGGAACAGACTGCTTCTCTTTCAGAGAAACGGATGTGAGTTTTTTGTGAAAGCTTGTAAGTAGTTTAAGGCACTTTCAAAGGAAAGTGATTTTCTCTGAAAGGACAGCATTTAGAAAGTGAAGCAACACTCCATTCACTTCGCACAGTGTATTGAAGTGTTGGAACAGACTGCTTCTCTTTCAGAGAAACGGATGTGAGTTTTTTGTGAAAGCTTGTAAGTAGCTTAACGCACTTTCAAAGGAAAGTGATTTTCTCTGACAGGACAGCATTTAGAAAGTGAAGCAACTCTCCATTCACTTCGCACAGTGAATTGAAGTGTTGGAACAGACTGCTTCTCTTTCAGAGAAACGGATGTGAGTTTTTTCTGAAAGCTTGTAATTAGCTTAAGGCACTTTCAAAGGAAAGTGATTTTCTCTGACAGGACAGCATTTAGAAAGTGAAGCAACGCTCTATTCACTTCGCACAGTGAATTGAAGTGTTGGAACAGACTGCTTGTCTTTCAGAAAAACGGATGTGATTTTTTTGTGAAAGCTTGAAAGTAGCTTAAGGCACTTTCAAAGTAAAGTGATTTTCTCTGACAGGACAGCATTTAGAAAGTGAAGCAACACTCCATTCACTTCGCACAGTGAATTGAAGTGTTAGAACAGACTGCTTCTCTTTCAGAGAAACACATGTGAATTTCTGTTGAATCCTTGGAAGTAGCTTAAGGCACTTTCAAAGGAAAGTGATTTTCTCTGAAAGGACAGCATTTAGAAAGTGAAGCAACACTCCATTCACTTCGCACAGTGAATTGAAGTGTTGGAACAGACTGCTTCTCTTTCAGGGAAACGCATGTGAATTTCTGTTGAATGCTTGTAAGTAGCTTAAGGCACTTTCAAAGGAAAGTGATTTTCTCTGAAAGGACAGCATTTAGAAAGTGAAGCAACACTCCATTCACTTCGCACAGTGAATTGAAGTGTTGGAACAGACTACTTCTCTTTCAGAGAAACGGATGTGAGTTTTTTCTGAAAGCTTGTAAGTAGCTTAAGGCACTTTCAAAGTAAAGTGATTTTCTCTGAAAGGACAGCATTTAGAAAGTGAAGCAACACTCCATTCACTTCGCACAGTGTATTGAAGTGTTGGAACACACTGCTTCTCTTTCAGAGAAACGGAAGTGAGTTTTTTGTGAAAGCTTGTAATTAGCTTAAGGCACTTTCAAAGGAAAGTGATTTTCTCTGACAGGACAGCATTTAGAAAGTGAAGCAACACTCCTTTCACTTCGCACAGTGAATTGAAGTGTTGGAACAGACTGCTTCTCTTTCAGAGAAACGGATGTGAGTTTTTTCTGAAAGCTTGTAAGTAGCTTAAGGCACTTTCAAAAGAAAGTGATTTTCTCTGACAGGACAGCATTTAGAAAGTGAAGCAACACTCCATTCACTTCGCACAGTGAACTGAAGTGTTGGAACAGACTGCTTCTCTTTCAGAGAAACGCATGTGAATTTCTGTTCAATGCTTGTAAGTAGCTTAAGGCACTTTCAAAGGAAAGTGATTTTCTCTGAAAGGACAGCATTTAGAAAGTGAAGCAACACTCCATTCACTTCGCACAGTGAATTGAAGTGTTGGAACAGACTGCTTTTCTTTCAGGGAAACGCATGTGAGTTTCTTGTGAATGCTTGTAAGTAGCTTAAGACACTTTCAAAGGAAAGTGATTTTCTCTGAAAGGACAGCATTTAGAAAGTGAAGCAACACTCCATTCACTTCGCACAGGGAAGTGAAGTGTTGGAACAGACTGCTTCTCTTACAGAGAAACACATGTGAATTTCTGTTCAATGCTTGTAAGTAGCTTAAGGCGCTTTCAAAGGAAAGTGATTTTCTCTGAAAGGACAGCATTTAGAAAGTGAAGCAACACTCCATTCACTTCGCACAGTGAATTGAAGTGTTGGAACAGACTGCTTCTCTTTCAGAGAAACGGATGTGAGTTTTTTGTGAAAGCTTATAAGTAGCTTAAGGCACTTTCAAAGGAAAGTGATTTTCTCTGAAAGGACAGCATTTAGAAAGTGAAGCAACACTCCATTCACTTCGCACAGTGAATTGAAGTGTTGGAACAGACTGCTTCTCTTTCAGAGAAACGGATGTGAGTTTTTCTGAAAGCTTGTAAGTAGCTTAAGGCACTTTCAAAGGAAAGTGATTTTCTCTGACAGGAAAGCATTTAGAAAGTGAAGCAACACTCCATTCACTTCGCACAGTGAATTGAAGTGTTGGAACAGACTGCTTCTCTTTCAGAGAAACGGATGTGTGTTTTTTGTGAAAGCTTGTAAGTAGCTTAAGGCACTTTCAAGGAAAGTGATTTTCTCTGACAGGACAGCATTTAGAAAGTGAAGCTACACTCCATTCACTTCGCACAGTGAATTGAAGTGTTGGAACAGACTGCTTCTCTTTCAGAGAAACGCATGTGAATTTCTGTTGAATGCTTGTAAGTAGCTTAAGGCACTTTCAAAGGAAAGTGATTTTCTCTGAAATGACAGCATTTAGAAAGTGAAGCAACACTCCATTCACTTCGCACAGTGAATTGAAGTGTTGGAACAGACTGCTTCTCTTTCAGAGAAACGCATGTGAATTTCTGTTCAATGCTTGTAAGTAGCTTAAGGCACTTTCAAAGGAAAGTGATTTTCTCTGAAAGGACAGCATTTAGAAAGTGGAGCAACGCTCCATTCACTTCACACAGTGAATTGAATTGTTGGAACAGACTGCTTCGTTGGAACAGACTGCTTCTCTTTCAGAGAAACGGATGTGAGTTTTTTGTGAAAGCTTGTAAGTAGTTTAAGGCACTTTCAAAGGAAAGTGATTTTCTCTGAAAGGACAGCATTTAGAAAGTGAAGCAACACTCCATTCACTTCGCACAGTGTATTGAAGTGTTGGAACAGACTGCTTCTCTTTCAGAGAAACGGATGTGAGTTTTTTGTGAAAGCTTGTAAGTAGCTTAACGCACTTTCAAAGGAAAGTGATTTTCTCTGACAGGACAGCATTTAGAAAGTGAAGCAACTCTCCATTCACTTCGCACAGTGAATTGAAGTGTTGGAACAGACTGCTTCTCTTTCAGAGAAACGGATGTGAGTTTTTTCTGAAAGCTTGTAATTAGCTTAAGGCACTTTCAAAGGAAAGTGATTTTCTCTGACAGGACAGCATTTAGAAAGTGAAGCAACGCTCCATTCACTTCGCACAGTGAATTGAAGTGTTGGAACAGACTGCTTGTCTTTCAGAAAAACGGATGTGAATTTTTTGTGAAAGCTTGAAAGTAGCTTAAGGCACTTTCAAAGTAAAGTGATTTTCTCTGACAGGACAGCATTTAGAAAGTGAAGCAACACTCCATTCACTTCGCACAGTGAATTGAAGTGTTGGAACAGACTGCTTCTCTTTCAGAGAAACACATGTGAATTTCTGTTGAATCCTTGGAAGTAGCTTAAGGCACTTTCAAAGGAAAGTGATTTTCTCTGAAAGGACAGCATTTAGAAAGTGAAGCAACACTCCATTCACTTCGCACAGTGAATTGAAGTGTTGGAACAGACTGCTTCTCTTTCAGGGAAACGCATGTGAATTTCTGTTGAATGCTTGTAAGTAGCTTAAGGCACTTTCAAAGGAAAGTGATTTTCTCTGAAAGGACAGCATTTAGAAAGTGAAGCAACACTCCATTCACTTCGCACAGTGAATTGAAGTGTTGGAACAGACTACTTCTCTTTCAGAGAAACGGATGTGAGTTTTTTCTGAAAGCTTGTAAGTAGCTTAAGGCACTTTCAAAGTAAAGTGATTTTCTCTGAAAGGACAGCATTTAGAAAGTGAAGCAACACTCCATTCACTTCGCACAGTGAATTGAAGTGTTGGAACAGACTGCTTCTCTTTCAGAGAAACGGATGTGAGTTTTTTGTGAAAGCTTGTAAGTAGCTTAAGGCACTTTCAAAGGAAAGTGATTTTCTCTGACAGGACAGCATTTAGAAAGTGAAGCAACACTCCATTCACTTCGCACAGTGAATTGAAGTGTTGGAACTCACTGCTTCTCTTTCAGAGAAACACATGTGAATTTCTGTTGAATGCTTGTAAGTAGCTTAAGGCACTTTCAAAGGAAAGTGATTTTCTCTGAAAGGACAGCATTTAGAAAGTGAAGCAACACTCCATTCACTTCGCACAGTTAATTGAAGTGTTGGAACAGACTGCTTCTCTTTCAGGGAAACGCATGTGAATTTCTGTTGAATGCTTGTAAGTAGCTTAAGGCACTTTCAAAGGAAAGTGATTTTCTCTGAAAGGACAGCATTTAGAAAGTGAAGCAACACTCCATTCACTTCGCACAGTGAAGTGAAGTGTTGGAACAGACTGCTTCTCTTTCAGAGAAACGCATGTGAATTTCTGTTCAATGCTTGTAAGTAGCTTAAGGCACTTTCAAAGGAAAGTGATTTTCTCTTACAGGACAGCATTTAGAAAGTGAAGCAACACTCCATTCACTTCGCACAGTGAATTGAAGTGTTGGAACAGACTGCTTCTCTTTCAGAGAAACGCATGTGAATTACTGTTCAATGCTTGTAAGTAGCTTAAGGCACTTTCAAAGGAAACTGATTTTCTCTGAAAGGACAGCATTTAGAAAGTGAAGCAACACTCCCTTCACTTCCCACAGTGAATTGAAGTGCTGGAACAGACTGGATCTCTTTCAGAGAAACGCATGTGAGTTTTTTGTGAAAGCTTGAAAGTAGCTTAAGGCACTTTCAAAGGAAAGTGATTTTCTCTGAAAGGACAGCATTTAGAAAGTGAAGCAACACTCCATTCACTTCGCACAGTGAATTGAAGTGTTGGAACAGACTGCTTCTCTTTCAGAGAAACGGATGTGAGTTTTTTCTGAAAGCTTGTAAGTAGCTTAAGGCACTTTCAAAGGAAAGTGATTTTCTCTGAAAGGACAGCATTTAGAAAGTGAAGCAACACTCCATTCATTTCGCACAGTGAATTGAAGTGTTGGAACAGACTGCTTCTCTTTCAGAGAAACGGGTGTGAGTTTTTTGTGAAAGCTTGTAAGTAGCTTAAGGCACTTTCAAAGGAAAGTGATTTTCTCTGACAGGAAAGCATTTAGAAAGTGAAGCAACACTCCATTCACTTCGCACAGTGAATTGAAGTGTTGGAACAGACTGCTTCTCTTTCAGAGAAACGGATGTGAGTTTTTTGTGAAAGCTTGTAAGGAGCTTAAGGCACTTTCAAAGGAAAGTGATTTTCTCTGACAGGACAGCATTTAGAAAGTGAAGCAACACTCCATTCACTTCGCACAGTGTATTGACGTGTTGGAACAGACTGCTTCTCTTTCAGAGAAACGCATGTGAATTTCTTTTCAATGCTTGTTAATAGCTTAAGGCACTTTCAAAGGAAAGTGATTTTCTCTGAAAGGACAGCATTTAGAAAGTGAAGCAACACTCCATTCACTTCGCACAGTGAATTGAAGTGTTGGAACAGACTGCTTCTCTTTCAGGGAAACTCATGTGACTTTTTTGTGAAAGCTTGTAAGTAGCTTAAGGCACTTTCAAAGGAAAGTGATTTTCTCTTACAGGACAGCATTTAGAAAGTGAAGCAACACTCCAATCACTTCGCTCAGTGAATTGAAGTGTTGGAACAGACTGCTTCTCTTTCAGAGAAACTCATGTGAGTTTTTTGTAAAAGCTTGTAAGTAGCTTAAGGCACTTTTAAAGTAAAGTGATTTTCTCTGACAGGACAGCATTTAGAAAGTGAAGCAACACTCCATTCACTTCGCACAGTGAATTGAAGTGTTTCAACAGACTGCTTCTCCTTCAGAGAAACGCATGTGAATTTCTGTTGAATGTTTGTAAGTAGCTTAATGCGCTTTCAAAGTAAAGTGATTTTCTCTGAAAGGACAGCATTTAGAAAGTGAAGCAACACTCCATTCACTTCGCACAGTGAATTGAAGTGTTGGAACAGACTGCTTTTCTTTCAGGGAAACGCATGTGAGTTTTTTGTGAAAGCTTGTAAGTAGCTTAAGGCACTTTCAAAGGAAAGTGATTTTCTCTGAAAGGACAGCATTTAGAAAGTGAAGCAACACTCCATTCACTTCGCACAGTGAATTGAAGTGTTGGAACAGACTGCTTCTCTTTCAGAGAAACGCATGTGAATTTCTGTTCAATGCTTGTAAGTAGCTTAAGGCACTTTCAAAGGAAAGTGATTTTCTCTGAAAGGACAGCATTTAGAAAGTGAAGCAACACTCCATTCACTTCGCACAGTGAATTGAAGTGTTGGAACAGACTGCTTCTCTTTCAGAGAAACGCATGTGAGTTTTTTGTGAAAGCTTGTAAGTAGCTTAAGGCACTTTCAAAGGAAAGTGATTTTCTCTGACAGGACAGCATTTAGAAAGTGAAGCAACACTCCATTCACTTCGCACAGTGAATTGAAGTGTTGGAACAGACTGCTTCTCGTTCAGAGAAACGGATGTGTGTTTTTTGTGAAAGCTTGTAAGTAGCTTAAGGCACTTTCAAAGGAAAGTGTTTTTCTCTGAAAGAACAGCATTTAGAAAGTGAAGCAACACTCCATTCACTTCGCACAGTGTATTGAAGTGTTGGAACAGACTGCTTCTCTTTCAGAGAAACGGATGTGTGTTTTTTGTGAAAGCTTGTAAGTAGCTTAAGGCACTTTCAAAGGAAAGTGATTTTCTCTGAAAGAACAGCATTTAGAAAGTGAAGCAACACTCCATTCACTTCGCACAGTGAATTGAAGTGTTGGAACAGACTGCTTCTCTTTCAGAGAAACGCATGTGAATTTCTGTTGAATGCTTGTAAGTAGCTTAAGGCACTTTCAAAGGAAAGTGATTTTCTCTGAAAGGACAGCATTTAGAAAGTGAAGCAACACTCCATTCACTTCGCACAGTGAATTGAAGTGTTGGAACAGACTGCTTCTCTTTCAGAGAAACGGATGTGTGTTTTTTGTGAAAGCATGTAAGTAGCTTAAGGCACTTTCAAAGGAAAGTGATTTTCTCTGAAAGGACAGCATTTAGAAAGTGAAGCAACACTCCATTCACTTTGCACAGTGAATTGAAGTGTTGGAACAGACTGCTTCTCTTTCAGAGAAACGGATGTGAGTTTTTTGTGAGTGCTTGTAAGTAGCTTAAGGCACTTTCAAAGGAAAGTGATTTTCTCTGAAAGGACAGCATTTAGAAAGTGAAGCAACACTCCATTCACTTCGCACAGTGAATTGAAGTGTTGGAACAGACTGCTTCTCTTTCAGAGTAACGGATGTGAGTTTTTTGTGAATGCTTGTAAGTAGCTTAAGGCACTTTCAAAGGAAAGTGATTTTCTCTGACAGGACAGCATTTAGAAAGTGAAGCTACACTCCATTCACTTCGCACAGTGAATTGAAGTGTTGGAACAGACTGCTTCTCTTTCAGAGAAACGCATGTGAATTCCTGTTGAATGCTTGTAAGTAGCTTAAGGCACTTTCAAAGGAAAGTGATTTTCTCTGAAAGGACAGCATTTAGAAAGTGAAGCAACACTCCATTCACTTCGCACAGTGAATTGAAGTGTTGGAACAGACTGCTTCTCTTTCAGAGAAACGCATGTGAATTTCTGTTCAATGCTTGTAAGTAGCTTAAGGCACTTTCAAAGGAAAGTGATTTTCTCTGAAAGGACAGCATTTAGAAAGTGAAGCAACACTCCATTCACTTCACACAGTGAATTGAATTGTTGGAACAGACTGCTTCGTTGGAACAGACTGCTTCTCTTTCAGAGAAACGGATGTGAGTTTTTTGTGAAAGCTTGTAAGTAGCTTAAGGCACTTTCAAAGGAAAGTGATTTTCTCTGAAAGGACAGCATTTAGAAAGTGAAGCAACACTCCATTCACTTCGCACAGTGTATTGAAGTGTTGGAACAGACTGCTTCTCTTTCAGAGAAACGGATGTGAGTTTTTTGTGAAAGCTTGTAATTAGCTTAAGGCACTTTCAAAGGAAAGTGATTTTCTCTGACAGGACAGCATTTACAAAGTGAAGCAACACTCCATTCACTTCGCACAGTGAATTGAAGTGTTGGAACAGACTGCTTCTCTTTCAGAGAAACGCATGTGAATTTCTGTTCAATGCTTGTAAGTAGCTTAAGGCACTTTCAAAGGAAAGTGATTTTCTCTGAAAGGACAGCATTTAGAAAGTGAAGCAACACTCCATTCACTTCGCACAGTGAATTGAAGTGTTGGAACAGACTGCTTCTCTTTCAGAGAAACGGATGTGAGTTTTTTCTGAAAGCTTGTAAGTAGCTTAAGGCACTTTCAAAGTAAAGTGATTTACTCTGAAAGGACAGCATTTAGAAAGTGAAGCAATACTCCATTCACTTCGCACAGTGAATTGAAGTGTTGGAACAGACTGCTTCTCTTTCAGAGAAATGGATGTGAGTTTTTTGTGAAAGCTTGTAAGTAGCTTAAGGCACTTTCAAAGGAAAGTGATTTTCTCTGACAGGACAGCATTTAGAAAGTGAAGCAACACTCCATTCTCTTCGCACAGTGAATTGAAGTGTTGGAACACACTGCTTCTCTTTCAGAGAAACACATGTGAATTTCTGTTGAATGCTTGTAAGTAGCTTAAGGCACTTTCAAAGGAAAGTGATTTTCTCTGAAAGGACAGCATTTAGAAAGTGAAGCAACACTCCATTCACTTCGCACAGTGAATTGAAGTGTTGGAACAGACTGCTTCTCTTTCAGAGAAACGCATGTGAATTTCTGTTGAATGCTTGTAAGTAGCTTGAGGCACTTTCAAAGGAAAGTGATTTTCTCTGACAGGACAGCATTTAGAAAGTGAAGCAACACTCCATCCACTTCGCACAGTGAATTGAAGTGTTGGAACAGACTGCTTCTCTTTCAGAGAAACGCATGTGAATTTCTGTTGAATGCTTGTAAGTAGCTTAAGGCACTTTCAAAGGAAAGTGATTTTGTCTGAAAGTACAGCATTTAGAAAGTGAAGCAACACTCCATTCACTTCGCACAGTGAATTGAAGTGTTGGAACAGACTGCTTCTCTTTCAGAGAAACGCATGTGAATTTCTGTTGAATTCTTGTAAGTAGCTTAAGGCACTTTCAAAGGAAAGTGATTTTCTCTGAAAGGACAGCATTTAAGAAGTGAAGCAATATTCCATTCACTTCGCACAGTGAATTGAAGTGTTGGAACAGACTGCTTCTCTTTCAGAGAAACGCATGTGAATTTCTGTTGAATGCTTATAAGTAGCTTAAGGCACTTTCAAAGGAAAGTGATTTTCTCTGAAAGGACAGCATTTAGAAAGTGAAGCAACACTCCATTCACTTCGCACAGTGAATTGAAGTGTTGGAACAGACTGCTTCTCTTTCAGAGAAACGCATGTGAATTTCTGTTCAATGCTTGTAAGTAGCTTAAGGCACTTTCAAAGGAAAGTGATTTTCTCTGAAAGGACAGCATTTAGAAAGTGAAGCAACACTCCATTCACTTCACACAGTGAATTGAATTGTTGGAACAGACTGCTTCGTTGGAACAGACTGCTTCTCTTTCAGAGAAACGGATGTGAGTTTTTTGTGAAAGCTTGTAAGTAGCTTAACGCACTTTCAAAGGAAAGTGATTTTCTCTGACAGGACAGCATTTAGAAAGTGAAGCAACTCTCCATTCACTTCGCACAGTGAATTGAAGTGTTGGAACAGACTGCTTCTCTTTCAGAGAAACGGATGTGAGTTTTTTCTGAAAGCTTGTAATTAGCTTAAGGCACTTTCAAAGGAAAGTGATTTTCTCTGACAGGACAGCATTTAGAAAGTGAAGCCACGCTCCATTCACTTCGCACAGTGAATTGAAGTGTTGGAACAGACTGCTTGTCTTTCAGAAAAACGGATGTGAATTTTTTGTGAAAGCTTGAAAGTAGCTTAAGGCACTTTCAAAGTAAAGTGATTTTCTCTGACAGGACAGCATTTAGAAAGTGAAGCAACACTCCATTCACTTCGCACAGTGAATTGAAGTGTGGGAACAGACTGCTTCTCTTTCAGAGAAACACATGTGAATTTCTGTTGAATCCTTGTAAGTAGCTTAAGGCACTTTCAAAGGAAAGTGATTTTCTCTGAAAGGACAGCATTTAGAAAGTGAAGCAACACTCCATTCACTTCGCACAGTGAATTGAAGTGTTGGAACAGACTGCTTCTCTTTCAGAGAAACGGATGTGAGTTTTTTGTGAAAGCTTGTAAGTAGCTTAAGGCACTTTCAAAGGAAAGTGATTTTCTCTGACAGGACAGCATTTAGAAAGTGAAGCAACACTCCATTCACTTCCCACAGTGAATTGAAGTGCTGGAACAGACTGGTTCTCTTTCAGAGAAACGCATGTCAGTTTTTTGTGAAAGCTTGAAAGTAGCTTAAGGCACTTTCAAAGGAAAGTGATTTTCTCTGAAAGGACAGCATTTAGAAAGTGAAGCAACACTCCATTCACTTCGCACAGTGAATTGAAGTGTTGGAACAGACTGCTTCTCTTTCAGAGAAACGCATGTGAATTTCTGTTCAATGCTTGTAAGTAGCTTAAGGCACTTTCAAAGGAAAGTGATTTTCTCTTACAGGACAGCATTTAGAAAGTGAAGCAACACTCCATTCACTTCGCACAGTGAATTGAAGTGTTGGAACAGACTGCTTCTCTTTCAGAGAAACGCATGTGAATTACTGTTCAATGCTTGTAAGTAGCTTAAGGCACTTTCAAAGGAAACTGATTTTCTCTGAAAGGACAGCATTTAGAAAGTGAAGCAACACTCCATTCACTTCCCACAGTGAATTGAAGTGCTGGAACAGACTGGTTCTCTTTCAGAGAAACGCATGTCAGTTTTTTGTGAAAGCTTGAAAGTAGCTTAAGGCACTTTCAAAGGAAAGTGATTTTCTCTGAAAGGACAGCATTTAGAAAGTGAAGCAACACTCCATTCACTTCGCACAGTGAATTGAAGTGTTGGAACAGACTGCTTCTCTTTCAGAGAAACGGATGTGAGTTTTTTCTGAAAGCTTGTAAGTAGCTTAAGGCACTTTCAAAGGAAAGTGATTTTCTCTGAAAGGACAGCATTTAGAAAGTGAAGCAACACTCCATTCACTTCGCACAGTGAATTGAAGTGTTGGAACAGACTGCTTCTCTTTCAGAGAAACGGGTGTGAGTTTTTTGTGAAAGCTTGTAAGTAGCTTAAGGCACTTTCAAAGGAAAGTGATTTTCTCTGACAGGAAAGCATTTAGAAAGTGAAGCAACACTCCATTCACTTCGCACAGTGAATTGAAGTGTTGGAACAGACTGCTTCTCTTTCAGAGAAACGGATGTGAGTTTTTTGTGAAAGCTTGTAAGGAGCTTAAGGCACTTTCAAAGGAAAGTGATTTTCTCTGACAGGACAGCATTTAGAAAGTGAAGCAACACTCCATTCACTCGCACAGTGTATTGACGTGTTGGAACAGACTGCTTCTCTTTCAGAGAAACGCATGTGAATTTCTTTTCAATGCTTGTAAATAGCTTAAGGCACTTTCAAAGGAAAGTGATTTTCTCTGAAAGGACAGCATTTAGAAAGTGAAGCAACACTCCATTCACTTCGCACAGTGAATTGAAGTGTTGGAACAGACTGCTTCTCTTTCAGGGAAACTCATGTGACTTTTTTGTGAAAGCTTGTAAGTAGCTTAAGGCACTTTCAAAGGAAAGTGATTTTCTCTTACAGGACAACATTTAGAAAGTGAAGCAACACTCCAATCACTTCGCTCAGTGAATTGAAGTGTTGGAACAGACTGCTTCTCTTTCAGAGAAACGCATGTGAGTTTTTTGTAAAAGCTTGTAAGTAGCTTAAGACACTTTTAAAGTAAAGTGATTTTCTCTGACAGGACAGCATTTAGAAAGTGAAGCAACACTCCATTCACTTCGCACAGTGAATTGAAGTGTTTCAACAGACTGCTTCTCCTTCAGAGAAACGCATGTGAATTTCTGTTGAATGTTTGTAAGTAGCTTAATGCGCTTTCAAAGTAAAGTGATTTTCTCTGAAAGGACAGCATTTAGAAAGTGAAGCAACACTCCATTCACTTCGCACAGTGAATTGAAGTGTTGGAACAGACTGCTTTTCTTTCAGGGAAACGCATGTGAGTTTTTTGTGAAAGCTTGTAAGTAGCTTAAGGCACTTTCAAAGGAAAGTGATTTTCTCTGAAAGGACAGCATTTAGAAAGTGAAGCAACACTCCATTCACTTCGCACAGTGAATTGAAGTGTTGGAACAGACTGCTTCTCTTTCAGAGAAACGCATGTGAATTTCTGTTCAATGCTTGTAAGTAGCTTAAGGCACTTTCAAAGGAAAGTGATTTTCTCTGAAAGGACAGCATTTAGAAAGTGAAGCAACACTCCATTCACTTCGCACAGTGAATTGAAGTGTTGGAACAGACTGCTTCTCTTTCAGAGAAACGCATGTGAGTTTTTTGTGAAAGCTTGTAAGTAGCTTAAGGCACTTTCAAAGGAAAGTGATTTTCTCTGACAGGACAGCATTTAGAAAGTGAAGCAACACTCCATTCACTTCGCACAGTGAATTGAAGTGTTGGAACAGACTGCTTCTCTTTCAGAGAAACGGATGTGTGTTTTTTGTGAAAGCTTGTAAGTAGCTTAAGGCACTTTCAAAGGAAAGTGTTTTTCTCTGAAAGAACAGCATTTAGAAAGTGAAGCAACACTCCATTCACTTCGCACAGTGTATTGAAGTGTTGGAACAGACTGCTTCTCTTTCAGAGAAACGGATGTGTGTTTTTTGTGAAAGCTTGTAAGTAGCTTAAGGCACTTTCAAAGGAAAGTGATTTTCTCTGAAAGAACAGCATTTAGAAAGTGAAGCAACACTCCATTCACTTCGCACAGTGAATTGAAGTGTTGGAACAGACTACTTCTCTTTCAGAGAAACGCATGTGAATTTCTGTTGAATGCTTGTAAGTAGCTTAAGGCACTTTCAAAGGAAAGTGATTTTCTCTGAAAGGACAGCATTTAGAAAGTGAAGCAACACTCCATTCACTTCGCACAGTGAATTGAAGTGTTGGAACAGACTGCTTCTCTTTCAGAGAAACGGATGTGTGTTTTTTGTGAAAGCATGTAAGTAGCTTAAGGCACTTTCAAAGGAAAGTGATTTTCTCTGAAAGGACAGCATTTAGAAAGTGAAGCAACACTCCATTCACTTTTCACAGTGAATT
The DNA here is from genome assembly GCF_982192425.1 of Myodes glareolus. Lineage (NCBI taxonomy): Eukaryota > Metazoa > Chordata > Mammalia > Rodentia > Cricetidae > Myodes > Myodes glareolus. The sequence continues at coordinate 2,077,932 of NC_142040.1, forward strand.
GAAGTGTTGGAACAGACTGCTTCTCTTTCAGAGAAACGGATGTGAGTTTTTTGTGAGTGCTTGTAAGTAGCTTAAGGCACTTTCAAAGGAAAGTGATTTTCTCTGAAAGGACAGCATTTAGAAAGTGAACAACACTCCATTCACTTCGCACAGTGAATTGAAGTGTTGGAACAGACTGCTTCTCTTTCAGAGTAACGGATGTGAGTTTTTTGTGAATGCTTGTAAGTAGCTTAAGGCACTTTCAAAGGAAAGTGATTTTCTCTGAAAGGACAGCATTTAGAAAGTGAAGCAACACTCCATTCACTTCGCACAGTGAATTGAAGTGTTGGAACAGACTGCTTCTTTTTCAGAGAAACGGATGTGAGTTTTTTCTGAAAGCTTGTAAGTAGCTTAAGGCACTTTCAAAGGAAAGTGATTTTCTCTGAAAGGACAGCATTTAGAAAGTGAAGCAACACTCCATTCACTTCGCACAGTGAATTGAAGTGTTGGAACAGACTGCTTCTCTTTCAGAGAAACGGGTGTGAGTTTTTTGTCAAAGCTTGTAAGTAGCTTAACGCACTTTCAAAGGAAAGTGATTTTCTCTGACAGGACAGCATTTAGAAAGTGAAGCAACACTCCATTCACTTCGCACAGTGAATTGAAGTGTTGGAACAGACTGCTTCTCTTTCAGAGAAACGGATGTGAGTTTTTTGTGAAAGCTTGTAAGTAGCTTAAGGCACTTTCAAAATAAAGTGATTTTCTCTGAAAGGACAGCATTTAGAAAGTGAAGCAACACTCCATTCACTTCGCACAGTGTATTGAAGTGTTGGAACAGACTGCTTCTCTTTCAGAGAAACGCATGTGAATTTCTTTTCAATGCTTGTAAGTAGCTTAAGGCACTTTCAAAGGAAAGTGATTTTCTCTGAAAGGACAGCATTTAGAAAGTGAAGCAACACTCCATTCACTTCGCACAGTGAATTGAAGTGTTGGAACAGACTGCTTCTCTTTCAGAGAAACTCATGTGAGTTTTTTGTAAAAGCTTGTAAGTAGCTTAAGGCACTTTCAAAGTAAAGTGATTTTCTCTGATAGGACAGCATTTAGAAAGTGAAGCAACACTCCATTCACTTCGCACAGTGAATTGAAGTGTTTCAACAGACTGCTTCTCCTTCAGAGAAACGCATGTGAATTTCGGTTCAATGCTTGTAAGTAGCTTAAGGCGCTTTCAAAGTAAAGTGATTTTCTCTGAAAGGACAGCATTTAGAAAGCGAAGCAACACTCCATTCACTTCGCACAGTGAATTGAAGTGTTGGAACAGACTGCTTCTCTTTCAGAGAAACGCATTTGAATTTCTGTTGAATGCTTGTAAGTAGCTTAAGGCACTTTCTAAGGAAAGTGATTTTCTCTGAAAGGACAGCATTTAGAAAGTGAAGCAACACTCCATTCACTTCGCACAGTGAATTGAAGTGTTGGAACAGACTGCTTCTCTTTCAGAGAAACGCATGTGAATTTCTGTTGAATGCTTGTAAGTAGCTTGAGGCACTTTCAAAGGAAAGTGATTTTCTCTGACAGGACAGCATTTAGAAAGTGAAGCAACACTCCATTCACTTCGCACAGTGAATTGAAGTGTTGGAAAAGACTGCTTCTCTTTCAGAGAAACACATGTGAATTTCTGTTGAATGCTTGTAAGTAGCTTAAGGCACTTTCAAAGGAAAGTGATTTTCTCTGAAAGGACAGCATTTAGGAAGTGAAGCAATATTCCATTCACTTCGAACAGTGAATTGAAGTGTTGGAACAGACTGCTTCTCTTTCAGAGAAACGCATGTGAATTTCTGTTGAATGCTTATATGTAGCTTAAGGCACTTTCAAAGGAAAGTGATTTTCTCTGAAAGGACAGCATTTAGAAAGTGAAGCAACACTCCATTCACTTCGCACAGTGAATTGAAGTGTTGGAACAGACTGCTTCTCTTTCAGAGAAACGCATGTGAATTTCTGTTGAATGCTTGTAAGTAGCTTAAGGCACTTTCAAAGGAAAGTGATTTTCTCTGAAAGGACAGCATTTAGAAAGTGAAGCAACACTCCATTCACTTCGCACAGTGAATTGAAGTGTTGGAACAGACTGCTTCTCTTTCAGAGAAACGCATGTGAATTTCTGTTGAATGCTTGTAAGTAGCTTAAGGCATTTTCAAAGGAAAGTGATTTTGTCTGAAAGGACAGCATTTAGAAAGTGAAGCAACACTCCATTCACTTCGCACAGTGAATTGAAGTGTTGGAACAGACTGCTTCTCTTTCAGAGAAACGCATGTGAATTTCTGTTGAATGCTTGTAAGTAGCTTAAGGCATTTTCAAAGGAAAGTGATTTTGTCTGAAAGGACAGCATTTAGAAAGTGAAGCAACACTCCATTCACTTCGCACAGTGAATTGAAGTGTTGGAACAGACTGCTTCTGTTTCAGAGAAACGCATGTGAATTTCTGTTGAATGCTTGTAAGTAGCTTGAGGCACTTTCAAAGGAAAGTGATTTTCTCTGACAGGACAGCATTTAGAAAGTGAAGCAACACTCCATTCACTTCGCACAGTGAATTGAAGTGTTGGAACAGACTGCTTCTCTTTCAGAGAAACGCATGTGAATTTCTGTTGAATGCTTGTAAGTAGCTTAAGGCATTTTCAAAGGAAAGTGATTTTGTCTGAAAGGACAGCATTTAGAAAGTGAAGCAACACTCCATTCACTTCGCACAGTGAATTGAAGTGTTGGAACAGACTGCTTCTGTTTCAGAGAAACGCATGTGAATTTCTGTTGAATGCTTGTAAGTAGCTTAAGGCACTTTCAAAGGAAAGTGATTTTCTCTGACAGGACAGCATTTAGAAAGTGAAGCAACACTCCATTCACTTCGCACAGTGAATTGAAGTGTTGGAACTCACTGCTTCTCTTTCAGAGAAACACATGTGAATTTCTGTTGAATGCTTGTAAGTAGCTTAAGGCACTTTCAAAGGAAAGTGATTTTCTCTGAAAGGACAGCATTTAGAAAGTGAAGCAACACTCCATTCACTTCGCACAGTGAATTGAAGTGTTGAAACAGACTGCTTCTCTTTCAGAGAAACGCATGTGAATTACTGTTCAATGCTTGTAAGTAGCTTAAGGCACTTTCAAAGGAAACTGATTTTCTCTGAAAGGACAGCATTTAGAAAGTGAAGCAACACTCCATTCACTTCCCACAGTGAATTGAAGTGCTGGAACAGACTGGTTCTCTTTCAGAGAAACGCATGTCAGTTTTTTGTGAAAGCTTGAAAGTAGCTTAAGGCACTTTCAAAGGAAAGTGATTTTCTCTGAAAGGACAGCATTTAGAAAGTGAAGCAACACTCCATTCACTTCGCACAGTGAATTGAAGTGTTGGAACAGACTGCTTCTCTTTCAGAGAAACGCATGTGAATTTCTGTTCAATGCTTGTAAGTAGCTTAAGGCACTTTCAAAGGAAAGTGATTTTCTCTTACAGGACAGCATTTAGAAAGTGAAGCAACACTCCATTCACTTCGCACAGTGAATTGAAGTGTTGGAACAGACTGCTTCTCTTTCAGAGAAACGCATGTGAATTACTGTTCAATGCTTGTAAGTAGCTTAAGGCACTTTCAAAGGAAACTGATTTTCTCTGAAAGGACAGCATTTAGAAAGTGAAGCAACACTCCATTCACTTCCCACAGTGAATTGAAGTGCTGGAACAGACTGGTTCTCTTTCAGAGAAACGCATGTCAGTTTTTTGTGAAAGCTTGAAAGTAGCTTAAGGCACTTTCAAAGGAAAGTGATTTTCTCTGAAAGGACAGCATTTAGAAAGTGAAGCAACACTCCATTCACTTCGCACAGTGAATTGAAGTGTTGGAACAGACTGCTTCTCTTTCAGAGAAACGGATGTGAGTTTTTTCTGAAAGCTTGTAAGTAGCTTAAGGCACTTTCAAAGGAAAGTGATTTTCTCTGAAAGGACAGCATTTAGAAAGTGAAGCAACACTCCATTCACTTCGCACAGTGAATTGAAGTGTTGGAACAGACTGCTTCTCTTTCAGAGAAACGGGTGTGAGTTTTTTGTGAAAGCTTGTAAGTAGCTTAAGGCACTTTCAAAGGAAAGTGATTTTCTCTGACAGGAAAGCATTTAGAAAGTGAAGCAACACTCCATTCACTTCGCACAGTGAATTGAAGTGTTGGAACAGACTGCTTCTCTTTCAGAGAAACGGATGTGAGTTTTTTGTGAAAGCTTGTAAGGAGCTTAAGGCACTTTCAAAGGAAAGTGATTTTCTCTGACAGGACAGCATTTAGAAAGTGAAGCAACACTCCATTCACTCGCACAGTGTATTGACGTGTTGGAACAGACTGCTTCTCTTTCAGAGAAACGCATGTGAATTTCTTTTCAATGCTTGTAAATAGCTTAAGGCACTTTCAAAGGAAAGTGATTTTCTCTGAAAGGACAGCATTTAGAAAGTGAAGCAACACTCCATTCACTTCGCACAGTGAATTGAAGTGTTGGAACAGACTGCTTCTCTTTCAGGGAAACTCATGTGACTTTTTTGTGAAAGCTTGTAAGTAGCTTAAGGCACTTTCAAAGGAAAGTGATTTTCTCTTACAGGACAACATTTAGAAAGTGAAGCAACACTCCAATCACTTCGCTCAGTGAATTGAAGTGTTGGAACAGACTGCTTCTCTTTCAGAGAAACGCATGTGAGTTTTTTGTAAAAGCTTGTAAGTAGCTTAAGACACTTTTAAAGTAAAGTGATTTTCTCTGACAGGACAGCATTTAGAAAGTGAAGCAACACTCCATTCACTTCGCACAGTGAATTGAAGTGTTTCAACAGACTGCTTCTCCTTCAGAGAAACGCATGTGAATTTCTGTTGAATGTTTGTAAGTAGCTTAATGCGCTTTCAAAGTAAAGTGATTTTCTCTGAAAGGACAGCATTTAGAAAGTGAAGCAACACTCCATTCACTTCGCACAGTGAATTGAAGTGTTGGAACAGACTGCTTTTCTTTCAGGGAAACGCATGTGAGTTTTTTGTGAAAGCTTGTAAGTAGCTTAAGGCACTTTCAAAGGAAAGTGATTTTCTCTGAAAGGACAGCATTTAGAAAGTGAAGCAACACTCCATTCACTTCGCACAGTGAATTGAAGTGTTGGAACAGACTGCTTCTCTTTCAGAGAAACGCATGTGAATTTCTGTTCAATGCTTGTAAGTAGCTTAAGGCACTTTCAAAGGAAAGTGATTTTCTCTGAAAGGACAGCATTTAGAAAGTGAAGCAACACTCCATTCACTTCGCACAGTGAATTGAAGTGTTGGAACAGACTGCTTCTCTTTCAGAGAAACGCATGTGAGTTTTTTGTGAAAGCTTGTAAGTAGCTTAAGGCACTTTCAAAGGAAAGTGATTTTCTCTGACAGGACAGCATTTAGAAAGTGAAGCAACACTCCATTCACTTCGCACAGTGAATTGAAGTGTTGGAACAGACTGCTTCTCTTTCAGAGAAACGGATGTGTGTTTTTTGTGAAAGCTTGTAAGTAGCTTAAGGCACTTTCAAAGGAAAGTGTTTTTCTCTGAAAGAACAGCATTTAGAAAGTGAAGCAACACTCCATTCACTTCGCACAGTGTATTGAAGTGTTGGAACAGACTGCTTCTCTTTCAGAGAAACGGATGTGTGTTTTTTGTGAAAGCTTGTAAGTAGCTTAAGGCACTTTCAAAGGAAAGTGATTTTCTCTGAAAGAACAGCATTTAGAAAGTGAAGCAACACTCCATTCACTTCGCACAGTGAATTGAAGTGTTGGAACAGACTACTTCTCTTTCAGAGAAACGCATGTGAATTTCTGTTGAATGCTTGTAAGTAGCTTAAGGCACTTTCAAAGGAAAGTGATTTTCTCTGAAAGGACAGCATTTAGAAAGTGAAGCAACACTCCATTCACTTCGCACAGTGAATTGAAGTGTTGGAACAGACTGCTTCTCTTTCAGAGAAACGGATGTGTGTTTTTTGTGAAAGCATGTAAGTAGCTTAAGGCACTTTCAAAGGAAAGTGATTTTCTCTGAAAGGACAGCATTTAGAAAGTGAAGCAACACTCCATTCACTTTTCACAGTGAATTGAAGTGTTGGAACAGACTGCTTCTCTTTCAGAGAAACGGATGTGAGTTTTTTGTGAGTGCTTGTAAGTAGCTTAAGGCACTTTCAAAGGAAAGTGATTTTCTCTGAAAGGACAGCATTTAGAAAGTGAACAACACTCCATTCACTTCGCACAGTGAATTGAAGTGTTGGAACAGACTGCTTCTCTTTCAGAGTAACGGATGTGAGTTTTTTGTGAATGCTTGTAAGTAGCTTAAGGCACTTTCAAAGGAAAGTGATTTTCTCTGAAAGGACAGCATTTAGAAAGTGAAGCAACACTCCATTCACTTCGCACAGTGAATTGAAGTGTTGGAACAGACTGCTTCTTTTTCAGAGAAACGGATGTGAGTTTTTTCTGAAAGCTTGTAAGTAGCTTAAGGCACTTTCAAAGGAAAGTGATTTTCTCTGAAAGGACAGCATTTAGAAAGTGAAGCAACACTCCATTCACTTCGCACAGTGAATTGAAGTGTTGGAACAGACTGCTTCTCTTTCAGAGAAACGGGTGTGAGTTTTTTGTCAAAGCTTGTAAGTAGCTTAACGCACTTTCAAAGGAAAGTGATTTTCTCTGACAGGACAGCATTTAGAAAGTGAAGCAACACTCCATTCACTTCGCACAGTGAATTGAAGTGTTGGAACAGACTGCTTCTCTTTCAGAGAAACGGATGTGAGTTTTTTGTGAAAGCTTGTAAGTAGCTTAAGGCACTTTCAAAATAAAGTGATTTTCTCTGAAAGGACAGCATTTAGAAAGTGAAGCAACACTCCATTCACTTCGCACAGTGTATTGAAGTGTTGGAACAGACTGCTTCTCTTTCAGAGAAACGCATGTGAATTTCTTTTCAATGCTTGTAAGTAGCTTAAGGCACTTTCAAAGGAAAGTGATTTTCTCTGAAAGGACAGCATTTAGAAAGTGAAGCAACACTCCATTCACTTCGCACAGTGAATTGAAGTGTTGGAACAGACTGCTTCTCTTTCAGAGAAACTCATGTGAGTTTTTTGTAAAAGCTTGTAAGTAGCTTAAGGCACTTTCAAAGTAAAGTGATTTTCTCTGATAGGACAGCATTTAGAAAGTGAAGCAACACTCCATTCACTTCGCACAGTGAATTGAAGTGTTTCAACAGACTGCTTCTCCTTCAGAGAAACGCATGTGAATTTCTGTTCAATGCTTGTAAGTAGCTTAAGGCGCTTTCAAAGTAAAGTGATTTTCTCTTACAGGACAGCATTTAGAAAGCGAAGCAACACTCCATTCACTTCGCACAGTGAATTGAAGTGTTGGAACAGACTGCTTCTCTTTCAGAGAAACGCATTTGAATTTCTGTTGAATGCTTGTAAGTAGCTTAAGGCACTTTCTAAGGAAAGTGATTTTCTCTGAAAGGACAGCATTTAGAAAGTGAAGCAACACTCCATTCACTTCGCACAGTGAATTGAAGTGTTGGAACAGACTGCTTCTCTTTCAGAGAAACGCATGTGAATTTCTGTTGAATGCTTGTAAGTAGCTTGAGGCACTTTCAAAGGAAAGTGATTTTCTCTGACAGGACAGCATTTAGAAAGTGAAGCAACACTCCATTCACTTCGCACAGTGAATTGAAGTGTTGGAAAAGACTGCTTCTCTTTCAGAGAAACACATGTGAATTTCTGTTGAATGCTTGTAAGTAGCTTAAGGCACTTTCAAAGGAAAGTGATTTTCTCTGAAAGGACAGCATTTAGGAAGTGAAGCAATATTCCATTCACTTCGAACAGTGAATTGAAGTGTTGGAACAGACTGCTTCTCTTTCAGAGAAACGCATGTGAATTTCTGTTGAATGCTTATATGTAGCTTAAGGCACTTTCAAAGGAAAGTGATTTTCTCTGAAAGGACAGCATTTAGAAAGTGAAGCAACACTCCATTCACTTCGCACAGTGAATTGAAGTGTTGGAACAGACTGCTTCTCTTTCAGAGAAACGCATGTGAATTTCTGTTGAATGCTTGTAAGTAGCTTAAGGCACTTTCAAAGGAAAGTGATTTTCTCTGAAAGGACAGCATTTAGAAAGTGAAGCAACACTCCATTCACTTCGCACAGTGAATTGAAGTGTTGGAACAGACTGCTTCTCTTTCAGAGAAACGCATGTGAATTTCTGTTGAATGCTTGTAAGTAGCTTAAGGCATTTTCAAAGGAAAGTGATTTTGTCTGAAAGGACAGCATTTAGAAAGTGAAGCAACACTCCATTCACTTCGCACAGTGAATTGAAGTGTTGGAACAGACTGCTTCTGTTTCAGAGAAACGCATGTGAATTTCTGTTGAATGCTTGTAAGTAGCTTGAGGCACTTTCAAAGGAAAGTGATTTTCTCTGACAGGACAGCATTTAGAAAGTGAAGCAACACTCCATTCACTTCGCACAGTGAATTGAAGTGTTGGAACAGACTGCTTCTCTTTCAGAGAAACGCATGTGAATTTCTGTTGAATGCTTATAAGTAGCTTAAGGCACTTTCAAAGGAAAGTGATTTTCTCTGAAAGGACAGCATTTAGAAAGTGAAGCAACACTCCATTCACTTCGCACAGTGAATTGAAGTGTTGGAACAGACTGCTTCTCTTTCAGAGAAACGCATGTGAATTTCTGTTGAATGCTTGTAAGTAGCTTAAGGCACTTTCAAAGGAAAGTGATTTTCTCTGAAAGGACAGCATTTAGAAAGTGAAGCAACACTCCATTCACTTCGCACAGTGAATTGAAGTGTTGGAACAGACTGCTTCTCTTTCAGAGAAACGCATGTGAATTTCTGTTCAATGCTTGTAAGTAGCTTAAGGCACTTTCAAAGGAAAGTGATTTTCTCTGAAAGGACAGCATTTAGAAAGTGAAGCAACACTCCATTCACTTCGCACAGTGTATTGAAGTGTTGGAACAGACTGCTTCTCTTTCAGAGAAACGGAAGTGAGTTTTTTGTGAAAGCTTGTAATTAGCTTAAGGCACTTTCAAAGGAAAGTGATTTTCTCTGACAGGACAGCATTTAGAAAGGGAAGCAACACTCCATTCACTTCGCACAGTGAATTGAAGTGTTGGAACAGACTGCTTCTCTTTCAGAGAAACGGATGTGAGTTTTTTCTGAAAGCTTGTAAGTAGCTTAAGGCACTTTCAAAATAAAGTGATTTTCTCGGACAGGACAGCATTTAGCAAGTGAAGCAAAACTCCATTCACTTCGCACAGTGAATTGAAGTGTTGGAACAGACTGCTTCTCTTTCAGAGAAACACATGTGAATTTCTGTTCAATGCTTGTAAGTAGCTTAAGGCACTTTCAAAGGAAAGTGATTTTCTCTGAAAGGACAGCATTTAGAAAGTGAAGCAACACTCCATTCACTTCGCACAGTGAATTGAAGTGTTGGAACAGACTGCTTCTCTTTCAGAGAAACGGATGTGAGTTTTTTGTGAAAGCTTGTAAGTAGCTTAAGGCACTTTCAAAGGAAAGTGATTTTCTCTGACAGGACAGCATTTAGAAAGTGAAGCAACACTCCATTCACTTCCCACAGTGAATTGAAGTGCTGGAACAGACTGGTTCTCTTTCAGAGAAACGCATGTCAGTTTTTTGTGAAAGCTTGAAAGTAGCTTAAGGCACTTTCAAAGGAAAGTGATTTTCTCTGAAAGGACAGCATTTAGAAAGTGAAGCAACACTCCATTCACTTCGCACAGTGAATTGAAGTGTTGGAACAGACTGCTTCTCTTTCAGAGAAACGCATGTGAATTTCTGTTCAATGCTTGTAAGTAGCTTAAGGCACTTTCAAAGGAAAGTGATTTTCTCTTACAGGACAGCATTTAGAAAGTGAAGCAACACTCCATTCACTTCGCACAGTGAATTGAAGTGTTGGAACAGACTGCTTCTCTTTCAGAGAAACGCATGTGAATTACTGTTCAATGCTTGTAAGTAGCTTAAGGCACTTTCAAAGGAAACTGATTTTCTCTGAAAGGACAGCATTTAGAAAGTGAAGCAACACTCCATTCACTTCCCACAGTGAATTGAAGTGCTGGAACAGACTGGTTCTCTTTCAGAGAAACGCATGTCAGTTTTTTGTGAAAGCTTGAAAGTAGCTTAAGGCACTTTCAAAGGAAAGTGATTTTCTCTGAAAGGACAGCATTTAGAAAGTGAAGCAACACTCCATTCACTTCGCACAGTGAATTGAAGTGTTGGAACAGACTGCTTCTCTTTCAGAGAAACGGATGTGAGTTTTTTCTGAAAGCTTGTAAGTAGCTTAAGGCACTTTCAAAGGAAAGTGATTTTCTCTGAAAGGACAGCATTTAGAAAGTGAAGCAACACTCCATTCACTTCGCACAGTGAATTGAAGTGTTGGAACAGACTGCTTCTCTTTCAGAGAAACGGGTGTGAGTTTTTTGTGAAAGCTTGTAAGTAGCTTAAGGCACTTTCAAAGGAAAGTGATTTTCTCTGACAGGAAAGCATTTAGAAAGTGAAGCAACACTCCATTCACTTCGCACAGTGAATTGAAGTGTTGGAACAGACTGCTTCTCTTTCAGAGAAACGGATGTGAGTTTTTTGTGAAAGCTTGTAAGGAGCTTAAGGCACTTTCAAAGGAAAGTGATTTTCTCTGACAGGACAGCATTTAGAAAGTGAAGCAACACTCCATTCACTCGCACAGTGTATTGACGTGTTGGAACAGACTGCTTCTCTTTCAGAGAAACGCATGTGAATTTCTTTTCAATGCTTGTAAATAGCTTAAGGCACTTTCAAAGGAAAGTGATTTTCTCTGAAAGGACAGCATTTAGAAAGTGAAGCAACACTCCATTCACTTCGCACAGTGAATTGAAGTGTTGGAACAGACTGCTTCTCTTTCAGGGAAACTCATGTGACTTTTTTGTGAAAGCTTGTAAGTAGCTTAAGGCACTTTCAAAGGAAAGTGATTTTCTCTTACAGGACAACATTTAGAAAGTGAAGCAACACTCCAATCACTTCGCTCAGTGAATTGAAGTGTTGGAACAGACTGCTTCTCTTTCAGAGAAACGCATGTGAGTTTTTTGTAAAAGCTTGTAAGTAGCTTAAGACACTTTTAAAGTAAAGTGATTTTCTCTGACAGGACAGCATTTAGAAAGTGAAGCAACACTCCATTCACTTCGCACAGTGAATTGAAGTGTTTCAACAGACTGCTTCTCCTTCAGAGAAACGCATGTGAATTTCTGTTGAATGTTTGTAAGTAGCTTAATGCGCTTTCAAAGTAAAGTGATTTTCTCTGAAAGGACAGCATTTAGAAAGTGAAGCAACACTCCATTCACTTCGCACAGTGAATTGAAGTGTTGGAACAGACTGCTTTTCTTTCAGGGAAACGCATGTGAGTTTTTTGTGAAAGCTTGTAAGTAGCTTAAGGCACTTTCAAAGGAAAGTGATTTTCTCTGAAAGGACAGCATTTAGAAAGTGAAGCAACACTCCATTCACTTCGCACAGTGAATTGAAGTGTTGGAACAGACTGCTTCTCTTTCAGAGAAACGCATGTGAATTTCTGTTCAATGCTTGTAAGTAGCTTAAGGCACTTTCAAAGGAAAGTGATTTTCTCTGAAAGGACAGCATTTAGAAAGTGAAGCAACACTCCATTCACTTCGCACAGTGAATTGAAGTGTTGGAACAGACTGCTTCTCTTTCAGAGAAACGCATGTGAGTTTTTTGTGAAAGCTTGTAAGTAGCTTAAGGCACTTTCAAAGGAAAGTGATTTTCTCTGACAGGACAGCATTTAGAAAGTGAAGCAACACTCCATTCACTTCGCACAGTGAATTGAAGTGTTGGAACAGACTGCTTCTCTTTCAGAGAAACGGATGTGTGTTTTTTGTGAAAGCTTGTAAGTAGCTTAAGGCACTTTCAAAGGAAAGTGTTTTTCTCTGAAAGAACAGCATTTAGAAAGTGAAGCAACACTCCATTCACTTCGCACAGTGTATTGAAGTGTTGGAACAGACTGCTTCTCTTTCAGAGAAACGGATGTGTGTTTTTTGTGAAAGCTTGTAAGTAGCTTAAGGCACTTTCAAAGGAAAGTGATTTTCTCTGAAAGAACAGCATTTAGAAAGTGAAGCAACACTCCATTCACTTCGCACAGTGAATTGAAGTGTTGGAACAGACTACTTCTCTTTCAGAGAAACGCATGTGAATTTCTGTTGAATGCTTGTAAGTAGCTTAAGGCACTTTCAAAGGAAAGTGATTTTCTCTGAAAGGACAGCATTTAGAAAGTGAAGCAACACTCCATTCACTTCGCACAGTGAATTGAAGTGTTGGAACAGACTGCTTCTCTTTCAGAGAAACGGATGTGTGTTTTTTGTGAAAGCATGTAAGTAGCTTAAGGCACTTTCAAAGGAAAGTGATTTTCTCTGAAAGGACAGCATTTAGAAAGTGAAGCAACACTCCATTCACTTTTCACAGTGAATTGAAGTGTTGGAACAGACTGCTTCTCTTTCAGAGAAACGGATGTGAGTTTTTTGTGAGTGCTTGTAAGTAGCTTAAGGCACTTTCAAAGGAAAGTGATTTTCTCTGAAAGGACAGCATTTAGAAAGTGAACAACACTCCATTCACTTCGCACAGTGAATTGAAGTGTTGGAACAGACTGCTTCTCTTTCAGAGTAACGGATGTGAGTTTTTTGTGAATGCTTGTAAGTAGCTTAAGGCACTTTCAAAGGAAAGTGATTTTCTCTGAAAGGACAGCATTTAGAAAGTGAAGCAACACTCCATTCACTTCGCACAGTGAATTGAAGTGTTGGAACAGACTGCTTCTTTTTCAGAGAAACGGATGTGAGTTTTTTCTGAAAGCTTGTAAGTAGCTTAAGGCACTTTCAAAGGAAAGTGATTTTCTCTGAAAGGACAGCATTTAGAAAGTGAAGCAACACTCCATTCACTTCGCACAGTGAATTGAAGTGTTGGAACAGACTGCTTCTCTTTCAGAGAAACGGGTGTGAGTTTTTTGTCAAAGCTTGTAAGTAGCTTAACGCACTTTCAAAGGAAAGTGATTTTCTCTGACAGGACAGCATTTAGAAAGTGAAGCAACACTCCATTCACTTCGCACAGTGAATTGAAGTGTTGGAACAGACTGCTTCTCTTTCAGAGAAACGGATGTGAGTTTTTTGTGAAAGCTTGTAAGTAGCTTAAGGCACTTTCAAAATAAAGTGATTTTCTCTGAAAGGACAGCATTTAGAAAGTGAAGCAACACTCCATTCACTTCGCACAGTGTATTGAAGTGTTGGAACAGACTGCTTCTCTTTCAGAGAAACGCATGTGAATTTCTTTTCAATGCTTGTAAGTAGCTTAAGGCACTTTCAAAGGAAAGTGATTTTCTCTGAAAGGACAGCATTTAGAAAGTGAAGCAACACTCCATTCACTTCGCACAGTGAATTGAAGTGTTGGAACAGACTGCTTCTCTTTCAGAGAAACTCATGTGAGTTTTTTGTAAAAGCTTGTAAGTAGCTTAAGGCACTTTCAAAGTAAAGTGATTTTCTCTGATAGGACAGCATTTAGAAAGTGAAGCAACACTCCATTCACTTCGCACAGTGAATTGAAGTGTTTCAACAGACTGCTTCTCCTTCAGAGAAACGCATGTGAATTTCGGTTCAATGCTTGTAAGTAGCTTAAGGCGCTTTCAAAGTAAAGTGATTTTCTCTGAAAGGACAGCATTTAGAAAGCGAAGCAACACTCCATTCACTTCGCACAGTGAATTGAAGTGTTGGAACAGACTGCTTCTCTTTCAGAGAAACGCATTTGAATTTCTGTTGAATGCTTGTAAGTAGCTTAAGGCACTTTCTAAGGAAAGTGATTTTCTCTGAAAGGACAGCATTTAGAAAGTGAAGCAACACTCCATTCACTTCGCACAGTGAATTGAAGTGTTGGAACAGACTGCTTCTCTTTCAGAGAAACGCATGTGAATTTCTGTTGAATGCTTGTAAGTAGCTTGAGGCACTTTCAAAGGAAAGTGATTTTCTCTGACAGGACAGCATTTAGAAAGTGAAGCAACACTCCATTCACTTCGCACAGTGAATTGAAGTGTTGGAAAAGACTGCTTCTCTTTCAGAGAAACACATGTGAATTTCTGTTGAATGCTTGTAAGTAGCTTAAGGCACTTTCAAAGGAAAGTGATTTTCTCTGAAAGGACAGCATTTAGGAAGTGAAGCAATATTCCATTCACTTCGAACAGTGAATTGAAGTGTTGGAACAGACTGCTTCTCTTTCAGAGAAACGCATGTGAATTTCTGTTGAATGCTTATATGTAGCTTAAGGCACTTTCAAAGGAAAGTGATTTTCTCTGAAAGGACAGCATTTAGAAAGTGAAGCAACACTCCATTCACTTCGCACAGTGAATTGAAGTGTTGGAACAGACTGCTTCTCTTTCAGAGAAACGCATGTGAATTTCTGTTGAATGCTTGTAAGTAGCTTAAGGCACTTTCAAAGGAAAGTGATTTTCTCTGAAAGGACAGCATTTAGAAAGTGAAGCAACACTCCATTCACTTCGCACAGTGAATTGAAGTGTTGGAACAGACTGCTTCTCTTTCAGAGAAACGCATGTGAATTTCTGTTGAATGCTTGTAAGTAGCTTAAGGCATTTTCAAAGGAAAGTGATTTTGTCTGAAAGGACAGCATTTAGAAAGTGAAGCAACACTCCATTCACTTCGCACAGTGAATTGAAGTGTTGGAACAGACTGCTTCTCTTTCAGAGAAACGCATGTGAATTTCTGTTGAATGCTTGTAAGTAGCTTAAGGCATTTTCAAAGGAAAGTGATTTTGTCTGAAAGGACAGCATTTAGAAAGTGAAGCAACACTCCATTCACTTCGCACAGTGAATTGAAGTGTTGGAACAGACTGCTTCTGTTTCAGAGAAACGCATGTGAATTTCTGTTGAATGCTTGTAAGTAGCTTGAGGCACTTTCAAAGGAAAGTGATTTTCTCTGACAGGACAGCATTTAGAAAGTGAAGCAACACTCCATTCACTTCGCACAGTGAATTGAAGTGTTGGAACAGACTGCTTCTCTTTCAGAGAAACGCATGTGAATTTCTGTTGAATGCTTGTAAGTAGCTTAAGGCATTTTCAAAGGAAAGTGATTTTGTCTGAAAGGACAGCATTTAGAAAGTGAAGCAACACTCCATTCACTTCGCACAGTGAATTGAAGTGTTGGAACAGACTGCTTCTGTTTCAGAGAAACGCATGTGAATTTCTGTTGAATGCTTGTAAGTAGCTTAAGGCACTTTCAAAGGAAAGTGATTTTCTCTGACAGGACAGCATTTAGAAAGTGAAGCAACACTCCATTCACTTCGCACAGTGAATTGAAGTGTTGGAACTCACTGCTTCTCTTTCAGAGAAACACATGTGAATTTCTGTTGAATGCTTGTAAGTAGCTTAAGGCACTTTCAAAGGAAAGTGATTTTCTCTGAAAGGACAGCATTTAGAAAGTGAAGCAACACTCCATTCACTTCGCACAGTGAATTGAAGTGTTGAAACAGACTGCTTCTCTTTCAGAGAAACGCATGTGAATTACTGTTCAATGCTTGTAAGTAGCTTAAGGCACTTTCAAAGGAAACTGATTTTCTCTGAAAGGACAGCATTTAGAAAGTGAAGCAACACTCCATTCACTTCCCACAGTGAATTGAAGTGCTGGAACAGACTGGTTCTCTTTCAGAGAAACGCATGTCAGTTTTTTGTGAAAGCTTGAAAGTAGCTTAAGGCACTTTCAAAGGAAAGTGATTTTCTCTGAAAGGACAGCATTTAGAAAGTGAAGCAACACTCCATTCACTTCGCACAGTGAATTGAAGTGTTGGAACAGACTGCTTCTCTTTCAGAGAAACGCATGTGAATTTCTGTTCAATGCTTGTAAGTAGCTTAAGGCACTTTCAAAGGAAAGTGATTTTCTCTTACAGGACAGCATTTAGAAAGTGAAGCAACACTCCATTCACTTCGCACAGTGAATTGAAGTGTTGGAACAGACTGCTTCTCTTTCAGAGAAACGCATGTGAATTACTGTTCAATGCTTGTAAGTAGCTTAAGGCACTTTCAAAGGAAACTGATTTTCTCTGAAAGGACAGCATTTAGAAAGTGAAGCAACACTCCATTCACTTCCCACAGTGAATTGAAGTGCTGGAACAGACTGGTTCTCTTTCAGAGAAACGCATGTCAGTTTTTTGTGAAAGCTTGAAAGTAGCTTAAGGCACTTTCAAAGGAAAGTGATTTTCTCTGAAAGGACAGCATTTAGAAAGTGAAGCAACACTCCATTCACTTCGCACAGTGAATTGAAGTGTTGGAACAGACTGCTTCTCTTTCAGAGAAACGGATGTGAGTTTTTTCTGAAAGCTTGTAAGTAGCTTAAGGCACTTTCAAAGGAAAGTGATTTTCTCTGAAAGGACAGCATTTAGAAAGTGAAGCAACACTCCATTCACTTCGCACAGTGAATTGAAGTGTTGGAACAGACTGCTTCTCTTTCAGAGAAACGGGTGTGAGTTTTTTGTGAAAGCTTGTAAGTAGCTTAAGGCACTTTCAAAGGAAAGTGATTTTCTCTGACAGGAAAGCATTTAGAAAGTGAAGCAACACTCCATTCACTTCGCACAGTGAATTGAAGTGTTGGAACAGACTGCTTCTCTTTCAGAGAAACGGATGTGAGTTTTTTGTGAAAGCTTGTAAGGAGCTTAAGGCACTTTCAAAGGAAAGTGATTTTCTCTGACAGGACAGCATTTAGAAAGTGAAGCAACACTCCATTCACTCGCACAGTGTATTGACGTGTTGGAACAGACTGCTTCTCTTTCAGAGAAACGCATGTGAATTTCTTTTCAATGCTTGTAAATAGCTTAAGGCACTTTCAAAGGAAAGTGATTTTCTCTGAAAGGACAGCATTTAGAAAGTGAAGCAACACTCCATTCACTTCGCACAGTGAATTGAAGTGTTGGAACAGACTGCTTCTCTTTCAGGGAAACTCATGTGACTTTTTTGTGAAAGCTTGTAAGTAGCTTAAGGCACTTTCAAAGGAAAGTGATTTTCTCTTACAGGACAACATTTAGAAAGTGAAGCAACACTCCAATCACTTCGCTCAGTGAATTGAAGTGTTGGAACAGACTGCTTCTCTTTCAGAGAAACGCATGTGAGTTTTTTGTAAAAGCTTGTAAGTAGCTTAAGACACTTTTAAAGTAAAGTGATTTTCTCTGACAGGACAGCATTTAGAAAGTGAAGCAACACTCCATTCACTTCGCACAGTGAATTGAAGTGTTTCAACAGACTGCTTCTCCTTCAGAGAAACGCATGTGAATTTCTGTTGAATGTTTGTAAGTAGCTTAATGCGCTTTCAAAGTAAAGTGATTTTCTCTGAAAGGACAGCATTTAGAAAGTGAAGCAACACTCCATTCACTTCGCACAGTGAATTGAAGTGTTGGAACAGACTGCTTTTCTTTCAGGGAAACGCATGTGAGTTTTTTGTGAAAGCTTGTAAGTAGCTTAAGGCACTTTCAAAGGAAAGTGATTTTCTCTGAAAGGACAGCATTTAGAAAGTGAAGCAACACTCCATTCACTTCGCACAGTGAATTGAAGTGTTGGAACAGACTGCTTCTCTTTCAGAGAAACGCATGTGAATTTCTGTTCAATGCTTGTAAGTAGCTTAAGGCACTTTCAAAGGAAAGTGATTTTCTCTGAAAGGACAGCATTTAGAAAGTGAAGCAACACTCCATTCACTTCGCACAGTGAATTGAAGTGTTGGAACAGACTGCTTCTCTTTCAGAGAAACGCATGTGAGTTTTTTGTGAAAGCTTGTAAGTAGCTTAAGGCACTTTCAAAGGAAAGTGATTTTCTCTGACAGGACAGCATTTAGAAAGTGAAGCAACACTCCATTCACTTCGCACAGTGAATTGAAGTGTTGGAACAGACTGCTTCTCTTTCAGAGAAACGGATGTGTGTTTTTTGTGAAAGCTTGTAAGTAGCTTAAGGCACTTTCAAAGGAAAGTGTTTTTCTCTGAAAGAACAGCATTTAGAAAGTGAAGCAACACTCCATTCACTTCGCACAGTGTATTGAAGTGTTGGAACAGACTGCTTCTCTTTCAGAGAAACGGATGTGTGTTTTTTGTGAAAGCTTGTAAGTAGCTTAAGGCACTTTCAAAGGAAAGTGATTTTCTCTGAAAGAACAGCATTTAGAAAGTGAAGCAACACTCCATTCACTTCGCACAGTGAATTGAAGTGTTGGAACAGACTACTTCTCTTTCAGAGAAACGCATGTGAATTTCTGTTGAATGCTTGTAAGTAGCTTAAGGCACTTTCAAAGGAAAGTGATTTTCTCTGAAAGGACAGCATTTAGAAAGTGAAGCAACACTCCATTCACTTCGCACAGTGAATTGAAGTGTTGGAACAGACTGCTTCTCTTTCAGAGAAACGGATGTGTGTTTTTTGTGAAAGCATGTAAGTAGCTTAAGGCACTTTCAAAGGAAAGTGATTTTCTCTGAAAGGACAGCATTTAGAAAGTGAAGCAACACTCCATTCACTTTTCACAGTGAATTGAAGTGTTGGAACAGACTGCTTCTCTTTCAGAGAAACGGATGTGAGTTTTTTGTGAGTGCTTGTAAGTAGCTTAAGGCACTTTCAAAGGAAAGTGATTTTCTCTGAAAGGACAGCATTTAGAAAGTGAACAACACTCCATTCACTTCGCACAGTGAATTGAAGTGTTGGAACAGACTGCTTCTCTTTCAGAGTAACGGATGTGAGTTTTTTGTGAATGCTTGTAAGTAGCTTAAGGCACTTTCAAAGGAAAGTGATTTTCTCTGAAAGGACAGCATTTAGAAAGTGAAGCAACACTCCATTCACTTCGCACAGTGAATTGAAGTGTTGGAACAGACTGCTTCTTTTTCAGAGAAACGGATGTGAGTTTTTTCTGAAAGCTTGTAAGTAGCTTAAGGCACTTTCAAAGGAAAGTGATTTTCTCTGAAAGGACAGCATTTAGAAAGTGAAGCAACACTCCATTCACTTCGCACAGTGAATTGAAGTGTTGGAACAGACTGCTTCTCTTTCAGAGAAACGGGTGTGAGTTTTTTGTCAAAGCTTGTAAGTAGCTTAACGCACTTTCAAAGGAAAGTGATTTTCTCTGACAGGACAGCATTTAGAAAGTGAAGCAACACTCCATTCACTTCGCACAGTGAATTGAAGTGTTGGAACAGACTGCTTCTCTTTCAGAGAAACGGATGTGAGTTTTTTGTGAAAGCTTGTAAGTAGCTTAAGGCACTTTCAAAATAAAGTGATTTTCTCTGAAAGGACAGCATTTAGAAAGTGAAGCAACACTCCATTCACTTCGCACAGTGTATTGAAGTGTTGGAACAGACTGCTTCTCTTTCAGAGAAACGCATGTGAATTTCTTTTCAATGCTTGTAAGTAGCTTAAGGCACTTTCAAAGGAAAGTGATTTTCTCTGAAAGGACAGCATTTAGAAAGTGAAGCAACACTCCATTCACTTCGCACAGTGAATTGAAGTGTTGGAACAGACTGCTTCTCTTTCAGAGAAACTCATGTGAGTTTTTTGTAAAAGCTTGTAAGTAGCTTAAGGCACTTTCAAAGTAAAGTGATTTTCTCTGATAGGACAGCATTTAGAAAGTGAAGCAACACTCCATTCACTTCGCACAGTGAATTGAAGTGTTTCAACAGACTGCTTCTCCTTCAGAGAAACGCATGTGAATTTCTGTTCAATGCTTGTAAGTAGCTTAAGGCGCTTTCAAAGTAAAGTGATTTTCTCTTACAGGACAGCATTTAGAAAGCGAAGCAACACTCCATTCACTTCGCACAGTGAATTGAAGTGTTGGAACAGACTGCTTCTCTTTCAGAGAAACGCATTTGAATTTCTGTTGAATGCTTGTAAGTAGCTTAAGGCACTTTCTAAGGAAAGTGATTTTCTCTGAAAGGACAGCATTTAGAAAGTGAAGCAACACTCCATTCACTTCGCACAGTGAATTGAAGTGTTGGAACAGACTGCTTCTCTTTCAGAGAAACGCATGTGAATTTCTGTTGAATGCTTGTAAGTAGCTTGAGGCACTTTCAAAGGAAAGTGATTTTCTCTGACAGGACAGCATTTAGAAAGTGAAGCAACACTCCATTCACTTCGCACAGTGAATTGAAGTGTTGGAAAAGACTGCTTCTCTTTCAGAGAAACACATGTGAATTTCTGTTGAATGCTTGTAAGTAGCTTAAGGCACTTTCAAAGGAAAGTGATTTTCTCTGAAAGGACAGCATTTAGGAAGTGAAGCAATATTCCATTCACTTCGAACAGTGAATTGAAGTGTTGGAACAGACTGCTTCTCTTTCAGAGAAACGCATGTGAATTTCTGTTGAATGCTTATATGTAGCTTAAGGCACTTTCAAAGGAAAGTGATTTTCTCTGAAAGGACAGCATTTAGAAAGTGAAGCAACACTCCATTCACTTCGCACAGTGAATTGAAGTGTTGGAACAGACTGCTTCTCTTTCAGAGAAACGCATGTGAATTTCTGTTGAATGCTTGTAAGTAGCTTAAGGCACTTTCAAAGGAAAGTGATTTTCTCTGAAAGGACAGCATTTAGAAAGTGAAGCAACACTCCATTCACTTCGCACAGTGAATTGAAGTGTTGGAACAGACTGCTTCTCTTTCAGAGAAACGCATGTGAATTTCTGTTGAATGCTTGTAAGTAGCTTAAGGCATTTTCAAAGGAAAGTGATTTTGTCTGAAAGGACAGCATTTAGAAAGTGAAGCAACACTCCATTCACTTCGCACAGTGAATTGAAGTGTTGGAACAGACTGCTTCTGTTTCAGAGAAACGCATGTGAATTTCTGTTGAATGCTTGTAAGTAGCTTGAGGCACTTTCAAAGGAAAGTGATTTTCTCTGACAGGACAGCATTTAGAAAGTGAAGCAACACTCCATTCACTTCGCACAGTGAATTGAAGTGTTGGAACAGACTGCTTCTCTTTCAGAGAAACGCATGTGAATTTCTGTTGAATGCTTATAAGTAGCTTAAGGCACTTTCAAAGGAAAGTGATTTTCTCTGAAAGGACAGCATTTAGAAAGTGAAGCAACACTCCATTCACTTCGCACAGTGAATTGAAGTGTTGGAACAGACTGCTTCTCTTTCAGAGAAACGCATGTGAATTTCTGTTGAATGCTTGTAAGTAGCTTAAGGCACTTTCAAAGGAAAGTGATTTTCTCTGAAAGGACAGCATTTAGAAAGTGAAGCAACACTCCATTCACTTCGCACAGTGAATTGAAGTGTTGGAACAGACTGCTTCTCTTTCAGAGAAACGCATGTGAATTTCTGTTCAATGCTTGTAAGTAGCTTAAGGCACTTTCAAAGGAAAGTGATTTTCTCTGAAAGGACAGCATTTAGAAAGTGAAGCAACACTCCATTCACTTCGCACAGTGTATTGAAGTGTTGGAACAGACTGCTTCTCTTTCAGAGAAACGGAAGTGAGTTTTTTGTGAAAGCTTGTAATTAGCTTAAGGCACTTTCAAAGGAAAGTGATTTTCTCTGACAGGACAGCATTTAGAAAGGGAAGCAACACTCCATTCACTTCGCACAGTGAATTGAAGTGTTGGAACAGACTGCTTCTCTTTCAGAGAAACGGATGTGAGTTTTTTCTGAAAGCTTGTAAGTAGCTTAAGGCACTTTCAAAATAAAGTGATTTTCTCGGACAGGACAGCATTTAGCAAGTGAAGCAAAACTCCATTCACTTCGCACAGTGAATTGAAGTGTTGGAACAGACTGCTTCTCTTTCAGAGAAACACATGTGAATTTCTGTTCAATGCTTGTAAGTAGCTTAAGGCACTTTCAAAGGAAAGTGATTTTCTCTGAAAGGACAGCATTTAGAAAGTGAAGCAACACTCCATTCACTTCGCACAGTGAATTGAAGTGTTGGAACAGACTGCTTTTCTTTCAGGGAAACGCATGTGAGTTTCTTGTGAATGCTTGTAAGTAGCTTAAGGCACTTTCAAAGGAAAGTGATTTTCTCTGAAAGGACAGCATTTAGAAAGTGAAGCAACACTCCATTCACTTCGCACAGTGAAGTGAAGTGTTGGAACAGACTGCTTCTCTTACAGAGAAACACATGTGAATTTCTGTTCAATGCTTGTAAGTAGCTTAAGGCACTTTCAAAGGAAAGTGATTTTCTCTGAAAGGACAGCATTTAGAAAGTGAAGCAACACTCCATTAACTTCGCACAGTGAATTGAAGTGTTGGAACAGACTGCTTCTCTTTCAGAGAAACGGATGTGAGTTTTTTGTGAAAGCTTATAAGTAGCTTAAGGCACTTTCAAAGGAAAGTGATTTTCTCTGAAAGGACAGCATTTAGAAAGTGAAGCAACACTCCATTCACTTCGCACAGTGAATTGAAGTGTTGGAACAGACTGCTTCTCTTTCAGAGAAACGGATGTGTGTTTTTTGTGAAAGCTTGTAAGTAGCTTAAGGCACTTTCAAAGGAAAGTGATTTTCTCTGACAGGACAGCATTTAGAAAGTGAAGCTACACTCCATTCACTTCGCACAGTGAATTGAAGTGTTGGAACAGACTGCTTCTCTTTCAGAGAAACGCATGTGAATTCCTGTTGAATGCTTGTAAGTTGCTTAAGGCACTTTCAAAGGAAAGTGATTTTCTCTGAAAGGACAGCATTTAGAAAGTGAAGCAACACTCCATTCACTTCGCACAGTGAATTGAAGTGTTGGAACAGACTGCTTCTCTTTCAGAGAAACGCATGTGAATTTCTGTTCAATGCTTGTAAGTAGCTTAAGGCACTTTCAAAGGAAAGTGATTTTCTCTGAAAGGACAGCATTTAGAAAGTGAAGCAACACTCCATTCACTTCACACAGTGAATTGAATTGTTGGAACAGACTGCTTCGTTGGAACAGACTGCTTCTCTTTCAGAGAAACGGATGTGAGTTTTTTGTGAAAGCTTGTAAGTAGCTTAAGGCACTTTCAAAGGAAAGTGATTTTCTCTGACAGGACAGCATTTACAAAGTGAAGCAACACTCCATTCACTTCGCACAGTGAATTGAAGTGTTGGAACAGACTGCTTCTCTTTCAGAGAAACGGATGTGAGTTTTTTCTGAAAGCTTGTAAGTAGCTTAAGGCACTTTCAAAGGAAAGTGATATTCTCTGACAGGACAGCATTTAGAAAGTGAAGCAACGCTCCATTCACTTCGCACAGTGAATTGAAGTGTTGGAACCGACTGCTTGTCTTTCATAAAAACGGATGTGAATTTTTTGTGAAAGCTTGAAAGTAGCTTAAGGCACTTTCAAAGGAAAGTGATTTTCTCTGACAGGACAGCATTTAGAAAGTGAAGCAACACTCCATTCACTTCGCACAGTGAATTGAAGTGTTGGAACAGACTGCTTCTCTTTCAGAGAAGCATATGTGAATTTCTGTTGAATCCTTGTAAGTAGCTTAAGGCACTTTCAAAGGAAAGTGATTTTCTCTGAAAGGACAGCATTTTGAAAGTGAAGCAACCCTCCATTCACTTCGCACAGTGAATTGAAGTGTTGGAACAGACTGCTTCTCTTTCAGGGAAACGCATGTGAATTTCTGTTGAATGCTTGTAAGTAGCTTAAGGCACTTTCAAAGGAAAGTGATTTTCTCTGAAAGGACAGCATTTAGAAAGTGAAGCAACACTCCATTCACTTCGCACAGTGAATTGAAGTGTTGGAACAGACTGCTTCTCTTTCAGAGAAACGGATGTGAGTTTTTTGTGAAAGCTTGTAAGTAGCTTAAGGCACTTTCAAAGGAAAGTGATTTTCTCTGACAGGACAGCATTTACAAAGTGAAGCAACACTCCATTCACTTCGCACAGTGAATTGAAGTGTTGGAACAGACTGCTTCTCTTTCAGAGAAACGGATGTGAGTTTTTTCTGAAAGCTTGTAAGTAGCTTAAGGCACTTTCAAAGGAAAGTGATATTCTCTGACAGGACAGCATTTAGAAAGTGAAGCAACGCTCCATTCACTTCGGACAGTGAATTGAAGTGTTGGAACCGACTGCTTGTCTTTCATAAAAACGGATGTGAATTTTTTGTGAAAGCTTGAAAGTAGCTTAAGGCACTTTCAAAGGAAAGTGATTTTCTCTGACAGGACAGCATTTAGAAAGTGAAGCAACACTCCATTCACTTCGCACAGTGAATTGAAGTGTTGGAACAGACTGCTTCTCTTTCAGAGAAGCATATGTGAATTTCTGTTGAATCCTTGTAAGTAGCTTAAGGCACTTTCAAAGGAAAGTGATTTTCTCTGAAAGGACAGCATTTTGAAAGTGAAGCAACCCTCCATTCACTTCGCACAGTGAATTGAAGTGTTGGAACAGACTGCTTCTCTTTCAGGGAAACGCATGTGAATTTCTGTTGAATGCTTGTAAGTAGCTTAAGGCACTTTCAAAGGAAAGTGATTTTCTCTGAAAGGACAGCATTTAGAAAGTGAAGCAACACTCCATTCACTTCGCACAGTGAATTGAAGTGTTGGAACAGACTGCTTCTCTTTCAGAGAAACGGATGTGAGTTTTTTCTGAAAGCTTGTAAGTAGCTTAAGGCACTTTCAAAGTAAAGTGATTTACTCTGAAAGGACAGCATTTAGAAAGTGAAGCAACACTCCATTCACTTCGCACAGTGAATTGAAGTGTTGGAACAGACTGCTTCTCTTTCAGAGAAACGGATGTGAGTTTTTTGTGAAAGCTTGTAAGTAGCTTAAGGCACTTTCAAAGGAAAGTGATTTTCCCTGACAGGACAGCATTTAGAAAGTGAAGCAACACTCCATTCTCTTCGCACAGTGAATTGAAGTGTTGGAACACACTGCTTCTCTTTCAGAGAAACACATGTGAATTTCTGTTGAATGCTTGTAAGTAGCTTAAGGCACTTTCAAAGGAAAGTGATTTTCTCTGAAAGGACAGCATTTAGAAAGTGAAGCAACACTCCATTCACTTCGCACAGTGAATTGAAGTGTTGGAACAGACTGCTTCTCTTTCAGAGAAACGCATGTGAATTTCTGTTGAATGCTTGTAAGTAGCTTGAGGCACTTTCAAAGGAAAGTGATTTTCTCTGACAGGACAGCATTTAGAAAGTGAAGCAACACTCCATCCACTTCGCATAGTGAATTGAAGTGTTGGAACAGACTGCTTCTCTTTCAGAGAAACGCATGTGAATTTCTGTTGAATGCTTATAAGTAGCTTAAGGCACTTTCAAAGGAAAGTGATTTTCTCTGAAAGGACAGCATTTAGAAAGTGAAGCAACACTCCATTCACTTCGCACAGTGAATTGAAGTGTTGGAACAGACTGCTTCTCTTTCAGAGAAACGCATGTGAATTTCTGTTGAATGCTTGTAAGTAGCTTAAGGCACTTTCAAAGGAAAGTGATTTTCTCTGAAAGGACAGCATTTAGAAAGTGAAGCAACACTCCATTCACTTCGCACAGTGAATTGAAGTGTTGGAACAGACTGCTTCTCTTTCAGAGAAACGCATGTGAATTTCTGTTCAATGCTTGTAAGTAGCTTAAGGCACTTTCAAAGGAAAGTGATTTTCTCTGAAAGGACAGCATTTAGAAAGTGAAGCAACACTCCATTCACTTTGCACAGTGAATTGAATTGTTGGAACAGACTGCTTCGTTGGAACAGACTGCTTCTCTTTCAGAGAAACGGATGTGAGTTTTTTGTGAAAGCTTGTAAGTAGCTTAAGGCACTTTCAAAGGAAAGTGATTTTCTCTGACAGGACAGCATTTACAAAGTGAAGCAACACTCCATTCACTTCGCACAGTGAATTGAAGTGTTGGAACAGACTGCTTCTCTTTCAGAGAAACGGATGTGAGTTTTTTCTGAAAGCTTGTAAGTAGCTTAAGGCACTTTCAAAGGAAAGTGATATTCTCTGACAGGACAGCATTTAGAAAGTGAAGCAACGCTCCATTCACTTCGCACAGTGAATTGAAGTGTTGGAACCGACTGCTTGTCTTTCATAAAAACGGATGTGAATTTTTTGTGAAAGCTTGAAAGTAGCTTAAGGCACTTTCAAAGGAAAGTGATTTTCTCTGACAGGACAGCATTTAGAAAGTGAAGCAACACTCCATTCACTTCGCACAGTGAATTGAAGTGTTGGAACAGACTGCTTCTCTTTCAGAGAAGCATATGTGAATTTCTGTTGAATCCTTGTAAGTAGCTTAAGGCACTTTCAAAGGAAAGTGATTTTCTCTGAAAGGACAGCATTTTGAAAGTGAAGCAACCCTCCATTCACTTCGCACAGTGAATTGAAGTGTTGGAACAGACTGCTTCTCTTTCAGGGAAACGCATGTGAATTTCTGTTGAATGCTTGTAAGTAGCTTAAGGCACTTTCAAAGGAAAGTGATTTTCTCTGAAAGGACAGCATTTAGAAAGTGAAGCAACACTCCATTCACTTCGCACAGTGAATTGAAGTGTTGGAACAGACTGCTTCTCTTTCAGAGAAACGGATGTGAGTTTTTTGTGAAAGCTTGTAAGTAGCTTAAGGCACTTTCAAAGGAAAGTGATTTTCTCTGACAGGACAGCATTTACAAAGTGAAGCAACACTCCATTCACTTCGCACAGTGAATTGAAGTGTTGGAACAGACTGCTTCTCTTTCAGAGAAACGGATGTGAGTTTTTTCTGAAAGCTTGTAAGTAGCTTAAGGCACTTTCAAAGGAAAGTGATATTCTCTGACAGGACAGCATTTAGAAAGTGAAGCAACGCTCCATTCACTTCGGACAGTGAATTGAAGTGTTGGAACCGACTGCTTGTCTTTCATAAAAACGGATGTGAATTTTTTGTGAAAGCTTGAAAGTAGCTTAAGGCACTTTCAAAGGAAAGTGATTTTCTCTGACAGGACAGCATTTAGAAAGTGAAGCAACACTCCATTCACTTCGCACAGTGAATTGAAGTGTTGGAACAGACTGCTTCTCTTTCAGAGAAGCATATGTGAATTTCTGTTGAATCCTTGTAAGTAGCTTAAGGCACTTTCAAAGGAAAGTGATTTTCTCTGAAAGGACAGCATTTTGAAAGTGAAGCAACCCTCCATTCACTTCGCACAGTGAATTGAAGTGTTGGAACAGACTGCTTCTCTTTCAGGGAAACGCATGTGAATTTCTGTTGAATGCTTGTAAGTAGCTTAAGGCACTTTCAAAGGAAAGTGATTTTCTCTGAAAGGACAGCATTTAGAAAGTGAAGCAACACTCCATTCACTTCGCACAGTGAATTGAAGTGTTGGAACAGACTGCTTCTCTTTCAGAGAAACGGATGTGAGTTTTTTCTGAAAGCTTGTAAGTAGCTTAAGGCACTTTCAAAGTAAAGTGATTTACTCTGAAAGGACAGCATTTAGAAAGTGAAGCAACACTCCATTCACTTCGCACAGTGAATTGAAGTGTTGGAACAGACTGCTTCTCTTTCAGAGAAACGGATGTGAGTTTTTTGTGAAAGCTTGTAAGTAGCTTAAGGCACTTTCAAAGGAAAGTGATTTTCCCTGACAGGACAGCATTTAGAAAGTGAAGCAACACTCCATTCTCTTCGCACAGTGAATTGAAGTGTTGGAACACACTGCTTCTCTTTCAGAGAAACACATGTGAATTTCTGTTGAATGCTTGTAAGTAGCTTAAGGCACTTTCAAAGGAAAGTGATTTTCTCTGAAAGGACAGCATTTAGAAAGTGAAGCAACACTCCATTCACTTCGCACAGTGAATTGAAGTGTTGGAACAGACTGCTTCTCTTTCAGAGAAACGCATGTGAATTTCTGTTGAATGCTTGTAAGTAGCTTGAGGCACTTTCAAAGGAAAGTGATTTTCTCTGACAGGACAGCATTTAGAAAGTGAAGCAACACTCCATCCACTTCGCATAGTGAATTGAAGTGTTGGAACAGACTGCTTCTCTTTCAGAGAAACGCATGTGAATTTCTGTTGAATGCTTATAAGTAGCTTAAGGCACTTTCAAAGGAAAGTGATTTTCTCTGAAAGGACAGCATTTAGAAAGTGAAGCAACACTCCATTCACTTCGCACAGTGAATTGAAGTGTTGGAACAGACTGCTTCTCTTTCAGAGAAACGCATGTGAATTTCTGTTGAATGCTTGTAAGTAGCTTAAGGCACTTTCAAAGGAAAGTGATTTTCTCTGAAAGGACAGCATTTAGAAAGTGAAGCAACACTCCATTCACTTCGCACAGTGAATTGAAGTGTTGGAACAGACTGCTTCTCTTTCAGAGAAACGCATGTGAATTTCTGTTCAATGCTTGTAAGTAGCTTAAGGCACTTTCAAAGGAAAGTGATTTTCTCTGAAAGGACAGCATTTAGAAAGTGAAGCAACACTCCATTCACTTCGCACAGTGTATTGAAGTGTTGGAACAGACTGCTTCTCTTTCAGAGAAACGGAAGTGAGTTTTTTGTGAAAGCTTGTAATTAGCTTAAGGCACTTTCAAAGGAAAGTGATTATCTCTGACAGGACAGCATTTAGAAAGTGAAGCAACACTCCATTCACTTCGCACAGTGAATTGAAGTGTTGGAACAGACTGCTTCTCTTTCAGAGAAACGGATGTGAGTTTTTTCTGAAAGCTTGTAAGTAGCTTAAGGCACTTTCAAAAGAAAGTGATTTTCTCTGACAGGACAGCATTTAGAAAGTGAAGCAACACTCCATTCACTTCGCACAGTGAATTGAAGTGTTGGAACAGACTGCTTCTCTTTCAGAGAAACACATGTGAATTTCTGTTCAATGCTTGTAAGTAGCTTAAGGCACTTTCAAAGGAAAGTGATTTTCTCTGAAAGGACAGCATTTAGAAAGTGAAGCAACACTCCATTCACTTCGCACAGTGAATTGAAGTATTGGAACAGAGTGCTTTTCTTTCAGGGAAACGCATGTGAGTTTCTTGTGAATGCTTGTAAGTAGCTTAAGGCACTTTCAAAGGAAAGTGATTTTCTCTGAAAGGACAGCATTTAGAAAGTGAAGCAACACTCCATTCACTTTGCACAGTGAATTGAAGTGTTGGAACAGACTGCTTCTCTTTCAGAGAAACGCATGTGAGTTTTTTGTGAAAGCTTATAAGTAGCTTAAGGCACTTTCAAAGGAAAGTGATTTTCTCTGAAAGGACAGCATTTAGAAAGTGAAGCAACACTCCATTCACTTCGCACAGTGTATTGAAGTGTTGGAACAGACTGCTTCTCTTTCAGAGAAACGCATGTGAATTTCTTTTCAATGCTTGTAAGTAGCTTAAGGCACTTTCAAAGGAAAGTGATTTTCTCTGAAAGGACAGCATTTAGAAAGTGAAGCAACACTCCATTCACTTCGCACAGTGAATTGAAGTGTTGGAACAGACTGCTTCTCTTTCAGAGAAACGCATGTGAATTTCTGTTGAATGCTTGTAAGTAGCTTAAGGCACTTTCAAAGGAAAGTGATTTTCTCTGAAAGGACAGCATTTAGAAAGTGAAGCAACACTCCATTCACTTCGCACAGTGAATTGAAGTGTTAAAACAGACTGCTTCTCTTTCAGAGAAACGCATGTGAGTTTTTTGTGAAAGCTTGTAAGTAGCTTAAGGCACTTTCAAAGGAAAGTGATTTTCTCTGACAGGACAGCATTTAGAAAGTGAAGCAACACTCCATTCACTTCGCACAGTGAAGTGAAGTGTTGGAACAGACTGCTTCTCTTACAGAGAAACGCATGTGAATTTGTGTTCAATGCTTGTAAGTAGCTTAAGGCACTTTCAAAGGAAAGTGATTTTCTCTGAAAGGACAGCATTTAGAAAGTGAAGCAACCCTCCATTCACTTCGCACAGTGAATTGAAGTGTTGGAACAGACTGCTTCTCTTTCAGAGAAACTCATGTGAGTTTTTTGTGAAAGCTTGTAAGTAGCTTAAGGCACTTTCAAAGGAAAGTGATTTTCTCTGACAGGACAGCATTTAGAAAGTGAAGCAACACTCCATTCACTTCGCACAGTGAATTGAAGTGTTGGAACAGACTGCTTCTCTTTCAGAGAAACGCATGTGAATTTCTGTTGAATGCTTGTAAGTAGCTGGAGGCACTTTCAAAGGAAAGTGATTTTCTCTGACAGGACAGCATTTAGAAAGTGAAGCAACACTCCATCCACTTCGCACAGTGAATTGAAGTGTTGGAACAGACTGCTTCTCTTTCAGAGAAACGCATGTGAATTTCTGTTGAATGCTTGTAAGTAGCTTAAGGCACTTTCAAAGGAAAGTGATTTTGTCTGAAAGGACAGCATTTAGAAAGTGAAGCAACACTCCATTCACTTCGCACAGTGAATTGAAGTGTTGGAACAGACTGCTTCTCTTTCAGAGAAACGCATGTGAATTTCTGTTGAATTCTTGTAAGTAGCTTAAGGCACTTTCAAAGGAAAGTGATTTTCTCTGAAAGGACAGCATTTAAGAAGTAAAGCAATATTCCATTCACTTCGCACAGTGAATTGAAGTGTTGGAACAGACTGCTTCTCTTTCAGAGAAACGCATGTGAATTTCTGTTGAATGCTTATAAGTAGCTTAAGGCACTTTCAAAGGAAAGTGATTTTCTCTGAAAGGACAGCATTTAGAAAGTGAAGCAACACTCCATTCACTTCGCACAGTGAATTGAAGTGTTGGAACAGACTGCTTCTCTTTCAGAGAAACGCATGTGAATTTCTGTTGAATGCTTGTAAGTAGCTTAAGGCACTTTCAAAGGAAAGTGATTTTCTCTGAAAGGACAGCATTTAGAAAGTGAAGCAACACTCCATTCACTTCGCACAGTGAATTGAAGTGTTGGAACAGACTGCTTCTCTTTCAGAGAAACGCATGTGAATTTCTGTTCAATGCTTGTAAGTAGCTTAAGGTACTTTCAAAGGAAAGTGATTTTCTCTGAAAGGACAGCATTTAGAAAGTGAAGCAACACTCCATTCACTTCGCACAGTGAATTGAAGTGTTGGAACAGACTGCTTCTCTTTCAGAGAAACGGAAGTGAGTTTTTTGTGAAAGCTTGTAATTAGCTTAAGGCACTTTCAAAGGAAAGTGATTATCTCTGACAGGACAGCATTTAGAAAGTGAAGCAACACTCCATTCACTTCGCACAGTGAATTGAAGTGTTGGAACAGACTGCTTCTCTTTCAGAGAAACGGATGTGAGTTTTTTCTGAAAGCTTGTAAGTAGCTTAAGGCACTTTCAAAAGAAAGTGATTTTCTCTGACAGGACAGCATTTAGAAAGTGAAGCAACACTCCATTCATTTCGCACAGTGAATTGAAGTGTTGGAACAGACTGCTTCTCTTTCAGAGAAACGCATGTGAATTTCTGTTCAATGCTTGTAAGTAGCTTAAGGCACTTTCAAAGGAAAGTGATTTTCTCTGAAAGGACAGCATTTAGAAAGTGAAGCAACACTCCATTCACTTCGCACAGTGAATTGAAGTATTGGAACAGACTGCTTTTCTTTCAGGGAAACGCATGTGAGTTTCTTGTGAATGCTTGTAAGTAGCTTAAGGCACTTTCAAAGGAAAGTGATTTTCTCTGAAAGGACAGCATTTAGAAAGTGAAGCAACACTCCATTCACTTTGCACAGTGAATTGAAGTGTTGGAACAGACTGCTTCTCTTTCAGAGAAACGCATGTGAGTTTTTTGTGAAAGCTTGTAAGTAGCTTAAGGCACTTTCAAAGGAAAGTGATTTTCTCTGACAGGACAGCATTTAGAAAGTGAAGCAACACTCCATTCACTTCGCACAGTGAAGTGAAGTGTTGGAACAGACTGCTTCTCTTACAGAGAAACGCATGTGAATTTGTGTTCAATGCTTGTAAGTAGCTTAAGGCACTTTCAAAGGAAAGTGATTTTCTCTGAAAGGACAGCATTTAGAAAGTGAAGCAACCCTCCATTCACTTCGCACAGTGAATTGAAGTGTTGGAACAGACTGCTTCTCTTTCAGAGAAACTCATGTGAGTTTTTTGTGAAAGCTTGTAAGTAGCTTAAGGCACTTTCAAAGGAAAGTGATTTTCTCTGACAGAACAGCATTTAGAAAGTGAAGCAACACTCCATTCACTTCGCACAGTGAATTAAAGTGTTGGAACAGACTGCTTCTCTTTCAGAGAAACGCATGTGAATTTCTGTTGAATGCTTGTAAGTAGCTTAAGGCACTTTCAAAGGAAAGTGATTTTCTCTGAAAGGACAGCATTTAGGAAGTGAAGCAATATTCCATTCACTTCGAACAGTGAATTGAAGTGTTGGAACAGACTGCTTCTCTTTCAGAGAAACGCATGTGAATTTCTGTTGAATGCTTATAAGTAGCTTAAGGCACTTTCAAAGGAAAGTGATTTTCTCTGAAAGGACAGCATTTAGAAAGTGAAGCAACACTCCATTCACTTCGCACAGTGAATTGAAGTGTTGGAACAGACTGCTTCTCTTTCAGAGAAACGCATGTGAATTTCTGTTGAATGCTTGTAAGTAGCTTAAGGCACTTTCAAAGGAAAGTGATTTTCTCTGAAAGGACAGCATTTAGAAAGTGAAGCAACACTCCATTCACTTCGCACAGTGAATTGAAGTGTTAAAACAGACTGCTTCTCTTTCAGAGAAACGCATGTGAGTTTTTTGTGAAAGCTTGTAAGTAGCTTAAGGCACTTTCAAAGGAAAGTGATTTTCTCTGACAGGACAGCATTTAGAAAGTGAAGCAACACTCCATTCACTTCGCACAGTGAAGTGAAGAGTTGGAACAGACTGCTTCTCTTACAGAGAAACGCATGTGAATTTGTGTTCAATGCTTGTAAGTAGCTTAAGGCACTTTCAAAGGAAAGTGATTTTCTCTGAAAGGACAGCATTTAGAAAGTGAAGCAACCCTCCATTCACTTCGCACAGTGAATTGAAGTGTTGGAACAGACTGCTTCTCTTTCAGAGAAACTCATGTGAGTTTTTTGTGAAAGCTTGTAAGTAGCTTAAGGCACTTTCAAAGGAAAGTGATTTTCTCTGACAGGACAGCATTTAGAAAGTGAAGCAACACTCCATTCACTTCGCACAGTGAATTGAAGTGTTGGAACAGACTGCTTCTCTTTCAGAGAAACGCATGTGAATTTCTGTTGAATGCTTGTAAGTAGCTTAAGGCACTTTCAAAGGAAAGTGATTTTCTCTGAAAGGACAGCATTTAGGAAGTGAAGCAATATTCCATTCACTTCGAACAGTGAATTGAAGTGTTGGAACAGACTGCTTCTCTTTCAGAGAAACGCATGTGAATTTCTGTTGAATGCTTATAAGTAGCTTAAGGCACTTTCAAAGGAAAGTGATTTTCTCTGAAAGGACAGCATTTAGAAAGTGAAGCAACACTCCATTCACTTCGCACAGTGAATTGAAGTGTTGGAACAGACTGCTTCTCTTTCAGAGAAACGCATGTGAATTTCTGTTGAATGCTTGTAAGTAGCTTAAGGCACTTTCAAAGGAAAGTGATTTTCTCTGAAAGGACAGCATTTAGAAAGTGAAGCAACACTCCATTCACTTCGCACAGTGAATTGAAGTGTTGGAACAGACTGCTTCTCTTTCAGAGAAACGCATGTGAATTTCTGTTCAATGCTTGTAAGTAGCTTAAGGCACTTTCAAAGGAAAGTGATTTTCTCTGACAGGACAGCATTTAGAAAGTGAAGCAACACTCCATTCACTTCGCACAGTGTATTGAAGTGTTGGAACAGACTGCTTCTCTTTCAGAGAAACGGATGTGAGTTTTTTTGTGAAAGCTTGTAATTAGCTTAAGGCACTTTCAAAGGAAAGTGATTTTCTCTGACAGGACAGCATTTAGAAAGTGAAGCAACACTCCATTCACTTCGTACAGTGAATTGAAGTGTTGGAACAGACTGCTTCTCTTTCAGAGAAACGGATGTGAGTTTTTTCTGAAAGCTTGTAAGTAGCTTAAGGCACTTTCAAAGGAAAGTGATTTTCTCTGACAGGACAGCATTTAGAAAGTGAAGCAACACTCCATTCACTTCGCACAGTGAATTGAAGTGTTAAAACAGACTGCTTCTCTTTCAGAGAAACGGATGTGAATTTTTGGGAAAGCTTGTAAGTACCTTAAGGCACTTTCAAAGGAAAGTGATTTTCTCTGACAGGACAGCATTTAGAAAGTGAAGCAACACTCCATTCACTTCGCACAGTGAATTGAAGTGTTGGAACAGACTGCTTCTCTTTCAGAGAAACGCATGTGAATTTCTGTTGAATGCTTGTAAGTAGCTTAAGGCACTTTCAAAGGAAAGTGATTTTCTCTGAAAGGACAGCATTTAGAAAGTGAAGCAACACTCCATTCACTTCGCGCAGTGAATTGAAGTGTTGGAACAGACTGCTTCTCTTTCAGAGAAACGCATGTGAGTTTTTTGTGAAAGCTTGTAATTAGCTTAAGGCACTTTCAAAGGAAAGTGATTTTCTCTGACAGGACAGCATTTAGAAAGTGAAGCAACACTCCATTCACTTCGCACAGTGAATTGAAGTGTTTCAACAGACTGCTTCTCCTTCAGAGAAACGCATGTGAATTTCTGTTCAATGCTTGTAATTAGTTTGAGGCACTTTCAAAGGAAAGTGATTTTCTCTGACAGGACAGCATTTAGAAAGTGAAGCAACACTCCATTCACTTCGCACAGTGAATTGAAGTGTTGGAACAGACTGCTTCTCTTTCAGAGAAACGCATGTGAATTTCTGTTCAATGCTTGTAATTAGTTTGAGGCACTTTCAAAGGAAAGTGATTTTCTCTGACAGGACAGCATTTAGAAAGTGAAGCAACACTCCATTCACTTCGCACAGTGAATTGAAGTGTTGGAACAGACTGCTTCTCTTTCAGAGAAACGGATGTGAGTTTTTTGTGAAAGCTTGTAAGTAGCTTAAGGCACTTTCAAAGGAAAGTGATTTTCTCTGAAAGGACAGCATTTAGAAAGTGAAGCAACACTCCATTCACTTCGCACAGTGAATTGAAGTGTTGGAACAGACTGCTTCTCTTTCAGAGAAACGCATGTGAATTTCTGTTGAATGCTTGTAAGTAGCTTAAGGCACTTTCAAAGGAAAGTGATTTTCTCTGAAAGGACAGCATTTAGAAAGTGAAGCAACACTCCATTCACTTTGCACAGTGAATTGAAGTGTTGGAACAGACTGCTTCTCTTTCAGAGAAACGCATGTGAGTTTTTTGTGAAAGCTTATAAGTAGCTTAAGGCACTTTCAAAGAAAGTGATTTTCTCTGAAAGGACAGCATTTAGAAAGTGAAGCAACACTCCATTCACTTCGCACAGTGTACTGAAGTGTTGGAACAGACTGCTTCTCTTTCAGAGAAACGCATGTGAATTTCTTTTCAATGCTTGTAAGTAGCTTAAAGCACTTTCAAAGGAAAGTGATTTTCTCTGAAAGGACAGCATTTAGAAAGTGAAGCAACACTCCATTCACTTCGCACAGTGAATTGAAGTGTTGGAACAGACTGCTTCTCTTTCAGAGAAACGCATGTGAATTTCTGTTGAATGCTTGTAAGTAGCTTAAGGCACTTTCAAAGGAAAGTGATTTTCTCTGAAAAAACAGCATTTAGAAAGTGAAGCAACACTCCATTCACTTCGCACAGTGAATTGAAGTGTTAAAACAGACTGCTTCTCTTTCAGAGAAACGCATGTGAGTTTTTTGTGAAAGCTTGTAAGTAGCTTAAGGCACTTTCAAAGGAAAGTGATTTTCTCTGAAAGGACAGCATTTAGAAAGTGAAGCAACACTCCATTCACTTCGCACAGTGAAGTGAAGTGTTGGAACAGACTGCTTTTCTTACAGAGAAACGCATGTGAATTTGTGTTCAATGCTTGTAAGTAGCTTAAGGCACTTTCAAAGGAAAGTGATTTTCTCTGAAAGGACAGCATTTAGAAAGTGAAGCAACACTCCATTCACTTCGCACAGTGAATTGAAGTGTTGGAACAGACTGCTTCTCTTTCAGAGAAACAGATGTGAGTTTTTTGTGAAAGCTTGTAAGTAGCTTAAGGCACTTTCAAAGAAAAGTGATTTTCTCTGACAAGACACCATTTAGAAAGTGAAGCAACACTCCATTCACTTCGCACAGTGAATTGAAGTGTTGGAACAGACTGCTTCTCTTTCAGAGAAATGCATGTGAATTTCTGTTGAATGCTTGTAAGTAGCTTAAGGCACTTTCAAAGGAAAGTGATTTTCTCTGAAAGGACAGCATTTAGGAAGTGAAGCAATATTCCATTCACTTCGAACAGTGAATTGAAGTGTTGGAACAGACTGCTTCTCTTTCAGAGAAACGCATGTGAATTTCTGTTGAATGCTTATAAGTAGCTTAAGGCACTTTCAAAGGAAAGTGATTTTCTCTGAAAGGACAGCATTTAGAAAGTGAAGCAACACTCCATTCACTTCGCACAGTGAATTGAAGTGTTGGAACAGACTGCTTCTCTTTCAGAGAATCGCATGTGAATTTCTGTTGAATGCTTGTAAGTAGCTTAAGGCACTTTCAAAGGAAAGTGATTTTCTCTGAAAGGACAGCATTTAGAAAGTGAAGCAACACTCCATTCACTTCGCAAAGTGAATTGAAGTGTTGGAACAGACTGCTTCTCTTTCAGAGAAACGCATGTGAATTTCTGTTCAATGCTTGTAAGTAGCTTAAGGCACTTTCAAAGGAAAGTGATTTTCTCTGAAAGGACAGCATTTAGAAAGTGAAGCAACACTCCATTCACTTCACACAGTGTATTGAAGTGTTGGAGCAGACTGCTTCTCTTTCAGAGAAACGGATGTGAGTTTTTTGTGAGAGCTTGTAAGTAGCTTAAGGCACTTTCAAAGGAAAGTGATTTTCTCTGACAGGACAGCATTTAGAAAGTGAAGCAACACTCCATTCACTTCGCACAGTGAAGTGAAGAGTTGGAACAGACTGCTTCTCTTACAGAGAAACGCATGTGAATTTGTGTTCAATGCTTGTAAGTAGCTTAAGGCACTTTCAAAGGAAAGTGATTTTCTCTGAAAGGACAGCATTTAGAAAGTGAAGCAACCCTCCATTCACTTCGCACAGTGAATTGAAGTGTTGGAACAGACTGCTTCTCTTTCAGAGAAACTCATGTGAGTTTTTTGTGAAAGCTTGTAAGTAGCTTAAGGCACTTTCAAAGGAAAGTGATTTTCTCTGACAGGACAGCATTTAGAAAGTGAAGCAACACTCCATTCACTTCGCACAGTGAATTGAAGTGTTGGAACAGACTGCTTCTCTTTCAGAGAAACGCATGTGAATTTCTGTTGAATGCTTGTAAGTAGCTTAAGGCACTTTCAAAGGAAA
The DNA here is from genome assembly GCF_982192425.1 of Myodes glareolus. Taxonomy (NCBI): domain Eukaryota; kingdom Metazoa; phylum Chordata; class Mammalia; order Rodentia; family Cricetidae; genus Myodes; species Myodes glareolus. The sequence goes on from NC_142040.1 coordinate 2,115,172, forward strand.
GTGATTTTCTCTGAAAGGACAGCATTTAGGAAGTGAAGCAATATTCCATTCACTTCGAACAGTGAATTGAAGTGTTGGAACAGACTGCTTCTCTTTCAGAGAAACGCATGTGAATTTCTGTTGAATGCTTATAAGTAGCTTAAGGCACTTTCAAAGAAAGTGATTTTCTCTAAAAAGGACAGCATTTAGATAGTGAAGCAACACTCCATTCACTTCGCACAGTGAATTGAAGTGTTGGAACAGACTGCTTCTCTTTCAGAGAAACGCATGTGAATTTCTGTTCAATGCTTGTAAGTAGCTTAAGGCACTTTCAAAGGAAAGTGATTTTCTCTGAAAGGACAGCATTTAGAAAGTGAAGCAACACTCCATTCACTTCGCACAGTGAATTGAAGTGTTGGAACAGACTGCTTCTCTTTCAGAGAAACGCATGTGAATTTCTGTTCAATGCTTGTAAGTACCTTAAGGCACTTTCAAAGGAAAGTGATTTTCTCTGACAGGACAGCATTTAGAAAGTGAAGCAACACTCCATTCACTTCGCACAGTGTATTGAAGTGTTGGAACAGACTGCTTCTCTTTCAGAGAAACGGATGTGAGTTTTTTTGTGAAAGCTTGTAATTAGCTTAAGGCACTTTCAAAGGAAAGTGATTTTCTCTGACAGGACAGCATTTAGAAAGTGAAGCAACACTCCATTCACTTCGTACAGTGAATTGAAGTGTTGGAACAGACTGCTTCTCTTTCAGAGAAACGGATGTGAGTTTTTTCTGAAAGCTTGTAAGTAGCTTAAGGCACTTTCAAAGGAAAGTGATTTTCTCTGACAGGACAGCATTTAGAAAGTGAAGCAACACTCCATTCACTTCGCACAGTGAATTGAAGTGTTAAAACAGACTGCTTCTCTTTCAGAGAAACGGATGTGAGTTTTTTGTGAAAGCTTGTAAGTAGCTTAAGGCACTTTCAAAGGAAAGTGATTTTCTCTGACAGGACAGCATTTAGAAAGTGAAGCAACACTCCATTCACTTCGCACAGTGAATTGAAGTGTTGGAACAGACTGCTTCTCTTTCAGAGAAACGCATGTGAATTTCTGTTGAATGCTTGTAAGTAGCTTAAGGCACTTTCAAAGGAAAGTGATTTTCTCTGAAAGGACAGCATTTAGAAAGTGAAGCAACACTCCATTCACTTCGCGCAGTGAATTGAAGTGTTGGAACAGACTGCTTCTCTTTCAGAGAAACGCATGTGAGTTTTTTGTGAAAGCTTGTAATTAGCTTAAGGCACTTTCAAAGGAAAGTGATTTTCTCTGACAGGACAGCATTTAGAAAGTGAAGCAACACTCCATTCACTTCGCACAGTGAATTGAAGTGTTTCAACAGACTGCTTCTCCTTCAGAGAAACGCATGTGAATTTCTGTTCAATGCTTGTAATTAGTTTGAGGCACTTTCAAAGGAAAGAGATTTTCTCTGACAGGACAGCATTTAGAAAGTGAAGCAACACTCCATTCACTTCGCACAGTGAATTGAAGTGTTGGAACAGACTGCTTCTCTTTCAGAGAAACGCATGTGAATTTCTGTTCAATGCTTGTAATTAGTTTGAGGCACTTTCAAAGGAAAGTGATTTTCTCTGACAGGACAGCATTTAGAAAGTGAAGCAACACTCCATTCACTTCGCACAGTGAATTGAAGTGTTGGAACAGACTGCTTCTCTTTCAGAGAAACGGATGTGAGTTTTTTGTGAAAGCTTGTAAGTAGCTTAAGGCACTTTCAAAGGAAAGTGATTTTCTCTGAAAGGACAGCATTTAGAAAGTGAAGCAACACTCCATTCACTTCGCACAGTGAATTGAAGTGTTGGAACAGACTGCTTCTCTTTCAGAGAAACGCATGTGAATTTCTGTTGAATGCTTGTAAGTAGCTTAAGGCACTTTCAAAGGAAAGTGATTTTCTCTGAAAGGACAGCATTTAGAAAGTGAAGCAACACTCCATTCACTTTGCACAGTGAATTGAAGTGTTGGAACAGACTGCTTCTCTTTCAGAGAAACGCATGTGAGTTTTTTGTGAAAGCTTATAAGTAGCTTAAGGCACTTTCAAAGAAAGTGATTTTCTCTGAAAGGACAGCATTTAGAAAGTGAAGCAACACTCCATTCACTTCGCACAGTGTACTGAAGTGTTGGAACAGACTGCTTCTCTTTCAGAGAAACGCATGTGAATTTCTTTTCAATGCTTGTAAGTAGCTTAAGGCACTTTCAAAGGAAAGTGATTTTCTCTGAAAGGACAGCATTTAGAAAGTGAAGCAACACTCCATTCACTTCGCACAGTGAATTGAAGTGTTGGAACAGACTGCTTCTCTTTCCGAGAAACGCATGTGAATTTCTGTTGAATGCTTGTAAGTAGCTTAAGGCACTTTCAAAGGAAAGTGATTTTCTCTGAAAGGACAGCATTTAGAAAGTGAAGCAACACTCCATTCACTTCGCACAGTGAATTGAAGTGTTAAAACAGACTGCTTCTCTTTCAGAGAAACGCATGTGAGTTTTTTGTGAAAGCTTGTAAGTAGCTTAAGGCACTTTCAAAGGAAAGTGATTTTCTCTGAAAGGACAGCATTTAGAAAGTGAAGCAACACTCCATTCACTTCGCACAGTGAAGTGAAGTGTTGGAACAGACTGCTTTTCTTACAGAGAAACGCATGTGAATTTGTGTTCAATGCTTGTAAGTAGCTTAAGGCACTTTCAAAGGAAAGTGATTTTCTCTGAAAGGACAGCATTTAGAAAGTGAAGCAACACTCCATTCACTTCGCACAGTGAATTGAAGTGTTGGAACAGACTGCTTCTCTTTCAGAGAAACGGATGTGAGTTTTTTGTGAAAGCTTGTAAGTAGCTTAAGGCACTTTCAAAGAAAAGTGATTTTCTCTGACAGGACAGCATTTAGAAAGTGAAGCAACACTCCATTCACTTCGCACAGTGAATTGAAGTGTTGGAACAGACTGCTTCTCTTTCAGAGAAATGCATGTGAATTTCTGTTGAATGCTTGTAAGTAGCTTAAGGCACTTTCAAAGGAAAGTGATTTTCTCTGAAAGGACAGCATTTAGGAAGTGAAGCAATATTCCATTCACTTCGAACAGTGAATTGAAGTGTTGGAACAGACTGCTTCTCTTTCAGAAAAACGCATGTGAATTTCTGTTGAATGCTTATAAGTAGCTTAAGGCACTTTCAAAGGAAAGTGATTTTCTCTGAAAGGACAGCATTTAGAAAGTGAAGCAACACTCCATTCACTTCGCACAGTGAATTGAAGTGTTGGAACAGACTGCTTCTCTTTCAGAGAATCGCATGTGAATTTCTGTTGAATGCTTGTAAGTAGCTTAAGGCACTTTCAAAGGAAAGTGATTTTCTCTGAAAGGACAGCATTTAGAAAGTGAAGCAACACTCCATTCACTTCGCAAAGTGAATTGAAGTGTTGGAACAGACTGCTTCTCTTTCAGAGAAACGCATGTGAATTTCTGTTCAATGCTTGTAAGTAGCTTAAGGCACTTTCAAAGGAAAGTGACTTTCTCTGAAAGACAGCATTTAGAAAGTGAAGCAACACTCCATTCACTTCGCACAGTGAATTGAAGTGTTGGAACAGACTGCTTCTCTTTCAGAGAAACGCATGTGAGTTTTTTGTGAAAGCTTGTAAGTAGCTTAAGGCACTTTCAAAGGAAAGTGATTTTCTCTGAAAGGACAGCATTTAGAAAGTGAAGCAACACTCCATTCACTTCGCACAGTGAATTGAAGTGTTGGAACAGAGTGCTTCTCTTTCAGAGAAACGGATGTGTGTTTTTTGTGAAAGCTTGTAAGTAGCTTAAGGCACTTTCAAAGGAAAGTGATTTTCTCTGAAAGAACAGCATTTAGAAAGTGAAGCAACACTCCATTCACTTCGCACAGTGAATTGAAGTGTTGGAACAGACTGCTTCTCTTTCAGAGAAACGCATGTGAATTTCTGTTGAATGCTTGTAAGTAGCTTAAGGCACTTTCAAAGTAAAGTGATTTTCTCTGACAGGACAGCATTTAGAAAGTGAAGCAACACTCCATTCACTTCGCACAGTGAATTGAAGTGTTGGAACAGACTGCTTCTCTTTCAGAGAAACGGATGTGTGTTTTTTGTGAAAGCTTGTAAGTAGCTTAAGGCACTTTCAAAGGAAAGTGATTTTCTCTGAAAGGACAGCATTTAGAAAGTGAAGCAACACTCCATTCACTTCGCACAGTGTATTGAAGTGTTGGAACAGACTGCTTCTCTTTCAGAGAAACGCATGTGAATTTCTGTTCAATGCTTGTAAGTAGCTTAAGGCACTTTCAAAGGAAAGTGATTTTCTCTGAAAGGACAGCATTTAGAAAGTGAAGCAACACTCCATTCACTTCGCACAGTGAATTGAAGTGATGGAACAGACTGCTTCTCTTTCAGGGAAACGCATGTGAGTTTTTTGTGAAAGCTTGTAAGTAGCTTAAGGCACTTTCAAAGGAAAGTGATTTTCTCTGACAGGACAGCATTTAGAAAGTGAAGCAACACTCCATTCACTTCGCACAGTGAATTGAAGTGTTGGAACAGACTGCTTCTCTTTCAGAGAAACGCATGTGAATTTCGGTTGAATGCTTGTAAGTAGCTTAAGGCACTTTCAAAGGAAAGTGATTTTCTCTGAAAGGACAGCATTTAGAAAGTGAAGGAACACTCCATTCACTTCGCACAGTGAATTGAAGTGTTGGAACAGACTGCTTCTCTTTCAGAGAAATGCATGTGAGTTTTTTGTGAGTGCTTGTAAGTAGCCTAAGGCACTTTCAAAGGAAAGTGATTTTCTCTGAAAGGACAGCATTTAGAAAGTGATCAACACTCCATTCACTTCGCACAGTGAATTGAAGTGTTGGAACAGACTGCTTCTCTTTCAGAGAAACGCATGTGAATTTCTGTTCAATGCTTGTAAGTAGCTTAAGGTACTTTCAAAGGAAAGTGATTTTCTCTGAAAGGACAGCATTTAGAAAGTGAAGCAACACTCCATTCACTTCGCACAGTGAATTGAAGTGTTGGAACAGACTGCTTCTCTTTCAGAGAAACGGATGTGAGTTTTTTGTGAAAGCTTGTAAGTAGCTTAAGGCACTTTCAAAGAAAAGTGATTTTCTCTGACAGGACAGCATTTAGAAAGTGAAGCAACACTCCATTCACTTCGCACAGTGAATTGAAGTGTTGGAACAGACTGCTTCTCTTTCAGAGAAATGCATGTGAATTTCTATTGAATGCTTGTAAGTAGCTTAAGGCACTTTCAAAGGAAAGTGATTTTCTCTGAAAGGACAGCATTTAGGAAGTGAAGCAATATTCCATTCACTTCGAACAGTGAATTGAAGTGTTGGAACAGACTGCTTCTCTTTCAGAAAAACGCATGTGAATTTCTGTTGAATGCTTATAAGTAGCTTAAGGCACTTTCAAAGGAAAGTGATTTTCTCTGAAAGGACAGCATTTAGAAAGTGAAGCAACACTCCATTCACTTCGCACAGTGAATTGAAGTGTTGGAACAGACTGCTTCTCTTTCAGAGAATCGCATGTGAATTTCTGTTGAATGCTTGTAAGTAGCTTAAGGCACTTTCAAAGGAAAGTGATTTTCTCTGAAAGGACAGCATTTAGAAAGTGAAGCAACACTCCATTCACTTCGCAAAGTGAATTGAAGTGTTGGAACAGACTGCTTCTCTTTCAGAGAAACGCATGTGAATTTCTGTTCAATGCTTGTAAGTAGCTTAAGGCACTTTCAAAGGAAAGTGACTTTCTCTGAAAGACAGCATTTAGAAAGTGAAGCAACACTCCATTCACTTCGCACAGTGAATTGAAGTGTTGGAACAGACTGCTTCTCTTTCAGAGAAACGCATGTGAGTTTTTTGTGAAAGCTTGTAAGTAGCTTAAGGCACTTTCAAAGGAAAGTGATTTTCTCTGAAAGGACAGCATTTAGAAAGTGAAGCAACACTCCATTCACTTCGCACAGTGAATTGAAGTGTTGGAACAGAGTGCTTCTCTTTCAGAGAAACGGATGTGTGTTTTTTGTGAAAGCTTGTAAGTAGCTTAAGGCACTTTCAAAGGAAAGTGATTTTCTCTGAAAGAACAGCATTTAGAAAGTGAAGCAACACTCCATTCACTTCGCACAGTGAATTGAAGTGTTGGAACAGACTGCTTCTCTTTCAGAGAAACGCATGTGAATTTCTGTTGAATGCTTGTAAGTAGCTTAAGGCACTTTCAAAGTAAAGTGATTTTCTCTGACAGGACAGCATTTAGAAAGTGAAGCAACACTCCATTCACTTCGCACAGTGAATTGAAGTGTTGGAACAGACTGCTTCTCTTTCAGAGAAACGGATGTGTGTTTTTTGTGAAAGCTTGTAAGTAGCTTAAGGCACTTTCAAAGGAAAGTGATTTTCTCTGAAAGGACAGCATTTAGAAAGTGAAGCAACACTCCATTCACTTCGCACAGTGTATTGAAGTGTTGGAACAGACTGCTTCTCTTTCAGAGAAACGCATGTGAATTTCTGTTCAATGCTTGTAAGTAGCTTAAGGCACTTTCAAAGGAAAGTGATTTTCTCTGAAAGGACAGCATTTAGAAAGTGAAGCAACACTCCATTCACTTCGCACAGTGAATTGAAGTGATGGAACAGACTGCTTCTCTTTCAGGGAAACGCATGTGAGTTTTTTGTGAAAGCTTGTAAGTAGCTTAAGGCACTTTCAAAGGAAAGTGATTTTCTCTGACAGGACAGCATTTAGAAAGTGAAGCAACACTCCATTCACTTCGCACAGTGAATTGAAGTGTTGGAACAGACTGCTTCTCTTTCAGAGAAACGCATGTGAATTTCGGTTGAATGCTTGTAAGTAGCTTAAGGCACTTTCAAAGGAAAGTGATTTTCTCTGAAAGGACAGCATTTAGAAAGTGAAGGAACACTCCATTCACTTCGCACAGTGAATTGAAGTGTTGGAACAGACTGCTTCTCTTTCAGAGAAATGCATGTGAGTTTTTTGTGAGTGCTTGTAAGTAGCCTAAGGCACTTTCAAAGGAAAGTGATTTTCTCTGAAAGGACAGCATTTAGAAAGTGATCAACACTCCATTCACTTCGCACAGTGAATTGAAGTGTTGGAACAGACTGCTTCTCTTTCAGAGAAACGCATGTGAATTTCTGTTCAATGCTTGTAAGTAGCTTAAGGTACTTTCAAAGGAAAGTGATTTTCTCTGAAAGGACAGCATTTAGAAAGTGAAGCAACACTCCATTCACTTCGCACAGTGAATTGAAGTGTTGGAACAGACTGCTTCTCTTTCAGAGAAACGGATGTGAGTTTTTTGTGAAAGCTTGTAAGTAGCTTAAGGCACTTTCAAAGGAAAGTGATTTTTCTCTGACAGGACAGCATTTAGAAAGTGAAGAAACACTCCATTCACTTCGCACAGTGATTTGAAGTGTTGGAACAGACTGCTTTTCTTTCAGAGAAACGGATGTGTGTTTTTTGTGAAAGCTTGTAAGTAGCTTAAGGCACTTTCAAAGGAAAGTGATTTTCTCTGAAAGAACAGCATTTAGAAAGTGAAGCAACACTCCATTCACTTCGCTCAGTGAATTGAAATGTTGGAACAGACTGCTTCTCTTTCAGAGAAACGCATGTGAATTTCTTTTGAATGCTTGTAAGTAGCTTAAGACACTTTCAAAGGAAAGTGATTTTCTCTGACAGGACAGCATTTAGAAAGTGAAGCAACACTCCATTCACTTCGCACAGTGTATTGAAGTGTTGGAACAGACTGCTTCTCTTTCAGAGAAACGCATGTGAATTTCTGTTCAATGCTTGTAAGTAGCTTAAGGCACTTTCAAAGGAAAGTGATTTTCTCTGAAAGGACAGCATTTAGAAAGTGAAGGAACACTCCATTCACTTCGCACAGTGAATTGAAGTGTTGGAACAGACTGCTTCTCTTTCAGGGAAACGCATGTGAGTTTTTTGTGAAAGCTTGTAAGTAGCTTAAGGCACTTTCAAAGGAAAGTGATTTTCTCTGACAGGACTGCATTTAGAAAGTGAAGCAACACTCCATTCACTTCGCACAGTGAATTGAAGTGTTGGAACAGACTGCTTCTCTTTCAGAGAAACGGATGTGAGTTTTTTCTGAAAGCTTGTAAGTAGCTTAAGGCACTTTCAAAGGAAAGTGATTTTCTCTGAAAGGACAGCATTTAGAAAGTGAAGCAACACTCCATTCACTTCGCACAGTGAATTGAAGTGTTGGAACAGACTGCTTCTCTTTCAGAGAAACGGGTGTGAGTTTTTTGTGAAAGCTTGTAAGTAGCTTAAGGCACTTTCAAAGGAAAGTGATTTTCTCTGACAGGACAGCATTTAGAAAGTGAAGCAACACTCCATTCACTTTGCACAGTGAATTGAAGTGTTGGAACAGACTGCTTCTCTTTCAGAGAAACGCATGTGAGTTTTTTGTGAAAGCTTGTAAGTAGCTTAAGGCACTTTCAAAGGAAAGTGATTTTCTCTGAAAGGACAGCATTTAGAAAGTGAAGCAACACTCCATTCACTTCGCACAGTGAATTGAAGTGTTGGAACAGACTGCTTCTCTTTCAGAGAAACGCATGTGAATTTCTGTTGAATGCTTGTAAGTAGCTTAAGGCACTTTCAAAGGAAAGTGATTTTCTCTGAAAGGACAGCATTTAGAAAGTGAACCAACACTCCATTCACTTCGCACAGTGAATTGAAGTGTTGGAACAGACTGCTTCTCTTTCAGAGAAACACATGTGAGTTTTTTGTGAAAGCTTGTAAGTAGCTTAAGGCACTTTCAAAGGAAAGTGATTTTCTCTGACAGGACAGCATTTAGAAAGTGAAGCAACACTCCATTTACTTCGCACAGTGAATTGAAGTGTTGGAACAGACTGCTTCTCTTTCAGAGAAACGGATGTGTGTTTTTTGTGAAAGCTTGTAAGTAGCTTAAGGCACTTTCAAAGGAACGTGATTTTCTCTGAAAGAACAGCATTTAGAAAGTGAAGCAACACTCCATTCACTTCACACAGTGTATTGAAGTGTTGGAACAGACTGCTTCTCTTTCAGAGAAACGGATGTGTGTTTTTTGTGAAAGCTTGTAAGTAGCTTAAGGCACTTTCAAAGGAAAGTGATTTTCTCTGAAAGAACAGCATTTAGAAAGTGAAGCAACACTCCATTCACTTCGCACAGTGAATTGAAGTGTTGGAACAGACTGCTTCTCTTTCAGAGAAACGCATGTGAATTTCTGTTGAATGCTTGTAAGTAGCTTAAGGCACTTTCAAAGTAAAGTGATTTTCTCTGACAGGACAGCATTTAGAAAGTGAAGCAACACTCCATTCACTTCGCACAGTGTATTGAAGTGTTGGAACAGACTGCTTCTCTTTCAGAGAAACGCATGTGAATTTCTGTTCAATGCTTGTAAGTAGCTTAAGGCACTTTCAAAGGAAAGTGATTTTCTCTGAAAGGACAGCATTTAGAAAGTGAAGCAACACTCCATTCACTTCGCACAGTGAATTGAAGTGTTGGAACAGACTGCTTCTCTTTCAGAGAAACGCATGTGAGTTTTTTGTGAAAGCTTGTAAGTAGCTTAAGGCACTTTCAAAGGAAAGTGATTTTCTCTGACAGGACAGCATTTAGAAAGTGAAGCAACACTCCATTCACTTCGCACAGTGAATTGAAGTGTTGGAACAGACTGCTTCTCTTTCAGAGAAACGGGTGTGAGTTTTTTGTGAAAGCTTGTAAGTAGCTTAAGGCACTTTCAAAGGAAAGTGATTTTCTCTGACAGGACAGCATTTAGAAAGTGAAGCAACACTCCATTCACTTTGCACAGTGAATTGAAGTGTTGGAACAGACTGCTTCTCTTTCAGAGAAACGCATGTGAGTTTTTTGTGAAAGCTTGTAAGTAGCTTAAGGCACTTTCAAAGGAAAGTGATTTTCTCTGAAAGGACAGCATTTAGAAAGTGAAGCAACACTCCATTCACTTCGCACAGTGAATTGAAGTGTTGGAACAGACTGCTTCTCTTTCAGAGAAACGCATGTGAATTTCTGTTGAATGCTTGTAAGTAGCTTAAGGCACTTTCAAAGTAAAGTGATTTTCTCTGACAGGACAGCATTTAGAAAGTGAAGCAACACTCCATTCACTTCGCACAGTGTATTGAAGTGTTGGAACAGACTGCTTCTCTTTCAGAGAAACGCATGTGAATTTCTGTTCAATGCTTGTAAGTAGCTTAAGGCACTTTCAAAGGAAAGTGATTTTCTCTGAAAGGACAGCATTTAGAAAGTGAAGGAACACTCCATTCACTTCGCACAGTGAATTGAAGTGTTGGAACAGACTGCTTCTCTTTCAGGGAAACGCATGTGAGTTTTTTGTGAAAGCTTGTAAGTAGCTTAAGGCACTTTCAAAGGAAAGTGATTTTCTCTGACAGGACAGCATTTAGAAAGTGAAGCAACACTCCATTCACTTCGCACAGTGAATTGAAGTGTTGGAACAGACTGCTTCTCTTTCAGAGAAACGGATGTGAGTTTTTTCTGAAAGCTTGTAAGTAGCTTAAGGCACTTTCAAAGGAAAGTGATTTTCTCTGACAGGACAGCATTTAGAAAGTGAAGCAACACTCCATTCACTTCGCACAGTGAATTGAAGTGTTGGAACAGACTGCTTCTCTTTCAGAGAAACGGATGTGAGTTTTTTGTGAGAGCTTGTAAGTAGCTTAAGGCACTTTCAAAGGAAAGTGATTTTCTCTGACAGGACAGCATTTAGAAAGTGAAGCAACACTCCATTCACTTCGCACAGTGAATTGAAGTGTTGGAACAGACTGCTTCTCTTTCAGAGAAACGCATGTGAGTTTTTTGTGAAAGCTTGTAAGTAGCTTAAGGCACTTTCAAAGGAAAGTGATTTTCTCTGAAAGGACAGCATTTAGAAAGTGAAGCAACACTCCATTCACTTCGCACAGTGAATTGAAGTGTTGGAACAGACTGCTTCTCTTTCAGAGAAACGCATGTGAGTTTTTTGTGAAAGCTTGTAAGTAGCTTAAGGCACTTTCAAAGGAAAGTGATTTTCTCTGACAGGACAGCATTTAGAAAGTGAAGCAACACTCCATTCACTTCGCACAGTGAATTGAAGTGTTGGAACAGACTGCTTCTCGTTCAGAGAAACGCATGTGAATTTCTGTTGAATGCTTGTAAGTAGCTTAAGGCACTTTCAAAGGAAAGTGATTTTCTCTGACAGGACAGCATTTAGAAAGTGAAGCAACACTCGATTCACTTCGCACAGTTAATTGAAGTGTTTCAACAGACTGCTTCTCTTTCAGAGAAACGGATGTGAGTTTTTTCTGAAAGCTTGTAAGTAGCTTAAGGCACTTTCAAAGGAAAGTGATTTTCTCTGAAAGGACAGCATTTAGAAAGTGAAGCAACACTCCATTCACTTCGCACAGTGAATTGAAGTGTTGGAACAGACTGCTTCTCTTTCAGAGAAACGGGTGTGAGTTTTTTGTGAAAGCTTGTAAGTAGCTTAAGGCACTTTCAAAGGAAAGTGATTTTCTCTGACAGGACAGCATTTAGAAAGTGAAGCAACACTCCATTCACTTCGCACAGTGAATTGAAGTGTTGGAACAGACTGCTTCTCTTTCAGAGAAACGCATGTGAGTTTTTTGTGAAAGCTTGTAAGTAGCTTAAGGCACTTTCAAAGGAAAGTGATTTTCTCTGAAAGGACAGCATTTAGAAAGTGAAGCAACACTCCATTCACTTCGCACAGTGTATTGAAGTGTTGGAACAGACTGCTTCTCTTTCAGAGAAACGCATGTGAATTTCTGTTCAATGCTTGTAAGTAGCTTAAGGCACTTTCAAAGGAAAGTGATTTTCTCTGAAAGGACAGCATTTAGAAAGTGAAGCAACACTCCATTCACTTCGCACAGTGAATTGAAGTGTTGGAACAGACTGCTTCTCTTTCAGGGAAACGCATGTGAGTTTTTTGTGAAAGCTTGTAAGTAGCTTAAGGCACTTTCAAAGGAAAGTGATTTTCTCTGACAGGACAGCATTTAGAAAGTGAAGCAACACTCCATTCACTTCGCACAGTGAATTGAAGTGTTGGAACAGACTGCTTCTCTTTCAGAGAATCGCGTGTGAATTTCGGTTGAATGCTTGTAAGTAGCTTAAGGCACTTTCAAAGGAAAGTGATTTTCTCTGAAAGGACAGCATTTAGAAAGTGAAGGAACACTCCATTCACTTCGCACAGTGAATTGAAGTGTTGGAACAGACTGCTTCTCTTTCAGAGAAACGGATGTGAGTTTTTTGTGAGTGCTTGTAAGTAGCTTAAGGCACTTTCAAAGGAAAGTGATTTTCTCTGAAAGGACAGCATTTAGAAAGTGAAGCAACACTCCATTCACTTCGCACAGTGAATTGAAGTGTTGGAACAGACTGCTTCTCTTTCAGAGAAACGCATGTGAATTTCTGTTCAATGCTTATAAGTAGCTTAAGGCACTTTCAAAGGAAAGTGATTTTCTCTGAAAGGACAGCATTTAGAAAGTGAAGCAACACTCCATTCACTTCGCACAGTGAATTGAAGTGTTGGAACAGACTGCTTCTCTTTCAGAGAAACGGATGTGAGTTTTTTCTGAAAGCTTGTAAGTAGCTTAAGGCACTTTCAAAGGAAAGTGATTTTCTCTGACAGGAAAGCATTTAGAAAGTGAAGCAACACTCCATTCACTTCGCACAGTGAATTGAAGTGTTGGAACAGACTGCTTCTCTTTCAGAGAAACGGATGTGTGTTTTTTGTGAAAGCTTGTAAGTAGCTTAAGGCACTTTCAAAGGAAAGTGATTTTCTCTGACAGGACAGCATTTAGAAAGTAAAGCTACACTCCATTCACTTCGCACAGTGAATTGAAGTGTTGGAACAGACTGCTTCTCTTTCAGAGAAACGCATGTGAATTTCTGTTGAATGCTTGTAAGTAGCTTAAGGCACTTTCAAAGGAAAGTGATTTTCTCTGAAAGGACAGCATTTAGAAAGTGAAGCAACACTCCATTCACTTCGCACAGTGAATTGAAGTGTTGGAACAGACTGCTTCTCTTTCAGAGAAACGGATGTGAGTTTTTTGTGAGAGCTTGTAAGTAGCTTAAGGCACTTTCAAAGGAAAGTGATTTTCTCTGACAGGACAGCATTTAGAAAGTGAAGCAACACTCCATTCACTTCGCACAGTGAATTGAAGTGTTGGAACAGACTGCTTCTCTTTCAGAGAAACGCATGTGAGTTTTTTGTGAAAGCTTGTAAGTAGCTTAAGGCACTTTCAAAGGAAAGTGATTTTCTCTGAAAGGACAGCATTTAGAAAGTGAAGCAACACTCCATTCACTTCGCACAGTGAATTGAAGTGTTGGAACAGACTGCTTCTCTTTCAGAGAAACGCATGTGAGTTTTTTGTGAAAGCTTGTAAGTAGCTTAAGGCACTTTCAAAGGAAAGTGATTTTCTCTGACAGGACAGCATTTAGAAAGTGAAGCAACACTCCATTCACTTCGCACAGTGAATTGAAGTGTTGGAACAGACTGCTTCTCTTTCAGAGAAACGGATGTGTGTTTTTTCTGAAAGCTTGTAAGTAGCTTAAGGCACTTTCAAAGGAAAGTGATTTTCTCTGACAGGACAGCATTTAGAAAGTGAAGCAACACTCCATTCAATTCGCACAGTGAATTGAAGTGTTGGAACAGACTGCTTCTCTTTCAGAGAAACGCATGTGAATTTCTGTTGAATGCTTGTAAGTAGCTTAAGGCACTTTCAAAGGAAAGTGATTTTCTCTGACAGGACAGCATTTAGAAAGTGAAGCAACACTCGATTCACTTCGCACAGTGAATTGAAGTGTTGGAACAGACTGCTTCTCTTTCAGAGAAACGGATGTGAGTTTTTTCTGAAAGCTTGTAAGTAGCTTAAGGCACTTTCAAAGGAAAGTGATTTTCTCTGAAAGGACAGCATTTAGAAAGTGAAGCAACACTCCATTCACTTCGCACAGTGAATTGAAGTGTTGGAACAGACTGCTTCTCTTTAAGAGAAACGGGTGTGAGTTTTTTGTGAAAGCTTGTAAGTAGCTTAAGGCACTTTCAAAGGAAAGTGATTTTCTCTGACAGGACAGCATTTAGAAAGTGAAGCAACACTCCATTCACTTCGCACAGTGAATTGAAGTGTTGGAACAGACTGCTTCTCTTTCAGAGAAACGCATGTGAGTTTTTTGTGAAAGCTTGTAAGTAGCTTAAGGCACTTTCAAAGGAAAGTGATTTTCTCTGAAAGGACAGCATTTAGAAAGTGAAGCAACACT